>NW_003852457.1:10897675-10970362 GCF_000181295.1 Otolemur garnettii
CTCAAGCTGTCGCCCTGGGTAGAGTGCCATGGCATCACAGCTCACAGCAACCTCCAACTCCTGGGCTCAAGCGATTCTCCTATCTCTGCCTCCCAAGTAGCTGGGACTACAGGCACCTGCCACAACGCCTGGCTGTTTTTTTTGTTGTTGCAGCTGTCGTTGTCTTGTCGGGTCCGGGCTGGATTCAAACCTGCCAGCTCAGGTGTATGTGGCTGGCACCTTAGCCACTTGAGCCACATAAAGTTAAATTTTAATAAAGAGAATTTTTCATTCTCTAAATGAACTGGTCTAAAAAAAGAATTCTGGTAGCAATCTTTTCACAAAAGAGAGTTTTTCTGCAAACTCAGACTTTCGCATACTTTGACTTGAAACAGGATAGAAACATGTAGGTACTGATATCACTTCTAAGATAACATAGTCATAAATATTATTTCTACCTGTCTACCATTCTGCCTGCCCACCTACTATCCATTTTAAGCATATATATGTCTACTGAGCACATTTCTAAAGTAAACTCATATTGAAAAAAAAAAAATCCAACAGGTGAAGTACTTGGGTGTGAGAGAAGAAAAGAAACAGTTACTTTCACATTCCAAAAGAAGCAGTTACAAGCCGGCAATTCTGAGCTTCTAAAGATCTGAAAGAACACGGTTCTTCTTCCCGGCCTGGAATTCAAGGGGTGTGGCCTAAAAACTAAACCACGATTCCGACCCCACCCTGACAAAGGTTTCAATACCATCATCAGTACATCAACGCATCAACTTTTACTTCAAAATTATTTCTGCCAGGTTATCAAAATATTTACCAGGTTCTATGTAAAGTCTAAGCTTAAAGGCAGTAATATATATATATATATATATATATATATATGTAAAGCTGTGTTGCCTCATTTCTGATATAAATATTATCCCTTTATTGTTAGTTTTTCCTTCCAAACTCTGAAAGGAAGTTCAATTATTTTCAGTGATAAAATGATAAAAATAGAATTTAGAAATTTAAGAAACTATTTCTAGCCCTAAAGACATAATTGTTTCATAAAGGATATTATTTCCTATATTTTATTATTTTTCCAGAGCAATTGAAAATGATAATGTATGAAAAGGTGTGCATAGTCTACTGCTGTGTGAAAAAAAGGAAGACTGCAGGACACCACACACTATGAGACTCTTTCACAGGAAAAGCCATACATGCAACACCGTGTGTATAACACATGCACACCCTGCCTTCAGTCGGGATGAACGTTTAAAAATATATCTCTGTTTGGTGGGAACCGGAGGGTGGGCAGGACCTGAGTGACCAGAGACGAGAAGAAGTGGAGGGCTCTGCAGATGGAAGGGACACCCAGCAGCCTGAGGACCTGTCAAGGGGATAAGGAGACAGAGCTGGGGCTAATCTGATCAGGTCTGCCTGAACCTCCTTGCTTTTTATTATTTTTTCCCCTTTTGTCATAAGGCTAAAGGTCTTGGTTGCCGAAACCCATGTTGCTGAACACTGAAACGTAACCTTTACTGGCACCTTTCCAAAACGTTCGGTAAGTTACCAGTCACTTCAGTTCCATGCCTCAGACCACCCCACTTTCCTAACCCATAAATTTCCTGAGCCTTGTCTTCAGGGAGGGGAGCCTTGTCCTCCTGCCTCTCACCTGGCTACAGAGCCTCTGGCACTGAAGTGGGCAGGCAGAGGGGACCTGGACCCACCGGTACAGGCCTGGCAGGGTCACAGGTCTTCAAAACCAGGACTGCAGGTTTCAAGTGCATGTGATAACACCAGAAGTCAGGTAAGATGAGGGTCCAGCTGAGTGTGTAGTGAGGAAGGGGAAGGGAGACAGACAGACACACACACACACACACACACACACACACACACACGTGACCACAGGGCTGCTGGTGCAGCGGGAGAACCCGCCATGGACCCACAGAATGGTGAGCATCTGAAGCCTATAATCCAGTAGGGACACGGTATTAACCATATAATCACACAAATACACATGCACTTTGAAACATATCCAGGATAGAAAAGGAGGGTGCTGTGACAGTGCTGATAGGGGGGTGTGGGGCAGGAGAACAGGAGAGGGTTTTCTGAGACAACAACCCTGGATCTGACATCCTGAAAACCTAAAGGACAAGCAGGCACTAAAGTAAAAGGGCCTGAGGCGTGGGGTAAAGTGTGGGGTGCCCACATGTAGCTGGGGGAAGGTGAGCTGAGATTAGAGACACAGACAGGGGCATGTCGGAGGGCTGGGGAAGCCACTGTTCCCTTGTGTGGGCAGCAGCAGGGGAGAGCCCACACAGCAGTCCAGGGAAAGGCAGCTACCTGCACTAGCCAGGTAGGCACAGGACAGAAGAAAGGACAGCTGGTTGGAGAGGTATGGAGGAAGTGAGGCAGAGAGGGGGACAGACTGGATGGGGATGGAAGCACTTACGTGGCTAACATTTTCCCCCACATTCTTTTATTGACATACCAGTTCTGACAGTGAAGTTCATGAACTTGCCACCATGCGCTTACATTGGCAGCACTGTACAAACAACTCAGTGAGGTTTCATAACCTTTCAGTTTCTGACAGCTGTATTCTTGTCAACCTGTAGCCGTGTCTAGCCAGGTGGCATTAATTACTGTTGTTGTGAGTTTTTGTGTGTTGGGAAGAGAGATGTTGGAGCTTGAATTAGAGCAACAAACTAACATTCAATTTCTTGTTAAACCCGGCAAGCATGAAAGTGAAATCAGGAACATGTTAGTCCAAGTTTATAAGGATAAGGTCAGGACAAAAATGGCAGTGTGCATCAGATTAAATGTTTGTTTTTTTTTTTTTTTTGAGACAGAGTCTCACTTTGTCACCCTCATTAAGAGTGCCATGGCATCACAGCTCACAGCAACCTCAAACCTTGGGCTTAAGCGATTTTCTTGTCTCAGCCTCCCAAATAGCTGGGACTATAGGTACCCGCCACAACAGCCGGCTATTTCATTGTTGTAGTTGTCATTGTCATTTGGCAGGCCCGGGTTGGGTTTGAACCGCCAAACCCAGTGGTGTATGTGGCTGGTGCCCTAGCTGCTGAGCTACAGGCACCGAGTCAGGTTAAACGTTTTTCTGAGGTAAGAAAAGGTATCACTGATGAAGAGAGTCAGGATGGCCAAGAATGAGCAGAACAGACGAAAACATTACAAAAATCCATCAAATTGTGCCTCAAAACTGTCAGCTGACTGTGAACAGCATAGTACACCAAGTAAACATCGACAGAGAAATAGGAAAATCTTGGCCAACAATTTAAGGCTCTTGCATCGTAACAACGCACCAGCTCACATGGCACTGTCTGTGAGGGAGTTTTTAGCCAGTAAACAAGTAACGTATTGGAACACCTTCCCCATTCACCTGATCTGGCCCCCAGTGACATTTTCCTTGACCTGAAGATAAAGGAAACATTGAAAGGAAGGCATTTTGATGACATTCAGGACACCACAGGTAATACAATGACATTTCTGATGGCCATTCCAGAAAAAAGAGTTCCAAAATTGCTTGGAAGGGTAGACTAGGCACTGGCGTCAGTGCAGAGCTTCCCAAGGGGAGTATTTCAAAGGTGACCACAGTGATATTCAGCAATAAGGTATGCAGAACTTTTTCTAGTAGGAGTTCATGAACTTAATTATTGTTAGACCTCATAGCAACAAAACAGACCCAGTTAAGTACTGCATGAGTTGTGTGTACTTCATGCTGCCTTAATTTTGTCCACAGAAGGGCAAGCTTTTTTTTTTTTTTTTTTTTGCAGTTTTGGGCTGGGGCCAGGTTTGAACCCATCACCTCCAGTATATGGGGCTGGTGCCCTACTCCTTGAGTCACAGGCGCCGCCCCGAAAGGCAAGCATTTTAAATTGACTGAGTTTAACACAACAGTTGTAAAAAGTTTACCAAAGAAAAAGACACAAAAATGTTCACCTCACACCATTGTGAAGCCCAGTCTCTCAACTATATAATATTATTAATATTACTAACAACCAAGGTTTAAGGGCCTACCACGCACATCATGGGTACTATCTTATTTAATCTCCATCTCAACCCAATGGCTGGCTAGGCACCTGTAGCACAGTGGTTATGGCACCATCCACATACACTGAGGCTGGCAGTTTTGAACTGAACCCGGGCCAGCTAAACAACAATGACAACTGCAACAACAACAACAAAAAATAGCCAGGCATTGTGGTGGGTGCCTGTAGTCCCAGCTACTTGGGAGGCTGAGGCAAGAGAATTGCTTAAGCCCAAGAGTTTGAGGTTGCTGTGAGCTGTGACACCACAGCAATCTACTGAGGGCAACATAATGAGACTCTGTCTCAAAAAAAAGAAAAAAAAAGAAAGAAAGAAAGAAAGAAATTAAAACCCCAACCTAATAGCCCAGGTATTACCATTGTTCCCATTTTACCAATGAGGAAACTGAGTCTTAAACCAGTTAAATGACTAGACCAAAAAACACAACCAGTATGAGGGTGTAGTGCAAACCCAAGTCTATCTGACGCAAACACTCCTGTTTTAGGTATTAAACTACAGTCTTTCAGGTTCCAAAACATTCTTTCCCACAGACCACTAAAAGGTCAACTCTGAGCTAGAGCTGCCTTTAAACACTGAGAAGCCTAACCCAGGAGGCCTCTGGGAAACTCCAGAGCATGACTAGTACAGGAGCCCAAAGGAGAACCCCTGACTCTAAACAGACCACAGAGTCATGTCAGCCAGCCCAAACTTCCCTCCCCGAAATGAACCAGACCTAGTCCACTTATCTTCTCGGTGAATTATTTTTATTACTTTAATTTTTTCTACTATTTTCATAGGGAAGAAATGGGTGAATACTGTGAATGTTCAGTTTGAGGGTTCTGGAAGGAGACTGTGAGGTACTCATGTACAACTCCCAACTCACTTGTTTTTCTCCAAAGGTCTGGAAGCAAAAGCTAATGAAAGAAAGGGGTCAACTGGTGACCTTCAATTTTAACTGAATTCACGGATTCCTCCAGTCTCTGGGTCCAATGCACCAAAATGGCTTTATTTCTTTTTAGAATACATGTGATTCTTCAATGTTTCTAAGAGTTCTGGAATAAAAGGCAAAGATTCTAATGAAAACTGGTTTTCTTCCTCACAGCAACTCTAGTGAAACCCAAGGTACTGCTAAACAGCAATAGGCTGTAGAGATGGCAAGACAAGAGACCTTAGCAGAGCGTGGGTGTATGAAGAGGCAGTGTTTACGTGACCAAACCTATTTCAGTTCCTCTGAGACACTCTACAGTGTGTCATACCACAAACACGCTTTAGAGTTTAAGACATTCAAACAGCCACTTGCTTGTACACCCTTATGCAAAGGAAGAGTGGTAAATAAGGTGATTCTAGAATACAAAAAACAATCTACTGTGAAACTGATAAAGAAAACAAAGGTTTGCAGTTTTATCCTCCAATTCTGACCTTAAGAATCCCTGCCAAGATTTAGAAAACTCCTTTTTCCCCCCAAAGACAATCACGAAAGAAAAAAAAACCTCTTAAAGTCAGTATTTGATTGATCAAAACATACTAGACAAATATACTATACTGAATAAAAATTCCCAAAATAGAAGTGGAATAGCTCAAAATTTAGCAAGACCACTAAATATAACCAGAGCAAAGGCACTATTTATTAAGGCAAATAGAAGACAATACCTATGCATTTTTAAATTTAAAAGAGAAACAGGGTCTGGCCATGTTGCCCAGTCCAGTATCAAACTCCTGGCCTGAAGCTCTCCTTCCACTTTGGCCTCCCAAAGTGCTGAGATTATAGGCATAAGCCACTGCATCAACCTTTGGCTTTGTTTTTAAAATCATAGTGAGCCTCAGATAAGATGCAGTTTCTTCCCCAAGTCTCAGTATGATTTAGGAAATAGTGCCTTTGCCAAGAGCTGGGTTTACTGAGTAGCTTACTGTGTGCCAGAAACTGTGAGAGCACTTTGTAAGCATTTACCAAATTTAATTTTACAATGAAGTAATGAAATTAAGTACTATTATTATTCCCATTTCAAAGATGATGGGAAAAAAAGATGATGAAACATATGTCGAAAAGTGTAAGTAACTATGCAGTTATTATGTAATTGAGGGAAAATCTAAAACCTGGCTTAGGCCTGCTTTTAAAACATTATAGTGTACTGCTTCCTAGCCAGAAAATGGTTACTTTTTTCTCAACAGTAAAATAGAGCTTATAATCAGAAATTATCATTTGACCATGGTTAAATACAATGTGGTATCCTAGATTGGATGCTGGAACTGATAAAAGACATTTTGAAGGTAATATAAGGTACTGGCAACAGGGGGAGCTAAATGAGGGGTATGTGAGGATTCTCTGAACTCTCTATCCTTGCAACTTTTCTACAAATCTAAAATTATTCCAAAATAAAGTTTATTAAAAAAAGTAAAAACTTCAATTCTATATGACAACTAGCTAGTATCTCTAAGTCAGTGGTCAGTGACAAGAGAGAATAGCACAGAAGGGTTTTCTTGAAGATTTAAAGAGATTTAAGAGCAGTAACAATCAAATATATTATTAAACTATGGCCTTTGTTTAGATCCTGGTTCAAACAAACACAATGTAAAGGATAATCTTGAGATACATGAGGAAGGTACCTGATTAGGGACTGGGTGTTAGGATACTATGCCAAAGAATTATCATTCAGTTTATTAGTTACGATAACAGAACGTGATTATGCTAGAAAACATCCACTTTCTCAAAGACTAACTCTGAAACAACCTGATATCTGGGATTTGCTTTTACGTTCCCTCTCTCTCTTTTTTAAAAATCTGAGACAAAGGAGTCTCACTCTGTTGCCCTAGTTGAGTGCTGTGGCCTCATCATGGTTCACAGTAACTTTAAACTCCTGGGTTCAAGTGATCCTCTTGCTTTGGCTTCGCGAGTAGCTGGGACTACAGGCACCCACCACAAGCCTGGCTAGTTTGTCTATTTTTAGTAGAGAGGTTGGTTTTACTCTTGCTCAGGCTGGTCTCAAACTTGTGAGCTAATGTGATCCACCTGCTTCAGCCTCCCAGCGTGCTAGGTTTATAGGCATGAAACACAGTGCCCGGTCTGTTTTTAAATTCTTAACTATGGCTGATGCAGTAGCTCACACCTGTAATCCTAGTACTCTGTGAGCCAAGGCAGGTGGACTGCTTGCACTCAGGAGTTTGAGACCAGCCTGAACAAGAGCAAGACCCTGTATTTAAAAAACTAGCTGGCTCAGCACCTGTGGCTCAAGTGGCTGAGGCGTCAGTCACATACACCTAAGGTGGTGGGTTCGAATCCAGCCTGGACCCGCCAAACAACAATGATGGCTGCAACCAAAAAAAATAGCCGGGTGTTGTGGCAGGCGCCTGTGGTCCCAGCTACTTAGGAGGCTGAGGCAGGAGACTCGCTTGAGCCCAGGAGTTGGAGGTTGCTGTGATGCCAGAGCACTCTACTCAGGAGGATAGCTTGAGGCTCTGTCTCCAAAAAAAAACTAGCTGGGCTTTGTAGTAGGTGGCTGTAGTCCCAGCTACTTGGGAGGTTGAGACAAGAGGATCACTTGAGCCCAAGAGTTTGAGGTTGCTATGACCCCACTGCACTCTACCTAGGACAACAGAGGGACACTCTATCTCAAAAATTCAAAAATAAAGTAATAAATAAATAAATTCTTTTTTTTTTTTTTTGAGGGTCTCATTATGTCACCCTCGGTAGAGTGCCATGTCATCACAGCTTACATGTCATCAGACTCTTGGGCTTAAGTGATTCTCTTGCCTCAGCCTCCCAAGTAGCTAGGACTATAGGCACCCACCACAATGCCTGGCTATTTTTTGGTTGCAGTTGTCATTGTTGTTTACCAGGCCTAGGCCAGGCTCAAACCTGCCAGCTTCAGTGTATGTGCCTGGCACTCTACTCACTGAGCTACGGGAGCCAAGACTAAATAAATAAATTCTTAATTAAGAGAGAAAAAAGAATACGTGAAGCAAATATGGCAATATAATTATTAAATCTGGGTGATTAGTACCTGGGATCAATTTTTCCTTTAATTATGTTACAAAATTTGCATCACAAAATATCTTTTAAGTTCAAAAAGTAACTGTTTAGACTAGGCCCAGTGGCTCATGTGTGTAATCCTAGCACTCTGGGAGGCTGAGGTGGGTAGATTGTATGAACTTGAGATTTCAAGACTAACCTGAGCAAGAGCAAGAACCAGTCTCTAAAAATAACCGGGTGTTAATGGTAGGTGCCTGTAGTCCCAGCTACTCGGTAGCCTGAGGCAAGAGAATCGCTTGAGCCCAAAAGTTTGAGGTTTGTGTGAGCTATGACGCCACAGCACTCTATTGAGGGCTACAAAGTGAGACTCCGTTAAAAAAAAAAAAAAAACAGTTTAACCAATGAGGATGAAAACAAGCATGACATCCTTGAAGTCAGAACACAGTACACTGATGCCCAGTGTGAGGGTAGCACTAGAGGACCACGAGAGGTCAACGAGAGGTACTGGGGGAGTCCTGGGTTTCCCTCATCAGAGATCTGAGGAAAGTAAAATAAACTGCCCAGAATCACATGAAGTACATTAAAGGATATGTTACATTTTATAAGAAGGACACTGGAAAAGAGGAGTAGAGAATATTCTATGAAGAGAAAAGAGAAAGAGAGCAAAAGCATGGAAAGGTGGGGAAGTTGACCCGGGAACAGTGAGCAGCCTCACTTTGTGGAAACACAGTAGGAGCAGAAGATTGGTGGGAGACAGGCAGTTTAGATCCAGATTTTGAAGGCTGCCAATGTCTGGCAAGGAATTTATGTGAGAAGTGATAAGCCACAAATGGTGTGAATGCAGGGTGGGAGGGTTACAAGCCTGGAGACATCCAGCTGTGGAAGCAGTTCCAGGCAGCAGGAGGGGCCAGGCACAAGGGCAGAGAAGATTTCAGAGTGGAGCGGGGGCTGCATGCTTTGTCAGGCAATCAGTTGATGAGAAAAAACCTAAACAAATAGAATAGCACACACACCTACACAGGAAATTACTGTGCATATCTCTGGCCAGATCACACCCCAAACAAAGCCACCTCAAACCCTCAGCACTCTCAAATCCCGGCCCCACCCTCCCTTTCTAACACTATTGGCAGACAACCCCGCCCACTTTAGAGAAAACAGGTCTTTAGCAGGAGGCCTCCTCCCTGTCTGTAAGCCCTTTTCTCACCGTTCTACCCCTTCCCTTCAGGAGGATTTCTATTCCAGTAGAATTGAATATACCACACAAAATTAGCCCTGTGTTGAGCCTACATTACTGGCACCTTTTCTTTCTTTTCTTTTTTTTTACTTATTGGTAACGTTTTATTTTATTTATTTATTTTTTATTAAGTCATTTGTACATAGATCATGAATACATTTATGCCATTATGGGATTCAATGTGTTGATTATTTGTACAAATTGGAGTGCTTACATCCTACTAATCCACATAGCCTTCACCTCCTTTACACAATTACAGCATTAAGACATTTGTGTCCTACACCTGATAGATCCAATTTGTACTTGCAATATGCTCCATAGGTGTGGTCCCCCTACTAACCCTCCCTCTATAACCTATCCCCTTCCCTTCCCTCTTCATCCTAAGACTATAGTTGTGACTGGCACCTTTTCCTTGTGGCAATACTAACAACAATACTTATGGTGCTAAAGCTTTCCACATTATTTCATTTGATCCTCCCAACACCCTGTGAAATGACTGGCACTCCTTCTTTACAAGAGTAGAAACTGGGCCACAGTTGGTCAGTGAGAGTATGGGGACTGCAAACATCACCGATACCCAGAGGCCCATCTGTGATCACTTTACCACACTGCCTCTCTCAAGGTGTACCACCAAGAAACTGTGATTCCTTCAACAGAATGCCATTATAGCGGTGAAAGAAAAATAATTCACTAGAGCTAAAGAAATCTACATAAACAAATCTAAAAAACAGTGAAAGAGGGTAGCGCCTGTGACTCAAAGGAATAGGGCTCCAGCCCCATATGCTGGAGGTGGCGGGTTCAAACCCAGCCCTGGTGAAAAACTATAAAAAATTAAAAAAAAAAAAAAGAGAGAGAAAAATGCAACTCAGGCAGTAATGCAAATAGGATATACTATACAAAATCTAAAACATAAGAAACAATCCCGTGCACTGTTAACAATATATCAATGTGAAATAAAAGTATCAATACATGCTCAGATGTGAGCCAAACTAAAGGTGGGCAAAGTGGTTTAAAGCAGGAGGAGGGAAGAATGGAAGAGCAAAGTACTAGGAGACTTCGACTGTATCTGTCATGTTTTATTTCTTGCAATGAGTAGTGGATATTTGGAGGGTCCTTCTATTAATTTCTATGTCTTCATAATTTTTAAAAGAAGGACTAAGACAATAGAGCAGACAGTCTTCAGAGAGGGTAAGTCCACAAGGTTTCAAAGCACTGTGTCTGCCACCTAGTGGCTCCTAAGGATGTTGCAGGCACTCAGCTTTCAGACGGTGAAAGGAGGAGACATTATTAATACTTAAGTCATATCACATGAATGCGACTGACAGCTGGAGGAGCTACCACTGATATATGACCAATGTCAAAAACATATCCATTTCCAAATAACGCTTAAGAAAACAGAAGATATAAAACATTATCCCAGGAGCCCACTCAAAATAGGACAATAGTGAGAGTTACTAGATATAAACTGTAAGAGAAAAGGATCAACGTAAGACACGTGAGAGAGTAAAGAAATTATGAGACTAACAAAATCTGATGGGAAAGGCGGGCTTGCAGGCACAATCAACAGATAAATGAGGACCTGTGAACTGCAAAATCTACAAGTAAATAAGCAGAAAGTAAACAGTAAAAGAGAACTCTTAGTAATTTCACTTGGAAAATTTAGATTTTTTAAACTTTATTTTTAATTATTATGGGTACATAATAGTTGTGTATCTTTATAAGGTACAGGTGATGTTCTGATATGGGAATACAATGTGAAGTAATCAAATCAGGGTAAGTGGAGTATCCATCACCTCAGGCAGTTAACATTTATTTATGTTAGGAACATTCCAATTCCACTCTTAGTTTTAAAGCACACCCTAATTATTATTGATTATAGTCCCTGTCTTGTGCAAATTTAGTAGTTTTTTTTTTTTTTTGAGATGGAGCCTCAAGCTATCCCCCTGGGTAGAGTGCCATGGCATCACGCTCACAGCAACCTCCAACTCCTGGGCTCAAGCGAAGTCTCCTGCCTCTGCCTCCCAAGTAGCTGGGACCACAGGCGCCCGCCACAACGCCCGGCCATTTTTTGGTTGCAGCCGTCATTGTTGTTTGGCGGGCCCAGGCTGGGGATTCGAACCCGCCACCTTAGGTGTATGTGGCTGGCGCCTTAGCCGATTGAGCCACAGGCGCCGAGCCAAATTTAGTAGTTTTAATAGCAAAATATACTAGAGAGATTAACATCTTTCTTTTTAAGTATCCAGGATAAAGAGAAATAAACCTAAAATTTATACCACAGTGAATCTTACTAGATGTATAAAAACACGTCCTGTGTAAAATCATTTGTGTACGTGCACACATGTACTACTTACGTGGTGAAGGTACAACACAACTGGGATGCTCAATTATGTTCTATTAATATTTATGTTTCATTAGAGAAAAGCTAAATATTATACAGCAGCAACTACTATGTCATTTATCTTGATTCAACACATCCCTGGTTACCTGGCTGTCTCAGCTAAATTCTCCAAGCTCATAGATGTTATCTTCTCATTGTGTCCCCATGGGGTGGAAGGGGCAAACAGGCTCTTTGGGGCCTACTTTATAAGGCCACTAATCTCATTCATGAAAGCTCTGCCCTCATGACCTAATCATCTCCTAGAGGCCCTACCTCCTAATACCATAGCTTTAGGGTTAGGAGTTCAACATGTAAATCTTGGGGGCAGGACATGAACGTTCAGACCATAGCAGCATGATATATGAGATACGCCTGTCTGATTTCGTTCCCACTCACTTTTTCTCCTTCCAATAATCAATCCACTTCTCCACCTACTGTTCCCCAGACTTAGCACACTGTTTCATTCTCCATAATTCTACCATTTCTTTACCAAGATGAAATTTTAGCTTCTTATATTGAGTTGCCAAACCATTTCCATCTTGTGGAGCCTTCCAGAGCTCCCCTAAGGAGACAGCAGAAGCTGTCCTCTCATCTGAGTTCCTACTGATCTTCAGACAAACCTATCCTAGTGCACCTGCCCTGCTGTATGTCATTTACACGTTTAATTGCTCATTTAGTGAAATGTGAGCTTTTCAGAGTCTGGCAAACATTAGGTAAACAAGAAATGTTTGTTGAATGATTGCAACAATTTCAGAAACTTCACAGAAACATGAAAGAGTACTTACAAATTTCTTTAAAGTATCATGAAAATTGTGATACTTTTTCTTATTAATGTAAGCAAATACATATTTACATACATGTACATGGACCACTACAAAAGTTATGAGACAGATTGTGTTATGGCCCATTATTTCACTTGTGAAACACAGTCGAGGACCGGGCATGGTGGCTCACGCCTGTAATCCCAGGACACTGGGAGGTCAAAGTAGGTGGATTACCTGAGCTCAGGATTTCAAGACCAGCCTGAGCAAGAACGAGACCCCACCTCTAAAAAAAACAGTCTGGCATTGTGGTGGACACCTGCAGCCCCAACTACTTGGGAGGCTGAGGCAAGAGAATCACTTGAGCCCAAGAGTTTGAGGTTGCTATGAGCTATGAGCCATGGTACTCTATAAGAACAAAAATAAAAGAAACACACTTGACAGTGTCCTTTCTGACTCACCTGTACAAGTTTCAACTTGCTCAGCTTAAGGGTATTGCTGGGAGGGCTTTGTTTCAGTCCAGGAGGAGTTCATGCTTCTTAATTTTTGAGTATCTCAAAACTTTCATTAATATCCACTTACAATCATTAAGATTTACAAGAAAGAAAAGTCCTTGGTTCACAGTGACACAGAGTTTGCTGGAGAAGATAGCTGACTTCCTATAAAGAAGTCTTACCTTGGTGAAGTTCTAAAAATGGGTAACCTTCAGCTTCTGAAGTTGAGCAATCAATTCTGTCCCCACACCTAAATTAGATCTACCTCTAGGAAGTCTTCATTCACTGAATTTTACAGCTGATATGTAAAACCAGAACTTCAACTTATAACCTCCAGGCGAACTAAAACATCCGGTTTTTAATAAGTAGCTGTTCTCACCTAGGTATAGGCCAAATGCAAATCCAGGCTATAATCAGAATGTTGTCTGGTGTGCACGAATTCATAAAAAGGGGTTATACTTATAATCCAAATAGTGAGCATGACAGCCAGATTCACTCCTCTCCAAAGGAGCAGGGCTAGCAATGGGAACCTGGTACAGCAGCCTCACCCCTGGAGCCTGGCTGCCAAGTTTCACCTCTGTGACTTCTTATATGTTTGCCTCTTCATCCTCTTTAAGTGACTGTAGAGCTCTATTCCTGTGATGATGTTGAAGTTTGCCTCTCAGAGGATAATCTGACTTTCTTTCTCCCCAGACTGTTCTTGAGTTCCTTGCTGTAGTCCCTCAAATATGGTCCACAGTACACAGACATAAAGAACCTGATTATAAAGATTAAGACTATGCTTCATGGCATTCTTTGAGGGAAGATAGCACTAGAATACAAACTCGGACACATTCTTCTGCTTACATTCAACCATGTGCTGGGTGTGTTGCAGGTACTCAGCAGATATTTTTGGAATAAATAAAAAGAAAAAGGGGGATGCCACAGGATGTTGAGAGGAATAAATTTCAGTAAGTTTCAAAATAAGGAATTTTTTTTTAATTTACCAAAGATTAGATATTTTGAGAGAACATTTCATTTAGTTTGACAACACACACACGTTTCCAAGATGCAAACAACAGAAACCACCTCAGGCTAATTTTAAGCAGAAGAATTATGATATCAGATTGCTCACAGAATCTGTAGGATCAACAAAGAACCCACACAACACCCTGCCTAACTGGGTGATGTCTGTTACCACACCTACACCTCTGGGCCATTGCTGCTCACACTGGGTTAAAAGCTGCTCACCCCTAAATGATAGGGGTGTTGTGAGTGCCACTATAGGCATGCTCTTCAGAAATGACTCCAGGCAATCCCTATTTCTTTACATCTCTAGTTCTCAGGTCAAAGTCCAATGCAGATGTACTTGATAGCTAAGGCTGAAGTCACATATCTGTGCTTTAGCTGAAGGGGAGCCTAGGATAGCAAGCAGCTGACATTCTGAGGTTCTCAAGAGGGAGCAAGGTTCACTATTCTGCTAAGATTCATAAAGTGGGGAATCACCAAACACCTAGATTCTGATTAAAAAATAACTATGTAGGGCAGCACCTGTGGCTCAAAGGACTAGGGCATCAGCCCCATATGCCAGAGGTGGCGGGTTCAAACGCAGCCCTAGCCAAAAACCGCAAACAAACAAACAAACAAACAAACAAAAACACAAAACAACAACAACTATTAGCCTCTCCTCATCTCCTCAAATCTTTCTCAGAGGCAAATTGCTCTGATCTGGGTGCATTTCAAATTTTAGACTGCCAAGTGCTCTGTACAATAGCAGATGCTGAACTCCAGTCTGTCCAGAAGACCCTATTTCTGCCTGTCCCCCTGTTCATCCTTTACCCAACTCTAAGTAGCAGACGGCAACTCTCAGAGTGGTCTTAGACAATTTGCTAATGTTCTTCCAGGACAAAAAGAAAGAAAGTCAGTTAGTACTACTTATAAGAAGTCCTTTCGGGGAAAGGGGCAGGGGAGCAGGTTAAAACTTGTGATATAATTAAAATACGTCCAAAAGATCTGAATGTAATAATAAACTTTGACACTGTTAAGCAGTGCTTTCTTTTTTCTTTTTTGAGACAGAGCCTCACTCTTATTGCCCAGGCTAGAGTGCCAGGTGTCAGCCTAGCTCACAGCAACCTCAAACTCCTGGGCTCCAGAGATCCTCAGCCTCCTGAGTAGCTGGGACTACAGGTGCCTGCCATGATGCTTGGCTATTTTCTATTTTTAGCAGAGATCAGGTCTTGCTCTTACTCATGCTGGTGTTGACCTCCTGGCCCCAAGTGGTTTTCTCACCTGGACCTCTCAGAATGCTGGGATTACAGGTATAAGCCACAACCCACCAGAAGAAGGTTTTAAAAATGCAACATTTCAGTTTGTATTATGGATAAGAGGGAAAGGGGAGAGAAAGGAAATGTGCACAAAGAACTACTTCAGTTGTGCAGGTGGAGACAGAGAGTCTGTGTGTGTGGCCCTTTTTCTCTCTCACACACATGCACACAGGCATACACACTGTAAATTGCCAGAAAGAACTTGATCTGGGGTGTCCTGGAAAACAGCACCCTCTAGTGACAGCTGGTGAATTTGCTGTTTATTCAATTATCAAGAATTCACAATATTTTAACTGTTCTATCAATAAAAGGCTTTTTAAAAAGTCTTCAGAAACGCACTCATCATTACAATCATATGCTGCAGTGTGGGGTGGGGCAATGCAGTCCCTGAAATTATAGGGAAAATTTTCTATAAAATTTCATAAAAATTGTGTATATTCTATGAAGGTCAAAAGCCTTGGGGTCTTAAAGTGATCTGTGGCACATACCCCCCCCCAAAAGAAAGGTTGAATTAAGACATTTTGTCAGTGGGGAAATCAACGAACCTTTCCAAGTACATCAAGCTCCTATTTTCTCAACATGTCCTTTCGTTATGTACACCCCTAGTGAGGAATACAAAATCGAAACCCAACAATTTGTCCTTAACGATTTTACATTAAGTTAACCTTTTTTATTTTTTCGCCCGGGGCGGGTTTGAACCTGCCACCTCCGGTATATGGGCCGGCACCCTACTCACTGAGCCACAGGCACCACCTAAGTTCATCTTCTCTAATAGGTTCCCCCCCTTTCCCCTCATCCCTTACTTTTAGAATGTTGTCATCAGATTTCAAGTAATTTTCCCTTTCAATGTAATTTCATAATCTCACAAAATAAAATTCTCATTTTCTCAAATGTGCATCTGATACAACTATATGCCTTTCTGACAGGTTCAATCAACCTGTTGCTGTAACATCCTAAGACTGGGAGAAGAGGATGATAAATCCAGGGCCTGACAGGAGCCACCAAGGCTCTCTCGCCTTCAGAGGACATGACCTGTGACCTACAGAAGGATTAAACTGTAAACCTGCGTTCTGGAATATCATCCTTCGACCTGGATTCAGAAAGTTGAATTTAAGAATCATCTTTTGGGCTTCTGAATTAAGATCCAGTAAGATTAATTTGTTCACTAAACACAAAACAGAAATAGCCAAAGTACATATGTCTGAAGTCTGTTAACTTTAATTGAAACGAATATTTTTGGTAGCCTGGGTAGAGAGAGGCTTAGTGATACACAGTCATTATTCTTCGAAGGCTGCACACTGTTCAAAATTAGTTCATACAAAAGGAAAAGCAAGGTGGACTGAAAGTCTCATCCTTACAGAGTAGAACTGCTGAGATAAACAATTATTTTGAAAAGCTATATTTTAAGGTATATATTAAAGACTACCATCCAATAATAAGTTTTTGATCTTTCTTTCCTTATCACAGGGTATCCATAACAATTCACTTATAAAAGGGGAAACATTCTAAATTACAAAAATAAAAGCATAAATTCTGTTTTCAAAACCAATCACTGATACAAGAAATGGAAATCAATTTAAAAGCAACTTTTAAACTACATGATATTCATCTGCTTTTTATATTAAAAAACTCTATATAAAATTTTGGTCAAATAATACGGTCAATAAAATCTATGTACACTGCTATTTCACATGATTAACAGCTGAAAAGAGAAGCCAGGAGAGGGCGCCAAACGAAAGGGCAGGGCAGAGCCAGAGGCGCCTCCTTAGACGCAGGGAGGCCGGTGGTCATACCAACTGCTCTGATGAGGCCCCTGCCATCCCAAGGAGCACCGTCTGTCACTGGCACCGCACTTCCTCAGAGAGCAGACTGGCCAGGGGCTCCTGAGCTGCCCTCTGGCTTTGCTGCCATTCCAGCTATCTCGTGATGTTGAACTCATTTTCTGAGGATCCTTCGGTTTCCTCTTCCCTTAGTCAAAGACAGTGTGCTCCTTCACCCTGCATTCTTTTAGTAATGATTAAATGGGGATGTTAATTAGAAACAAATTGGGGAGAAAGTACTATAACTACTGAATGGTATGGCCTCAGGATAATGCTACTGGGTCATAGAAGTCAAAATGCCACCAGCTCTGACTCTATCTTCAGCAGAAAGCCCAGGTCCTGAACATGCTCTTATAGTACAAAGCAGGGCACCTCTGCAAGTGCCTACCAGACGTCCTTCTTCCTGGTCTTCAGTCTCAGGGAACTGCTCCGGCATGAGCCTCACAACACCCACAGATACCTCAGGTTCTCCCAAGTCTCCATTTTACATCTAATTTTAAGTAGAAACATTTTGGGCCATGAATGATGTCCTTGGGCAAAGAAACCATCCTTGCTTTACAAAGTTTGAAAACGAGGCTCTAATCCCTATCAAAATACAATTAAACTTTTGTAGAAATAGAACAATCTATCTGAAAATTAACACTGTATCTCAAGGAACCCCAAATAGCCAAAACGATCTTGAAAATAAATGACAAAGTTTGAAGACTCATATTTACTAATCTCAAAACATCCTACAAAGCTATAGTAACCAGCATACAGTCAGTCACATACAGATTTAAAACATCACAAATATGGTCAAATGATTTCAAGAAAGGTGCCAAAACCATTCAATACAAAAAAAAAAAAAAAAATAGTCTTTTTAAGAATGTTGGGAAAACTAGATGCTGGCATTTTAAAACAAGTTGAACCCTTCCCCTATCCAGTGGTTCTCAGCCTTCCTAACACGGCAATGTATCTTCATTGTTAAAAATGTATTTTCACAGGTTGAGAGCCATTGCCTTATGCCATATACAGAAATTGACCTAAACATAAGACCTAACACTATAAAATATGCCCTTATAAGAAAGCTTAGGAGGAGAGTTTTATGAGACTTGATTTGGCAATGATTTCTTAAGTAAGTCACCAAAAGCAGAGGCAACAAAATAATAGATAGGTAACTGGACATCAAGACTAAAAACTTTCATGCATAAAAGATGTAACCAACGGAGTTAAAAACACATGGAACAGGAGAAAATATCTGCAAGTCTTATTTCTTGTAAGAGGTTAATACCCAGAGAATATATAAAGAACTCTTACAACACATCAACAACAAAACAAACTTGGGTTTCTAAACGGGCAAAGAACCTAAATAGACATTTCTCTAAAGATACATAAATGGCTAACAAGCACACAAAAAGATATTCTACATCACTAATCATGAGGGAAATACAAAGTTAAACCTTCATGAGATACTACCTCATGCCCACTGGGATGACTGCTATCAAGAGACAAAACAGGGTGGCGCCTGTGGCTCAGTGAGTAGGACGCCGGCCCCATATACCGAGGGTGGTGGGTTCAAACCTGGCCCCAGCCAAACTGCAACAAAAAAATAGCTGGGCGTTGTGGTGGATGCCTGTAGTCCCAGCTACTCAGGAGACTGAGGCACGAGAATCACCTAAGCCCAGGAGCTGGAGGTTGCCATGAGCTGTGATGCCACAGCACTCTACCGAGGGAGATAAAGTGAGACTCCATCTCTAAAAAAAAGAGACAAAATGGTAAGTGCTGCTGAGGACATGGAGAAATCAGGACCCATGTTGCTGGTGGGCATGTAAAATGACATAATCACTATTAAAACAATATGACAGTTGCTAAAAACAGTTAAAAGTAAAATTACCAAAATAAAATAAAATAACCACGTGATACAGCAATTCTACTTCTGGATTACTATATACTCCAAAGAATTAGAAAGAGGAACTCAAAGAGGTACTTAGACACTCAAGTTCACAGCAGCATTATTCACAACAGCCAGATGTTCCACTCATGAATGAACACAATGTGGAATATACATATAATGGAACTTTACTCAGCTTTAAAAAGGAAGAAAACTCTGATCCCTGCTACACCACAACATGGATGAACCTTGAAAACAGTCTGTTAAGTGAAACAGACCAGACACAAAAGGACAAATACTATATGATTATACTTCTAGGAAGTACCCAGAGTTGTCACATTCATAGAGACAGAAACTAGAATGGTGGCTGCCAGGGAGAGGGAAGATACTGGGAAATGCGGAATGGGTACAGAGCTTCAGTTTTACAAGACAAAAAAAGTTCTGGAGATGAACATACTTTACACTAATTAACTACACATTTTAAAATGGTCAAAAAAGTAAATGTTATTAATATTTTGGGGGTTTTTTTAAACACAATTAAAAAAAATAAAGTCCTAAGCTGCATAATGAGGGCCCTGAAGGATTATAAAGGATTCTAATTCTAATCCTCCTCATTTTTAAGATGAAGGGACAGGCTTGGCGCCTGGGGCTCAAGTGACTAAGGTGCCAGCCACATACACCTAAGGTGGCAGGTTCGAATCCAGCCTGGGCCCGCCAAACAGCAATGATGGCTGCAACCAAAAAAAAAAGCTGGGCGTTGTGGCGGGTGCCTGTGGTCCCAGCAACATGGGAGGCAGAGGCAGGAGACTCGCTTGAGCCCAGGAGTTGGAGGTTGCTGTGAGCTATGCCACGGCACTCTACCCAGGGGGACAGCTTGAGGCTCTGTCTCAAAAAAAAAGATGAAGGAATAGAATTAAAATCTGTGGGTTAAGACAGCCAAGAGCAGGACCGGGGGGGCACACTGATTCCTAGTACATAGTTTACTACAAAAAACAAACGAAAAATCAAGTATAATGGAAAAGACTAAAAGAAGTGGTTAGGCTGACAAAGACGGCAAAGTAGGCAGAATCACAGGCAGAAGGAGAATGAAGGGGAAATTCCAAGAACATTTTTTTTCCTTCCAGAATTTTTTAAAGTAAAAAAACATGGAGGAAATGACCAAAGATCTTTTAAATATAGGATGGTCTCTCATTTGCTGGAATAAAAGTCTGAAACTGTCATTTATCTTGCTCTGGGTAGAGCTGAAGTCTGTGGAAACTCCCATATAAGGTAGTATGTTCACGTTTTATTTCCTCAAGCAAACTTTACAGTTCCCCATCTGAAAAAAGGCGCTGGAAGAAAAGATTCTTCGGCAACCATATCCATATATACATTAAAGCCTGTGGTTTCCATTCTTAGTGGTCAGGAGATTTGCCAAGACACATCCCCCTGCCCAAATGCGGCTCAGCATCTAGCAGTCTCCACCACAGTCTTCCTGTCATCTCTCCTGGAGGTGGTGATAAGGTTGCTATGACCTTGCTGCTCTCCATAAATAGCCCTTCCTGCAGTAATGTCGTTATGAGACCTGTCGCATTCTTTACTTTCCTTTAAAGTACAGTTCTGCCTCTTACTGTGGTGCCTTTCTTCCACACAGCCTTCCCTCTGAGGGGAGCGTGCTCTCCTGCCTTCCATAGTTCCTCCTGGTGACTTCAAAGCAGGGTCTTGATATTTGTTTTTTTTAAAGATAGATCTTTCTACCTTTTTTTTAGAGCTACGCTGTAGCCCCTGGGCACATGTAGCAAGGTCCAAATTGAGACACATTTTAAGTATAAAATATATGCTGGAGTATCTTGGTTCCAGTATGAATTACATGATCTGTATGCAGGGTGGACAAGACAACAGCATGACATATTGGGTTAAATAAAATATAGAAACTGCAAAAAAAAAAAACGTAGACACATTACAAGAGATGTTATCTATGTATTACTTTTCAAAGTTGAAGTGAAGTACCTTTTAACTGACAATTCATACACTTTTGGGAAATGACTGATTTTATTTCCAATAAGATCTCTTAAAATGTGTATACATTTTTTTAGTATCCTGGTATATTACTAAAGTTAATTTTCTGTTTCTTTTTGCACTTTGCACGTAGCAACTGGAAAATCTTCAACTACACCTGGGCTCACATCACGTTTCTGTGGAACAGCACCCTCTAGATGAGTGTCTTTCAACCTTTTTTATCTCAGAGCATACGGAAAGTTTAACTTCCACGGCACACTTAAATTATGTTTATCAAAAAAAAAAGTAAAAAAAAGAATATACTTACTGTTTTTTGAACTTCTTTCGAAAATAATTTAATTCATGGTCTTTAACAATTTTTGCAGCATACCTAAGATGCTCTCCCGGCACACTGGCTGAAAATCACTGCTCTCAATGATACGTGTGTAACAAGCCTCACTTACAGAATAAAGAAACCCCAGGAAGCACTATGAAGAGGGGACACTGAAAACCCAGACACTCCCTGTTCAAACTCTGGGGAAAAGAAACCAGGAATCTGTTCATTTCAGCTGCATGAACCAGAATCCTGGCTCCACCTCTGAGTAGCCAAGCAAGTTTCTTCACCTGTAGGTCAAATTCTCTATCTTTAATGAGGGTAAAATAATGCTCCCTCCCAGGCTGGTAAGAACTGAAAACACAAGGGAAGCATTTTGGCCGCCAGCAACAAAGCGCATTCTCCATAAATGTTACTTCTGTTTCTGTGGATATGTCAGCAGCTGACCTGGTCGTCTTGGAGTTAGTCATGGCACATTTGGATTCCAAGCATCCCTTTCTTTTCCCCTCCACACTAATCACGTCCAGAGAATTCACCCTTATAAGGCAGAGATGCACGATGAGCTTTCTAAGCAAAACCTATCCCCTTCCCCAAGGCCATACTATTTATTGTCACCATTTATGTACCACATCTGTCCTACTTCTGCTGGCCCATGCATTAATAAGTCATTAAAATGACTGCTTATTTTCTCCTTAGGGACCACTACCAACAGTTCACCCCTGTGCCTAAGTTTAAATGCACCCTTGTTATGATTCTATTCCACGTGTGCACACTTACTCTCCCAAGATGCATGGACGCGTAGGGTCTCATCAGATACATAATGACTGAAGACCTTTATAACAGTCTTAAGAATAATAAGTAAAAGAAAACACCGTTGACTTTTAATTACTGACCAGGCCATTCAGGATTACAGGAATGAAAAGCACCTTCTTTGGCTTAAGAAATCACATCTGATTTGACGGTTTGGTGTTGATTTCCAGCTGGTTTTTCTAAGGAAAATTCACTTTAATGCTATTTTCTCATTTCCCACCTAAACGTCATTTTTTAGTACAAGCGCTAATCGTTCTGAAAGTCTGGCTTACATTAAAGTTTACTGTAAACTGACACAATCTAGCCTCTGGACCTCTGAGTAGGACAGTAGGAGGACGGTAACTTCAGGGCAGGGCTGAGGAATGGGGAAGGAGGCCTAACTCCTGCACGACTTCCTCCTCAACACCCCTTTACAGAGGTGGGGAATGGTAACAGAGGCAGAGGGTGTAGGGAGAGAATTAGTGAGAGAAAGAAAAGGCAGAAGAAGTGGAGATGATTTAAGAAAGAAAAAAAACAAAGGAAAGAGAAGAAGGGCTTTCTTCAGTAGTGGTCAGGCAGCGGGAAGAGGTTCTCCAAGCAGGAAGTGGAGAAAACCTGTGAGACTACCCCGCACTAAAGAGAATTTGGTTTCTTTCAACTCTGAGCTCTTATAGTTATTATTACTATTATTATTGTTATTTTGGAGTTTTGGGGTTTGAACCTGCCATCTTCAGCATATGGGGCCGGCGCCCTATTCCCTTAAGCTACAGGCACTGCCCTCCTGTAGTTGTTTTTTTAATTTTTTATTCTTTTGCAGTTTTTGGCTAGGGCTGGGGCCGGGTTTGAACCTGCCACCTTTAGTATGGGGCCAGCACCCTACTGAGCCACAGGTACTGCTCTACTTTTTTTTTTTTTTTTTTGAGACAGAGTCTCACTTTATCACCCTCAGTAGAGTACCATGATGTCACAGCTCACAGCAACCTTCAACTCTGGGCTTAGGCGATTCTCTTGTCTCAGCCTCCTGAGTAGCTGGGACTACAGGTGCCTGCCACAACAAGCGGCTATTTTTTGTTACAGTTTAGCTGGGGCTGGGTTTGAACCCGCCACCCTCAGTATATGGGGGCTGGTGCCATACCCATTGAGCTACAGGCACTGCCCGCTCTTGTAGTTATTGATCTTACAGGATTTATGCATTAAAGATGCAGAGTAAGGCAGGGCATGGTGGCTCATGCCTGTTGTCCCAGTGCTGTGGGAGGCCGAGGTGGGTGGATCGCCTGAGCTCAGACGTTTGAGACCACCATGAGCCAGAGTGAGACCCCATCTCTACCAAAAAAAAAAAAAAAAAAAAAAGCTGGTGGCAGGTACCTATAAACCCAACTACTTGGGAGGCAAAGGGCAAGAGAATCACTAAAGGAAGAAAGAAAGAAAAAAAAAAGAACAAAAAAACTTCAAATTAAGATGATTGAAAGCCAAAACAAAAGATGCGAGTAAAATACAAGGTGGCCATAAAGTTTGTGTGTAATTTAAAATTTAAAATTGCACACAAACTTTATGGCCGCCCCTGTATAAAAAAGAAGACAAAGAAATAGTTTTGTGGTCCCTCAAAAAGTTAAATGAAATTGCCACATGACCCGCAATTCCAGTTCTGGATATACACCCCAAAGAATTGAAAACAGGGACTCAAACAGACACTTCTCTATCCATGTTCACAGCAGCCTCAGTCACAACCAAAAGGTGGAAACAACCCAAGTGTCCTTAGAAGGTGAACGGATAAACTGCGGTGTACAATGGAACAATATTCAGCCACAAGAAGGAATGAAGTTCTGATACGAGCTACAATGTGGACGGTCCTTGAACACATTATGCTAAGGGAAAGAAGCCAGACATGGAAGATCATGTTCAGATGACCCCACTTGCAAGAAATATCTAGAACTGGCAAGTTTACGGAAAGTAAATCAGAAGTTATCATGGGTTAGGAGGAGGGAATGGGAAATGAATGCTTAATGGTCACAGAGTTTCTGTTCCGGGTGATTAAAGCTTTTGGAAATAGTGGTGATGGTTGTATAATATCATGAATATAATTAATGACACTGACTTATAAAAAAATTACAATGGCAAATTTTATGTTATATTTATTTTACTACAATAAAGGGGGGATGCTTCCGTTGACTGCCCAGTTCCCAACAAATACCAAGCTAGCATACTTTTAAACATATCTGTGATTAATCCTCACCACTCACAGATTAAATCATTCTGCCATTTACAGATGAGGAATTTGCAACTCAGATATTAAATAATGTGTTCAAAAATCACACAAAAGGCAGAAGTTTTTTTTTGTTTTTTTGGGTTGTTTTTTTTTTTGAGACAGAGTCCTATTCTATTGCCCAGGCTATAGTGCCATCAGCCTAGTTCACAGCAACCTCAAACTCCCGAGTTCAAGTGATCCTTCTGCCTCAGCCTCCTGAGTAGCTGGGACTACAGGTATGTGCCACCATGTCTAGCTAATTTTTCTATATTTTGTAGACATAGGATTTCATTCTTGCTCAGGCTGGTCTCAAAGTCTGGCCTCAAGTAATCCTCCTGTCTTGGCTTCCCATAGTGCTAGGATTACAGATGTGAACTACCTCATCTGGCCAGAAGATTTACACCGAAGACTGGTAGCTCTAAAGCCCCCAGTCTTTCAATTCTACCATAACATTTCAAGTATAAATAGGCTCACTGAATAAAGAAAACATTGAGTGTCCCTGTATAGTCTCCCTGTAGGTCTGACACTGTCAAATAAGTGACAAGAAAGATCTTGACCACTGAACCTAAACAAGTGGGTGTTTTAAATGCTTTCTGGGGCTGCAGATAAAGCTTTTTGTAGCATAGTTTTTAAGCCTTATAAATATATTGCTAAGGTAATATTGGCCTTTTCTCCCCCCTCACACACACACATAAAAAAAATTGGTAAAGTTATTTTTCAGATTCTACTTATCCTATCCCAAACTATCATCTGGGTTATTAAAGTATCCATTTTCCCCAACAATAAATACTACCACGTATCTTTTGCAGTATTTGGGGTAGTTTCCCTGTACACCACCTCATTTAATTCAACAGACCACTCCGTAGACATTAACACCTCATTCTGTAACTATTCTGACAAACTATGCCACAGGAGCCACACACTGACCAGAGCTGAAACAAAGCACTGCTCCTTCATACGTATTTCTTCTAAGTATGAATGGATCAATCAACATGTTGCTCAGAAATTTTGGATAAGATCTAATTCACAATCACAGTAAGGCCACTGCATTAAAAAAATAAAAACACTTTGTAAGTTCCCTTAACCAATACATTTTATTCTAGGTGAGAAGGAAAGGCAGGGGAGGGTTAGAACAGAAAAGTAACAATGACCCACAAACCCATATCCAGCTGTTGCCAGTTCTGCCCAGAACACCACCCTCTGCCATCATTTGTCAAATTCTTCAAAGCCCACCTCAAAGGTTGCTAATTCAACGGTGTCATCCCTAAGAACTGCAGGTCACCTCTCCTTTTGGTTATCCTCAAAAACTTGACACCACTTACGATGGTCTGATGTTTGGTTATTTTGTAAATACAACCGTGTATGTTCATCCAGAATATTTTACTCAATTTTCATTCTACCAGCCATGCACAGTGCCTTCTTGTTTGCAAAGTAAAATTTGTGCCCTTTTAAGTCAATTCAAAGACCTGAAGTGATCATCTTCTTTTTAATGTTTTCTTTCTTATCTCTGAAAAAATTCTCTTTTCCTGATTACTATAAATATTTCGTATTTCTTAAGGAAAATTAACAAATATGTGAAAATTAAAGCAATATGCTCCTTAATAACTATCAGGTCAAAGAAGAAATTAAAGAGGAAATTAAAAATTATCTGTTTTTTTTTTTTCTTTTGAGACAAAGTCTTGTTACTCTGTTGCCCTGGAGACAGTGCCGCATCTTAGCTCACAGTAACCTCAAATTCCTGGGCTTAAGTAGTGATCCTTCTGCCTTAGCCTCCCAAGTAGCTGGGACTACAAGTGCCCACCACAACGCCTGGCTAATTTTCTATTTTTAACAGAGACATCATCTCATTCTTGCTCAGGCTGGCCTCAAACCCCTGAGCACAAACAATCCTCCCCACTCTGTCTCCCAGAGTGCTAGGATTACAGGAGTGAGCCACCACACCCAGCCTAAAAAATATCATAAGACAAATGAAAATGGAAACACAACATTCCAACATGGTATGCAACAAAAGCAGTGTTAGGAGGGAAGTTCATAGCAATAAACATCCATACCAGAAGAGCTCAAATAAACAACCTAACATTACATTTCAAGGAACTAGAAAAAGAACAAACTAGGCCCAGTGTTGGCAGAAGGAAGGGAAGTGCAAACATCAGAGCAGAAATGAATGAAATGAAGACTAGGAAAACAATCAAAGAAACTCAAAGCTCGTCAACAAGTACAAAATTACAACCACGAAGAATAAGTTCTGGCGTCTTATTTCACAGCGAGGTGACTATGGTTAATAATAATGTGTTCTATAGTTAAAAATAGCTAAAAGAGAAGATTTTAAATGTCTTCACCAAAAAGTAAGGATAAGTATTTGAGCAGATAAATATGCTGATCACCTTGATTTGATCATTTTATAATGTATAAATGTATCAAAACATCACATTGTGCTCCATAAATATATGTTACTTAAAAAAAACTTTTAAAATGGTCTGTTTTTTAAAAATAGAGTTACACAGACTAATGAATAACTTCTCAATAACTGTCATTCTTTTTCCTACCATGGCAGGACAAAACTTCACTAAATGTATCATTAAGCAGTAAATTCTCCCCTACCCCAAAGATCCTAGGCAGAATTCATACTTTAAAAATTAAACACAGATGCCAAAAAGTATTATGAAGGCCTTAGATAGTGTAAGGCTCTACAGAACATAAAGTTACAACACTAAACATTATCAACTGTTTTTATTTTGCAAACACAGGGTGTATCTTCCTTTCCACACTCAGTGTGACACCCATAAAACACAAATTTGCTTTTACATATATTCAATAATTACATATACACTGACAAAATGTAAGAGCCATAACCATCACCTTTGCAGCAGTGAAGACTTAATTACCATGCCTTAAGGTTACTACAACTTGCCCAAGAGCCTTTCTTCATAGAGAGTTTAGACAAATATCTCTTAGATTTGCTTTTAAGTAACCGAGAAAGACAGGATATAAGGAAAACAATTTAATCAGTAATACAATACCCTGTGCTGGCTGGTTTAGGCTGTTGTGTCCAGTTCTCTTAAACGTCTCTTAAAGGCCCGCTCCCTGTCTTCCTCAATGCACACACTCAGGCCTAACTCTGCAGGAGGAAGCCTAACCCCCTCGTGGATGTGCCTCTCTACCCTCTTAACCGAAGGGGAGAGAGCCTCCCTGCTGGTAGCTCTGCTCTTATTTAGTTCATTTATCAGCATTTGGGAAACCAGTTTCGCATGACAGTGAATTATCTTCAGAAGCTCCTATTTCCTACATTGCATAGCACTTCCTCATCTTAACTTTGTGCCTCTTGCCTTGAACTATTTTTGAGCGAATGAAACCAAGCTGAGGGTTTTTTCCCCCTGCATTTAGTCAAATCATGTGACATGGTGTGTTAACATGAAAACCTCACAGTTCTGAAGCAATAAAACAACACCCCTAAATGTCATAACTCATATCCTGTTTGATATACTTTACAAAGTTAAAAAATTCATCCACCAACTTATTGAAAGCAGTTGTTATATGTAGACAAGTATTTAGGAAAATGAACAATAACTGATCGCATAGAAAGAGGTGAACTTTCATAAAATGATAGTGGACGGTGCCTGTGGCTCAAAGGAGTAGGGCACCGGCCCCATATACCGGAGGTGGTGGGTTCAAACCTAGCCCCAGCCAAAAACTGCAAAAAAAAAAAAAAAAAAAGATAGCCTCTGTCCCTCTGGATCTTGACAATACTTACATGTTTGAATTAAAAGAGCTTCTTTATGTCTCCTTTGGACACTTTAACAGGCTGGTATCAGCAGCCAGTCTTTATCACACCTTCCTGGTGGCATGGTCCAGGCCAGCTTAGAGATAGGCACACTGGGCTCGGGCTGGCAGAGCAGCAGAAATTGCTCCTTCTGTTCCAGATACCCTCGACAAACTCAGCGCAGAGAAGCAAGCCAGTAGTGCTGAGGCCTCACATACTCAACTGAGTCACCGCCCAGGACTCCTCAGTGCCAAGTTTCCACTGAAGAATAAAGGGATCCTTGATTGAGGCTGAGGAAGAACTGGAGAGCAACTAATGCAGCTTCCCCTTCCATGAATGAAGACTTCCTCGCCCTGATTCATGAAGAAGACAATAAGAAAGTTCCTTCACCCAATTTCTTAACTACAGAAGTCATCTTTTTTTAAGTTGAAAAACCATTTATTTTCACCAGAAAGAAAAAAAAAGTGATCCAACTCTACAGGTCTAGTTTTTGGGCCAAAAAGAGACCCGGAAGCAGTGAGACTCTCACCAAGGTCATCCCCAAATCCAACACCCCCTGGAGGCAGAAAGCAGGGAGGAAGCACAGTACTCACCAGTCTCTGCACACAAGGACGCCTGCTGGGAGAACTGAACACAAATGGGAGGCTGCAGAAGTATTGAAGGACAGGAAGTGTAGCAGCCGGTATAGCCTATGGCTGGGAGGAGTGAGAGTTATAATACCTGTAATGGAACACCTTGGCGAAAAGGGCATGGAGAGAGATTTGGTTCTAACAAGCATGAGGGAGCTCGCGAGATGAGAGCATTGGTGAATTGGCAGTCTCTACACCTGTGGTGTTGAGAAGCACGAGCTCAGCCTTATATTAGGCTGGAGGGGCAGGCAGTCAATAAGCATGCGCATTCTATCACGGATCCACTTACTCTGACTCTGTCTCCTCTCCTGCCTGTAGAACGCCAGCATGGTGTCTCTGCTGAAGATTACCAAGCTCTGCTAAAGACTAAGAGCTATCTGTTCTAAGAAGACCTTTACTCTCTCTAAGACACTCTCTCTCTCTCTCTCTCTCCAGCTAAAGTAGATAGCTCTCAAGCACCTATGAGAAACTGTTCCTGAGCAAGGTAGCTTAGTGGTCTGTGTCCAGAACCTACCTAAGCTGGGCCCGAGACCTGGCCAGTCCTGGGCCCTGACAAGGAAGAACAGGAAAACGGGCTGAGGATAGGAAGGAAGAGAAGGTCTGAACTCAGCAAGGTAAATTAAGGTCCATGGTTCCTGAGGGACTGAACGCACATAGCCGAGAATGTCCCGGAGATGGGATACCATGAAGGGCATATTCTCAATCTCAGCCACAGCTTGGAATTGCAGCCCACACACATCCACTTTGAAACTCTGTGCTGTCAAGGCCCCTGATGGCCTCCACTGCATCCTCTGCCCGCTCCATGTACATGAAGGTATAACCCTTCACGATGTCACATTCAATGACTGAACCATATTCCTCAAACTTGGCTCGAAGTTCCCTGTCAGTACAGGTGGGACTGATGTTGCCCACATGCAACCTTGTTGAGGTTTTGCTCTTACTCTTGCAAGCTTCCATGCTGAAGTTCACCCCATGAAGCTTGTAGTGGTGCGGGTGCATATGGCATCCTCAGCAGCAGTTCTGGCATCCTCAGTCTTCTGTGTGCACAAAGCCATAGTTCTTCAGAACGTCACATTCCAGCACCTTCCCATCCATACTGCTCAAAGAGTGAGCGGAGGATCTCCTGCTCTGTGGCCTCCCGGGGGCAGATTTCCAATGAACAGCTTCACAATCCTGACAAGATCCTGTACAGAAATCAGCAATTCTCCTTCTCCTGGCACGGATGCTCCTGACAAAATGCTAAAATGCCAGAATATTTATTTTTAAGATGATAATTGGTGTAACTAAGGCTCATCACCTTTGCTTGTTATCCGACACAGGTGGTCGGGTACAAGCACAGTCTAGAGCTGCTGCTAAGCAGAAGAGCAAGACTGAAGGCACCCTGAGGGCCGTCTACTTACAGGGAGAGGGTCAGTGCTTGGAGAGGTGGACCAAGACCAGCCAGAGGCAGGCTCTCCCATGGCACACATCTCACAGGCTTCACCTGCACACTGTAACCTGACTCCTACCACCAGAGCTGGTTCTGGATCTCTTACCTACTTCTCAATGCAGTAACATTCCAGCCAGAATATTTTCCTGGCTTTGATTTGTTTACTTTCTCTTGGGAGGAAGGAGTGATGGCAGAAGGAAGCTGGATGCCAAGTCTGCTTGCAGGTGAGAAGCAGCCTCCTGCCCACATTCCTGCTGGTAATACGCTAGAAAACAGCCATCATCTGCCTTAGTAGAGGGAAAGGAAAACGGATGTCTTCTGAGCTAGAGCCCAGAATGCAAACTTCTAAGTTTGCTTAAGTTACGGCAGGTAAAATCCAAAGTAAGGAAACAATGTTTTGTGTAACAATTCATGATGCACTGTGACACAAAAGGCTCACACCTGCTTTAGGAGGGTGACCAGGAGAAGCCTCTCAGAGGGACCACTTAAGCTGAGACTAGACGGAGAAAAACTGAGGGTAGAAAGTTCTCAGCAGAGAAGAGTGAAGCTTATCCTCTCTCGTCATGTGATACCATCGCAGCTGTGACCTCTGACCCTCCAAGCCACCCTCTCATTCCCTGGGCACTACATCACCTGGGTCAGCATCTCCCTCTCCATCACAAATATCCTAAGCCTAAGGGCTGTGAACACCCACACAGACCACCCATCTCACAAGTGTGGCCTTGACGGTCCTGCCCCTCCACACTCTACCTCTTGTCTCACTTCTATTCCCTGCCCTTCCCATAGGAAGGTCTCTAGTCCCTGGATCACTCTGTTTTCTCTCTCCCTTCAGGCGTCCTCCTTTCCTTCCCACTTAGCCTGGACTCCACCACCAAGCGGCAGAACTGCTAACACCCAGTACTCTACACCAAGCCCAACAGATCTCTAATTCTGGAACCATGCTACACCCAATGTCTCAACTCCTACACCCAGCGGGTGCTCCGCAGCCCAGCCTGCTGACAGACGGGCACTGTTACCAGCCTCTCTGCTGTTGGTTAGATTCTGTCAGCCCTATCTTTGAAGCCACACCCCATTTCCCCTCCAGGACTGTTTTATTAATACCATTCTTGAGCATCTTCCTGTAACCAACCTCATCCTTTCTTCTCTCAGTAGATGAAATTACCTTACTACCTCTTCATGAAGAAAACAGCTTTCCTGGAAGGCCCTCCCTCAACCACCCGCCACCCATGCGCTCGCTCCTGCCTGCAGTCCGTCAGTCTGGGAGGAGGCCTGCTTGGCGTCAGTGCTTACACCCATGTTCAGACATACTTCCTTCTCTATGGGCTCACTCTCTTTTTCTTTTAATTTCAGACTATTACAGGGTACACGCATTTTGGTTACATAATTTCTTCTGTACATTTTAAGTCAAAGCTGTAAGTGTGCACTGTACCCATTAGGTATGTATAACTCAACCCTCCCCCACCCCCCTACCTACTTGATTGAGTTTTGCTTCCCTATGTCCACATATATGTTGATTTATAGTCCCAATTTTGTACTGAGTATACATGGTGTTTGTTTTTCTTTTTCTTTTTTTTTTTCTGAGACAGAGCCTCACACTGTCCCCCTGGGTAGAGTGCCGTGGCATCACAGCTCACAGCAACCTCCAACTCCTGGGCTCAAGCGAGTCTCTTGCCTCCGCCTCCCAAGTAGCTGGGACCACAAGCACCCGCCACAACACCCGGCTATTTTTTGGTTGCAGCCGTCATTGTTGTTTGGTAGGCCCAGGCTGGATTCAAACCCGCCACCTTAGGTGTATGTGGCTGGCGCCTTAGCCACTTGAGCCACAGGCGCCGAGCTGGTGTTTGTTTTTCTATTCTTGCAATATTTCACTTAGAAGAATGGTCCCCGGGTCCATCCGGTTATTACAGAAGACAACAGATCACCATTATTTTTTTATGGCTGAGCATAACTCCATGGTGTACGGATAAACTCCACTTTATCAATTCACTCATGTATTGACGGGATTTGGGGTTAGGAACTATGCTGCTATAAACATTCCAATGCAAGTGTTTTTATGATAAAATGTCCTTTTTTCTTTAGGTTAAATACCTTGTAGTGGGATTGCTAGATCGAATGGTGGGTCTATTTTTAGTTGAGCTATCTCCATCCCACTTTCCATAGAGGCTGCAGTCTCACCAACAGTGTCTAAGTGTTCCTTTCCCTCCACATTCTGTGGGCTTTTTCCTATCAAAAGTTTGTATACAGGCTTCGGTTTCTGCTACCTTGAAATGAGTCTATCTCGAGTTACTCTCTAGCAGTATCACACCTCTCTCATCTCTTCAGACACATTTTGCTAACTGTAGTCTCACCTCCCATTTCTTCCACAACTAGCTGTAATTTAGAAACATTTCTTATTATGGCCGCGGTCTAAAAGCCAAATCCCAGAATACATTTTTTCTCCTTATCTTACATTTGACGACGCTCTCTGGGAAACATTTGAGTCCCGTGATTTCTGTGCCATCATATTTCTCTCTCCCATCACGTCACTGCCTCTTTTGTAGGCCGCCTCCTCTGCCTGCCTTGAGGGATGCCTGCTCCCCAGACCCTGACCCTGCTCCTCATTGTGCTCCTTCTTCCCGATGCCTTCAGGATTTCCATGGTTCACCTACTTCCTCCATGTTAGCAGCCCCAGCTGGACCTTTTGGAACCTCACAATCACACATCAAATTGTCTGCGGGATGTCTCCAAGCAGATATCCTAACAGGCAACTCAAACTCACGATGCCTATGACAAACCACTCCCCCTCCCCACCATGTCCAATTCCTCTTTTTAATATGCCCTCCCTCAGTAATGGCCACATTATCCAACCAGTAACCCAACCTAGAAATCTCTTAATCATCCCTGGACTTAACTCCAATCACCCTACTGCTGCAAATTTTAGCCCTAAGAACTTCTCAAAGCTGTCTTTCTGCCCCACTTCACTTCCAATTTTGACCCCTGCCACAGTCCAGCTTTCATCATCATTTACTGGGTCTGTTGCTGCAGCCTCCTAAGTGGATTCCCTGGTTCCAGCCTGGTCTCCTTCAATAAAATCCAACAGACCCAACTAGCAAATGATATGAGGAACTTGTTATCATTTCCCTGCTTAAACTTTCTAATGGCTTAAGGACAAAGCTAAACCCCCTATAGGTACTACACAAAACTTTACATCACCTGACACCATCTACTTCCCCAAACCCCATCTCTGGACACCTCCTACCACTCCCCTTATGTGTCTAACAGTAACACACATACCCCATGCAGGCCCTCATCTCGCTACTGCTGCTGTCACTGCTTACACTGACCTCTCAGCTCAGAAGGCCTTCCTCCAGCTTCCCTCAAAAATGCTGTCATCTTCATACAGTACAGCTAGAGCAGCCCCTCCCAGCCCCACTGCCCTGTCTGGATCTGGCACCCTCCGCAGGGCTCCCACAATGCCTTCTTATATACACTGCAAGGATCATTTTCTGAGCATCTTTTTCTAATCTTTGTGAGGCCAGGAACTAGACTGCTACTTATCTTTATGCTGCTTGTGTGCCTAGCAAACACACTAAGCATTTAGTAAAGTTTAGCTAAAATGAAGCTTCTAAGAGAGGTGCTGTCACTCTTACCTTACAGATGATGAAAATGAAGCTTAGAGAGAGGTTATATGACTTTATTTTTAGTTTGATTCCTTAACTTTTTTTTTTTCGGTCTCCTGCTTCCACTACCTTAAGGTCTCCAGACTTTTGTGTCACTGGTCTCAGACAACACTTTGCTGCCCACTGTCCTTTGGATGATGTACACGGAGAGGCTGCTGTCCAGGACATCATCAACATTGAAGTCCTTCCTCCCTGTCTTTCAGCAGGTGGTGAGAGGTGGCAACCTCAGCCTCCAGCTTGACCTTGATGTTCACAAGGGCCTCGTACTGCCCCTCTGCCTAGGTCTGTGCCTGTCTGACTCCAGGTGCAGAAGGACCCTGCAGAGATGTCCCATCTGCATGGCACAGCAGACTGCCACCTCCCTCAGGGTGCTCTCCAGGCTGGCCTTCAGATGGCTCATGGAGTCCACATTGATCTCTAAGGACTGGACTGCCTCTCTCAGCTCTGTGAGCATCATCTCAGCAGTTCTGACCTTAGCTGACTGCAAGGTAACTCTGGGTGCTCTCCTGAATCTGTGGGGACAAGTATTTTTCTTTTGAGAAAGAGTCTCACTATGTCACCCTTGGTAGAGTGCTGTGGTGTCATAGCTCACAGTGACCTCCAACTTGTGGGCTTAGGCAATTCTCTTGCCTCAGCCTCCCAAGTAGCTGGGACCACAGGTGCTTACCACAAAAAGCCTGGCCATTTTTTGTTGCAGTTGTCATTGTTGTTTTATCTGGCCCAGGCCAGGTTTAAACCCACCAGCCTCAGTGTTTGTGGCTGGTGCTATAACTTCTATGCTATGTTCACGGAGCCTGGACAAGTATTTTTCTAGCTCTTCTCAGTTCTTCTGAGCTAGCTTGTCATACTGGGCCCAGCTGTCCACTGTGATCTTGCTGAGGTCCTGATATCTGGGGTATCTACCTCTATGGTTGGCTCACTGCTGGCAATCTGGGCTTGTAGGTCTTTTACTTCCTCCTGGTGGTTCTTGTTCATGAAGAGTGGCTCCTCCTTGAGATCCCTGATCTCTCTTTCCAGCTGCAGCCAAGCAACCCTGGTGATACCAGTGACCTGGGGAACCCCAGATGTTACTCATCATAGGGTGGTGCACTGCCAGCCATCTCATACTTGACAAAGGTCACCAGGAACACAATGGCACTGTCAATCTGCAGAGCTACACGTGCCCTGTCCACACAACTTGCAAAGATTAAGCCTCAGGATCTCGATGGTCTTGGGAGTTATGGCCTCTAGTCTCTGACCTGAGCCTTCTTCTCTAGGAGTCCTGACTGTGCTCTGCAGCCTGTGACTGTCAGTCTTCAGGCTCCTCACTCTGTCAGGGTAGGAGGCCAGATGGCTGTTCAGGTCTTGCATGGTCTCCTTAGTCTGGATGCCTTCCAATCCCACAAGACCCCCAGTCATCCCCACAGCCAGGCTCCCAGGCCCCCAGCTGCCCCATAAGCTGGTGGAGCAGGACTGAGAAGTCCAGGAGCCTAAGGCTCTGGCACCTACACAGATGCTACTGTGCTGCTGGTGGGCTGGATCTGCGGTTGGACAACTGGACTGAGCCCAGGAACTGGTCGTTGCTGGAGAAGGGGCAGAATGAGTGGTGAAGCTCATGCAGTCCAGGGAGGAAGGTGAAAAGACAGGATTCAGACTCGGGCCCAGGTTACATGACTTTAAAAGTCACTTACAGAAAAGTCTAAGAAGAGAACCTAGAATGCAAAAGCACACTAGTTAAATTAAAAGTCTTTTTCTTGATAGCAGAAGGCCTCTCAGAGCTAAGCACGGTCTATGTTTCTCCTCTGTTACTAAAGCCTGACAAGGTGCCGCTAGCGCACAGTTAAGTGATTAGTACACAGCAGCCGGCTCAGCGCGCCCGCAGAGGCCGTCCTGCAAGAGTCTGAGTCTTTCCAGTAGATGGCGCTGTACACAGAGGCCGGCTCAGTGTGCCTGCAGAGGCCCCTCCCACAAGCGTCCCTCCAGCAGATGGCGCTGCGGCTCCGCAGCAAGGACGCTGCCCGCCAGGCGACCCGGGAGGAAAGCCAGCCTTTTCCATCCATTCGTTGCCAGCTTCTTTCTTTCTTTGAGTCTCTCATAGAAACACAACAAAAATCAGGACAAATCTTTTCTGCAGAATGCTCTGAATGAACATCTTTTAACCTGTTCAATGCCCAATATACTTGCATATCTTTTCTTCTCTGGCCTTTAAAAAATCTGGGATAATTTCACCCAACTTGATTTACACAATTTATCAAGTGCATTTCCCTGCCCTTAAACACATCTATTCTTCATAGGTCCTTAGTATGAAACACATTTATAATCTAACAGGTTCATCATCATGTTTATCTCTATATCCTTGAGTCTCCACCCTGTATCACTTGAGAACACGTTAGTTTGCCAACCATCCCTCACTCTAAAAAAAAAAAAAAAACTTTCAATATATCCTAACCATAGTCTTAAAGGATATGAGCTTTTGAATAGAATAAAAAGGGACAATTATGAGTAAAACAAATTATTAACACCTATGAAAGTAAAGTGAAGAGTCACAAGCAAACATTCTTCACTTTATTACAATTTCATGGTTCTCCCAGAAAACTCAGTGTTTTTTGAAACTGTACAAAAATACTTCACGATCATTTCTAAAACAAAAAAGTCAGGTTCTACGATCAAATAATACACCAGATAATGCAAAGGAGTTTTTCTTTCTTATTTTTTTTAACCAGCACCGAAGTCCTGTGCATGCACACTCCCTAACAATCAGCATCTCTAATCTGAGCCTACTTAGTGCCTATGATGGTGTCCTTTGCCCCAAACCATCCCAATAACTACAGGTTGACTCACGAGTTCCCAGTTGCTCTGCAGGGAACACTGTCAGCTCCACTGAAGACTTCTGACTCAGAGAATTTCTGAGACTATTAAGCTACCTAATGCCAAAAGCATTGATTTAAAGTACCTAAAGGAACCATTTGTCAGGGTTTGACTTGACTTATTTAATAATACACAGCAATGAATACTATTAAAATTAAAATACTGTAACTAAAACAGCTGCAGCTATAAATTTAACTTTTTAATCAAGGAAGTCCTCAATTTGAAAATATTTTCAAACCCAGACTAAATGATGTCAAGAAAACAGTTTCATAAAATAGCAAGCCTCTTCTAGCCATGCCATCACCAAAGAGCATGCCCTAAACAGCAGCGTGGCCCTAAACGTACCTGAGCTCTGGGAGCCTTTCTGATCTTGGGCAAGCTGCCGTAAAAGAACGATCTGAGGCAAACACAACATTAAAGAGCAATTCATGTATCGGGGAATACCAGACCCAATAAAGTTTAATGTTCCAATGACAGAACTTCAGAGATAAGCATCTAATGGGAAAATGTGGAAGCAAAATAAAGCACCGGATTGGTCTGCAATTACAAAATTGCCCCTTTTAGGTACCCTGTTGGAAAGTCCCTAGTAACACAGTCATATGTTAGCTGGCTGCTTACGATTGGCTAGGGTTAAGTTTTAACATAAGCATTTATCAGAAATGACCCAAGTCTAAGTTTTGCTTATGTACGCAATTTAAGCAAGGCTGACGTCACTGGTTTTGTCTGCCCGGGGATCTTCAGGCCTGGTCCCCATTTTAATTTACCTTAACAATACTCAGTCCCTAATACCCACCCAGACTGAGCCTGCCTAAAATACAAGAGCAGAAGATGGAGAATCAGTTTTCAAATTCCTGTGGCAATATTGTGGGAAGGCTGTGGCAACTGAGGGACACCAAAGAAGAGGGACAATGTTGATGCAGGCCACTTTGTTGGAGAGAGAGAGAGCCCTGACAGCAGAGTCTGAATTCCAGAAATAACTCATCCAGGAGAGTTGTTCACACTAAGTACTCTTAAGGTAAACGTGGTCTGCTTCTGTATTTCAACTCAACAGTGACAAACTGAATGAAGGTCCCACTCCCCTCCTAAAACTAGGTCTTCCCCACACGTGGTGCCACCTAATGGTTCTAGTCTAAGGTTCACCTAATGGTTCTAGTCTAAGCCAGAAACACAGCCATCCTAACCAACTCAATCTTTTTCACAAATCGCCTAACATCCAAGTGAAAAGTCCTTTTCTCTCTGGATCTCACATATCTCTGGATCTTTGTATTCCCTTCCATCCCTAAGGACAGAATCTACTTTTGGCACCATCACCTATGACTTGGATTAAGACAACAGCCTTCTAACTGGGTTCTGAATGTCCACTTTTTCCTAGTCACTGCTCCCAAGCCAGCCCTTCTCCAAGCTACTACGACACTGTCCTCTGGGCAGAGTCCCATCTCAGTCGCCCTCTGCGTCAGGTAACAGATCTAGCTGTCCTGACCACATGACATCCACCTACCCCAACTGAGGACAGTGCTTGTTTCCATCCTCTGGCCACAATGATTGGGCCTGGTTTGCACCTGAACTAAGTTAATCAGATTCTATTTCTCAAAAAGTAGAAACCTGAGTAGAGACTAACACTCTGCAGTTAGAAATCAACTAACCCACAGAGAAACTCTGCTCATTCTCCTGAGATGCCAGGAGTGGTCCGCGTTGTTTGTCCTCTCAGTGACCTACATGTTCACAGCCCTTTCTTCACTTTGAGGTGGAGCCATCTCAGTGTTTTTCTAATAATTCTTTTTTAGCTCCCTTTTGTCCCAATCAATCCCTGCTGTTTGTAACCAAAGAAACTTGAGTAACAGTAAAAACTGATGCTGCTCCCGTGCCCCCAGGACTGCCCAGGCCCCTCCACCCACCACAGCTGGAGCTGACCTTGAAGCTCTACCTGCCACATCTCTGCTGCTGCCTCCCTTCCAGCCTCATACCTTCTGCGCTCCGTTCCCTAGAACACCATTTTGGGAAGATTCCCATTCACAGATGGAATCAGTCAAGATGTTACTCCCTCTGGGAAGTTTTCCCAAAGCCTCTCTGGCTGGACACTCTTGTTCCCACAGGAATTTGCCTGATTCCTCTGACTCAAAGTACAAGTTTCTTATAATAGCCCGGCACAGGGGCTCACGCCTATAATCCCAGCACTCTGGGAGGCCGAGGCAGGTGGATTGCCTAAGCTCAGAAGTGCGAGACCAGCCCAAGCAAGAGTGAGACCCCCATCTCTAAAACTAACTGGGTGTTGTGGTGGGCACCTATAGTCCAAACTACTCAGGAGGCTGAGGCAAGAGAATTGCTTGAGCCTAAGAGTTTGAGGTTGCTGTGAGCTATGATGCCACAGCGCTCTACTGAGGGTGACAAAGTAAAATGTCTCAAAAAAAGAAGTTTCTTACAAGAGGTGATTCTTATTGACAGCTGCATCCCCACGCATCAGCACCTAATGCACATGCTTGGCAGAGGGCAGGCTCTCAGTGAATACTTCACAAATGAATGAACCAATGAGGAAATTAGAAACCTACTTAACTCAAATTAGTATTCAGGGAAGTATAACAGAAGTTTAAAAATAACTTTATTTTCTGAAATCAAGAGGCTCTGGATAGCCAATATTAAATTCATTGTATTTTAATATTAATTCATTCTTAAAATCATTTAACTGTGTTTGCTTTGTGAAAATTCATTAATTGTAGACTGAAGATTTCTGCTCTCTTTTGTACTTTATTTTATTTTATTCATTTACTTTTTGTAGAGATAGAGGGTCTATGTTGCTTAGTCTAGTCTCAAACTCCTGGCCTCAAGCAGTGGCCCCTGACTCATCCCAGGCCCCCCTGGGATTAGAGTCATGAGCCATTGTACCCAGTGATGTATATTTTATAATATATTAATAAAAATTGAAAAAACACATTTCACACAGCTGGAATACAGCCGGAAACCACAGTTAGTGGTAAGTTCACATGCATGGAAAGAGCACACACCATAGAAGAGACACTGACTACAGGTGAAATCACAGACTAATCATACCACTCACTCGCTGTGACATCTTTGTTCAGGAAAATTCTTTTTTCTTTTCTTTTTTTTTTTTTCAGGTTTTGGCTGGGGCTGGGTTTGAACCCACCACCTCCAACAAATGGGACCAGCGCCTTGCCCTTTTGAGCCACAGGCACCGCAAGGAAAATTCTTGATATTCTGCTCTACCGTCCACAAAATGGATAATAACCATTTTGCCTAAATCTCAGGGCTATAGAAAAGATAAAATCATAATGGTGAAAATTCAAACATAAAGTGTGTGCTAGCAGAACCTGCTCCAAAAAAAATCAGATTTTGGAAAATATAATACTTTGGCATGAAACTGTCCACAAAGACCCATGAATGCATATCAAAAAATGATATAGGACAATGAATTCAGGATACTAACCTGAAATTTAAGCTTAAATTTATTCTTGAGGAACAAAGAAAGGATATCCTTACATTATTTTTTCTTATAAACTAGACTTAAAAATTACATATATTTCATGAACTAAAATAAACATTTCTCATTCTTATGATAACTGGAATGCTTTTAAGAGTTCAGCTAAGGCATTAACCTTCTGGTTAAAGGAATCTCGGAGAGTGGAGGGAGAGGAAAGCATAGCTATTCCTTACTCCTTACTTATTGTGCTCTTTCCTACTAGATTATAACCTCTGAGTTCAAGAACTTTGTTCTTTACCTTTTTAACCACTATAGCGTAAGGCATAAAATCTCTACTAAAAACAGAAAAACTAGCTGGGCATAGTGGTGCGTACCTATAGTCCCAGCTACCAGGAGGGTGAAGTAAGAGAACTACTCAACTCCAAGAGTTTGAGATTGCTGTGAACTATGCTCTCATGGTACTCTAACCAGGGTTAGTTTTGAGACTCTGTCTCAAAAACAAGAAAAAAAAATTATTTTCACATATATAAATCCTAAAACCTTATTAAGAACAGAAATGGCCAGGTGTGGTGCCTCACACCTGTAATCCTAGCACTTTGGGAGATCAAGGCCAGAGGATGGCTTGAGGTCAGGAGTTTGAGACCAGCCAGAGGATGAGCGAGACTCTGTTTCTACAAAAAACAGAAAAATTAGCCAGGCAAGATAGTATGCACTTATAGTCCCAGCTATTCGGGAGGCTGAGGCAGGCAGATCACTTGGGAGTTTCAGGTTGTAGTAAGCTAAGATGCTGCCCTTGCACTCTAGTCTGGGAGAAAAAAGCAAGACTCTGTCTTCAAAAAAAAAACAAATTCCAAAACAAAAAAACCCCACTAAAATGGTTAGGGAAACCTGACAACTGATAATGAGCATGTACCATTGCTGCAAGACTGACACTAACATCAAGACCAGGCTTTCCCCCTCTGCCAAAGCCGCTACTCATATACCCATCATAGAAAAAGCTATGTACCTATCAGTATTATCTTCCTGTTTTGTTTTGTTTTTTTCTGTTCTGTTAGCAGCTTCTTTTGGTTTGTTGTCAGCTACAGAATCAAGAATGCTGTAGCACATGTTATCTAAATATCAAAAATGCATATTAGCACAAGCACACGCATACACAAAAGCAGAAAGACTAAACAACCTGATGACTCAGGACTGACTTCTGCAATAGTCATTACAAATCAAAACATAAAATTCTTTAAAGAATTAAAAATAAACTATGCCTGAAAGGAAGCTGGAGAAAAGGAGGCTGCAGCCAAACCCGCACTTCTAAAAGCCAACACTCAACCCAGAGCTACGCAGCTCAACAGCCTGCCCATAACAAAATGGTGGCCAATGTAGGAACTGGAAGGAAGGAACTGCATCAGAGCAAAAGGGTCGCCATAGAAATTTCCAGGATCTGATGAAAAAGAAAAGAGCCAAAACACCTGGATGGCCCACCTGGCTTGGAACAAAGAGGTACTGTCTATGCCTGCTGGGCTAGAGCTCTTTCCAAGCCCTAAAGGCAGCAAAACTCCTCCCATTTTAAGCTGCGTCTGAGAGGACTCAGATTTCACCACACAGTCATCAATACCAAGCTGGCTAACTTCCGTTTTTCGTCTTCTGAAGAATGGTTAGCTCACATTCTAAAAAAAACATATAACTACTGATATGATATATTTGTAAGAGGATGAAAAACTGTATTACCCCAGGTTTAAAAACCCCATTCCCATCTCTCCACCTTGGAAAGGAAGTTATAAATGATAAAATGAACAAGCCAGGGGAAAAAAATCACATGAGAGTTATTAACATGATTGATAACCCCAGAGGCAGAAGGCTTGCTACCAAGGAATGTAAGCTACCACAAAGAACAGCAGGTAATTCCAGAAGTAATAGAGTATCCTGCCAAATTGGGAGGCAAACTTACATAAAAAATACCAACAGAATGTAAAATTCAAAGTGATATTTAAGTCCAAACTCAACTATCAAAAATTTACAGCAAAATCTATATTAAGTTTATAATTCTGGAACACATTTTCCATAGAAGGCATATAATACACTCTATATAATAAAATCCTAAGTAACCCACAAAAGCTTCTTTAATCCAAAATGTTGCTGAAAAGGAGATGGAGTAGAAGCAGTCAGGGGACACTGGAACCAAAGACTTTGGTTCAAGGCTCTAAACTAGTTTACTGGAGATGATGACCTCAGATAGCTCATTTAATATCTCTAAGCTCCACATTTCTCATCTGTATGATGGGTACAGGAATACCAAGCTCAAATGAGACCTGAGTACTTACTGATCATAAATAGTTATCACCCTAACTACTCCCCCTCTCAACTCAATCCTGGTGGGGGGAGGGAGTTAGGGACAGTCAGCAGTGCCTTAGCTATGATCTCAAGTGAAGGGTTTGGTTCAGAGCTACTGGAGTTCACAGAAGTGGAGTCTTGGGCAGTGGAGAACAGATGAGAAAAGAACCCCAGGAAAGGCTGTTGTCAATCGCTGAGGAGAGCTGTCTCTAAGAGCCAGGTCTTTCATAGCAGAGAATGACTTACACAACCCTTAACTTCAAAGTGCTTAAACAAAAGCAATCTTCTTCCCAAAGCTGTAATCCCCTCTCTTTTAAAAATCCTTTCCCTGATTTTGTCTAGCTTTCCACAATCCCTAGAGAAATTGTGTTCACTTAAAGATGAAAACTCAATTATAGAACTCATGTACTTTGTACTGTTAGGAAGAGGATATTCATAGCCTTGGAAAATATCCAGACCTGATCAAAAGCAAAACCCACATCAAGAGCAGGCATCCGGTCTGTCTCCCCACCACACATAAACCGCGCCTTCTCATTCCCAGATGGTTTCCACTATTTCTTTTTCTTTTTTTTGATTCAGGCATCTTTTAAACCAGAAGCATAGGGACTGAGTAAAGACTATAAAGGACAATAGAAAAAGCCACATTTATTACCAGCCATTCACCAGCTAGGTGGCCTGAGAAAGGCCCTCATCTCTGTGGCTCACTGAGCACCTCTCCCTCAGCCCCTCAGATCAGGCTCACATCCAGGACAGAGGACTCCTCTGACCACCCTACTTCAGTGCACAATCCTCATGTACTGTCCCTACAGTCTGCTCTGATTTATTTCTCTCCACACTGTTTATCACCATCTAATACACTACGGTTTGAGTTGTTTACCATTTTGTCTCCCTCCTCCCCAACAAAGACCTAAGTGCCACGAGGACAGAGACTGTTGTTGGCCGTGTTTCCTGGTGTATCCCCAGAGCCCAGCACATACCTGGATCCAACCAGGCACCCCAGCAGTATTTGTTAGTTAATACAGAATACATGTTGAGTTAATTCATCCCTGCAGTGGAGCTCGTAGTACTCACTATGCAGGGCTGTTTTGAGGATCACCTCAAAATAAGAAAGAAAAATGCTGGCATAGCATAAGTACTCAACAACTGCTAGTTTCCTTTCACTTCTTAAGACAAAATGACCGGCCAAAAGTTGCAGAGCATTTCAAGTGGGACACAAGCAAGACTGCAAGTCAGTGCCTCTCAGGGGGGCCATGATTCATGAGGTTCTGTTGCAAATCTATAATGGAATCAGTGAGGGATTTGGGTACTTAGAAACTTAGCAATTTGGCAGAGAAATTTTACATCTGCTGAAATCTGAAGAGAAAACAATCGAGACTTGAAATTGTATGACTTTTTCTCATTTAATTTTTCTAGTAACTAATTTTAAATGTCTTTTACAAAAGTATCACTTCACAATAGACCAGAAATTATTTTTTTTAATCCTCACCCTTCATAACCATTTGGGAAGCACGGGCCAAGCATACTCAGTCCAGTGAGGCCCAGAAAGCTGCAGAACACAAGCAAACTCACTCACACTGCAAATTCAGAACTGCAATCTGTGTGGATTCTAGAGACATAGGTGAGAGGTGGGTGGGGAGGCAGGCAGGTCCAATTGTCAGAAGTTGGCTCAGGGAATTAGATCTCTGTAGGCCAGTTCCAGAATGGAAGAGAATTCCCTAAGACAGGGTTTCTCAGAATGTTTCCAAACACTTGGTAGGCAAGAGTCCCCGAGACCAAAAAGAGAGGAAGATTACCAAGTGACTCACTCACTTCCTGATTGTGGTGACATCATGAGTCATACGATATGAGCACCTTATTATATGTCCAACGTATCTCAATCAAGGTAAATTGAAGGAAGGCAAAGAACAGGAAGACAAAAGATGTAGATCAAAGTTAGGGTTAGGATATAAATCCCATGACGAAGAAGCTCAGTCCCTCACATCCGCCTTCAAAATGCCTTTTCCAGTGAGTTTGTAATAGGCCATCCATACTACCATCAGATATGCTCAATATGCCCCATATTTTATTATAGTTTTGCCATTGTTACACTGAATTCACATTTTCCAAAAGAACAGCTCCCGACCTAACCCTTTTTAAATTGTAGGAGTCTACAGTTCTTGGCTCGGAAACACTGCTGTTGCTCTGACAGAGCTCCAGAGGAGCAGATGGCACCAGATGAGATAAATTGCAAGACAGTCTCTGTCTCTCCGTTGCCTCCTCCCTACCTCAAACAGCTCTCCTAAATAATATTACTCCCATGTCCCTCTGCCTGTATTTTCTCATCATATAGGATTAGGCGTCAAATTGTCAGAAACTGAAAAGGGAGTCTTTAAAGAAAAAAAAAGATTAACTATATCTAAATTTATTGCTGATTAAATACTTAGTCCTACTTGTATTGCTACATTAATAAGCATTTATGCATTTATACTATTCATATATTCTGTAGGACTGCTGTTGCCACCATAGAGTGATACTGCAAGGTAAGGTTTTACATTTTTACACACATAAGACTATCGTTTCAGTTTAGATGAGTAATGTGGACCATGTGCAAATATGTTCATCCATGATTACTTTCAAAGAGATATGTTCTATCTTTGCAAATAGCTCAAAGGGAGCATCTAGCCTATTGATCTATGAGCGGAGTATGCGCAAAACACCCACAAACTACTCACACTTACATGACTAACAGAATCTCTTTCACGGAGCCTTTTGCTATTTCTATGTGGGATGTAATGTGATGGAGGACCCAAACCTACAAAGTTTACATAATATTTAGCTCTCAGTTCCTCCAGCCTTAAAAAAAAATCTTTCTCCTCCTTTACAAAACATCAAGAGGCTACCTAAAAAGACAAGCTTTTGTCTTGTTATCGCCACTCTTGTTATTAGTATGGAAAATAATTACCACCACTTAAAAACATTTTATCTTCTCTACTGTACTATAAGCTTCATGAGGGAAGGATGCATAACATTTATATCCCTCACAGTAAGTAATATACACAGATATTTAACAATATTTGCTGAAGAAAGGAAAGGAAATAAAGATACAAATAGAATGTGTATAACCCAGATTAAAGCCCAGAGATTTTAACAAGAGATTCAGACATTTGAAATGTTCTTAGTAACTTTGAGAAATTATTACCACATTAGAAAAAAAAAAGCTATACAATTTTATTTTTTTCAGTTAGCTAGTAAGAGCTTGTACAGTTTGCGTTTTCCTGAATTTTCCTAGCTGGCCGAGGGCTAACACTTGAGAGAAGGAGCAGTCTTTGCCTCCCTCCCATCTCCCACAACGGGACTGCACAGCCAGTACCTTCCACCTGGCCTCCCTCCTCCAAGTCAGCTGCTCAGCCCACTGTGGGAGCTGCTCACCTCCGGGGCTCTCCCTTGCTAACTCCTCCTATTCTTCTGCGCTGCCTTCCAGGATGGCCACATTCCCTCTGAGATGCTGCTCCTCCCTGTTGTGAATTAAGCCATCACAGTCTATGGTCTACAACCTCTTTGACTGCTTGGCTTTTTTTTCTCTTCTGTTTGTCTGCTTGTGGGAGTTCAGGGCCTCATTAGTTTGCCATTATAAAGGTTTCCTCCCCCACCAACAACGTGCCAGCAGCTTCTGGAAAGTTGGTCTTTTCATAGCCAAACAGACTACAGTATTACTGTAATGTTTTGATTTGCATTCCCCACACAAATATAAATAAGAGTTAAACTCCCTCTGGGTCTAGAAAACAAGTTCTCAATAAGTATTTTTTTTCTCCTCTTCCAAGTTGTGCATAACTCTTGGTGAATATATCATACCAAGTTTTGCAGATACCCTTCTCCATTTATGTACTGTTAAACAAGCTAAAAAATACGTTAGTTTTACTCACCCCACCAAATATCTGTCCCCTATCATCACTCTTTGCAGCTAAGAACAGCATGATGGGAAAGAATAGTATCTTCAACAAAGGGTGCTGGGAAAACAGGATAGCCAAATGCAAAGAATGAATCATATAAAAAAGCAACTCAAAATGGATTAAAGACCTAAATGTAAGACCCCAAAAAACATAGGGGGGAAGCTGCATGACATGATTCCTTGGATATAACACTTTAAGCACAGGCAACAAAAGCAAAAATAGGTACCTGAGACCACATCAAACTTAGAAACTTTTGTGCATCAAAGGACACAATCAGAGGCCAGGCACAGTAGCTCATGCCTGTAATCTTATCACTCTGGGAGACTGAGTTGGGTGAATCACCTGAGCTCAGGAGTTTGAGACCAGCCAGAGCAAGAGCAAGACCCTGTCTCTACTAAAAAACCATAAAAACCAGCCAGGTGTCATGGTGGGCACCTGTAGTCCCAGTTACTCAGAAGGCTGAGGCAAGAAAATCCCTAAGCCTAGGAGTTTGAGGCAGCTGTGAGATAAGATGCTATGGACGGCACTCAACCTCAGGGTGACAGAGTGAGACTCTGTCTCAAAAGAAAAAAAAAACACACAAAAGCGTGAAAAGGCAAACTAAGTAATGGGAGAAAATACTTGCAAATCACATATTTGATAAGAGTTTAATGTAATATCCAGGATACATAAATAACTCCTATAACTCAACTGAAAAAAGTTAAATAATAATTAAAAATTATAAGGACTTGAGCAGACATGTCTCCAAAAATGATATACAAATAGCCAACAAGCATATTAAAAGATGCTTTTTAGCATCACGAATCATCAGAGAAATGCAAATCAAAACCACAATGAGATATCATCTCAACAATCATCAGGATGGCTACTATAAAAAAAAAAACACAAGGAATAACAAGTGTTGGCAGAGATGCAGAGAAACTGGAATCTTGTACATTGTTGGTGGGACTGCAAAATGGTTTAGTTGCTATAGAAAACAGCATGGTGGTTCTTAAAGAAATTAAAGACAGAGCTACCATATGACTCAGTAATTCTATTTCTGGGCATATTATATCCAAAATAATCTCAAGCAGGGGCTTGAAGAGTTATTTGTATACCCACGTTTACAGTAGCACTATTCACAACAGCCAAGTCATGGAAGCAACTTAAGTGTCCATGAACAGATGAATGGATGAACAAAATGTGGTAAAACTACTACTGAACAGTGGAAAACTACACAGCCTCAAAAAGGAAGGAAATCCTGCCATGAGCTACAACATGGATGAACCATGAGGATATTGTTCTAAAAGAAATAAGCCAGTCACAGAAGGCCAAAGACAGCATGATTCCACCTATATGAGGTACCTGAAGTGCAGTAAGTCCTCACTCAATGTCACTGATTGGTTCCTGGAAACTGACTTTAATTGGTAGGACATATAATGAAACTAATTTTACCACAGGCTAATTGGTACAATTGGGCTTAAGTTAGGTACACAGGCCTAAGTTCCTATGGCAAACATCAGCAAATGATGTTTAAATAAAGACCCAAAACATTTCTAATATTAAATACTGAAATAAATGCAAGCTATATAATACACTTAAGAAAGATTAATAAAAACAAGTAAGATAATTAATTATTTACCCAATTTTTGGTATATATGTGAGTGATGGCAGTCATATTGGTGGCAGGTTAAAACAGAAATAAATATTTGCAAAGAGAACACTATGAGGACCACCTCTTATTACCATGAGTTCAAAACCAGTAACATGGCAGGTTTGCTGAGCGCTTCTGTATGACATCATTTTTTGCCATGCATTTATATGATTACTATATACTTTGTGAATTTTTATTTTGCAATAATTTGTATTCATTCATTTTCCAATTCATTTATTCTAGTTCAGGTGGGTGACTGAGGCCAACGCTGGCAGCTTAAGACATGAGGGGAAACAACCTTGGACAGCGGTGTGTCATCCCAGCACAGGGCACACTCATACACACGCCCACATACACACTCACTCAGCCTGGGACATTCAGACACATCAGTTAACCTGATGAGCACATCTTTGGTATGTAGAAGAAAACCCATGAAGACCTAGGAGGAACGTGTTCACATAGACAGTGGCCCTCGCCAGGAATCAATTGTTCCCTCATCAACATTACAACAAAATGGTACTGAATGAAAGGACACTGTTCATGGACCTGCTGTAGTCAGATTTCTAGACATGGAGAGTAGAAGATCCTTTTGTGGTTCATGAACATGATGACTGGGATTTTAGGCTCATCTGTGAGAGCCTCTCTCAAACCTTGTTAGGGCCTTGGTGGCGCATTACTCAACTGACGTGGACAAATGACAAGAAAGGAAAATAGAATGGTGGTTACGAGGAGCAGGGGGAGGGGAGGGAGTCGTTGTTTAACTGGTACAGCGTTTCAGTTCTGTAAGACAAAAAAAATCTGTAGAATTGTGACAACATAAGTATAATAAATACTATGAAACTATATACTTAAAAACTGTTAAGATGGTAAATTTTATGACGTGGGATTTTTATTTTTTCACCTTAATTTTTTAAAAAGCATAATATAGTTGATGGAGTATGGGGCTGAGTTTTACAGACCCAAGTATAAAACCATATTAGCTCTGCAACTTACTGTGCGGTCTTAGGCAAATTCCTCTGAGAAGCAGTTTCCTCATCTATATAAATGAGAGCATAAATAATATATATTTTCAAAGTGATTTGAAGATTAGATGAAAACTGTTGGCACAGAAGACACTCAGAGTTGGAGTCCTTAATTCTCCCCCTGGGGATTACATCAACATACACCCCATCGAAGCACCTAACAGAAACTAAAGGCTTACTAAGTCTTATATTGCTCTAGACAACTCTCCAGAAATAGAATCCCCATTTACTCTCCCCAAAAAGGATAGCAGGCAGGACTGTAATCCCTACTTTGCTGATAAGGACAGCAAAGCAGAGAAGTGGCCTAACATGCCTAGACCCTCAAGTAAGTAGTCACAGACGCTGAAAAACTGTGAAATGCTTCGTTTTACTGCACCTAGACATGAGGTACAGAAACATGAGACAGAGCTGGCAACACAACAAATATAGCCACATAAAAACAAAACTCAAAAGGGGGCTGCTAGGGTCTGAATGTTTGTGTCTTCTCCAAAATTCAGGTTGAAACTTAATCCCCAATCCAATAGTTAATAAGAAGTGGGGCCAGAGGGGCTAGAGATGACTGTCTAGATCCTTTCACCTTCTGACCTGTAAAGATGCAGCACTCAAAACACCATCTCAGAAGCAGAGACCCGGGCCCTTATTAGAGACTGAAACTGTTTGTGCCTGGTTCTTGGACTTCACAGCCTCCAGAACTATAAGAAATAAATTTTTGTTATTTAAAAATCACCCAGCCTGTGGTATTTTATTACAGCAGCAGAAATGGACTAAGACAGGAGTACAACACATAAAACTGACCACAAGGGCAGGGTCTCAAACATCTATTAAGTAATCAGACAGGATTAGGGAAAATGATTTTATATTTACAATTAACATTTACGAAGATTCACTGAAAAGGCCATCTAATCCCCTTGTCTACTTTTTTTTTCTTGAGACTGAGTCTCAAGTTGTCACTCTCAGTAGAGTGCCGAGGGGTCACAGCTCATAGCAACTTCAAACTCTTAGGCTCAAGCGATTCTCTTGCCTCAGCCTTCCAAGTAGCTGGGACTACAGGCGCCCACCACAACGCCCAGCTATTTTTGTTGTTGCAGTTGTCAGTGTTTTAGCTGAGCAGGGCCAGATTCGAACCCCCAGCCTCAGTGTATGTGCTGGAGCTCCACCCACTGAGCTACGGGAGATGCTCCCTCCCACCCCCACCTTTTAAACAGGTTCTTTCCCTGCCTAAGCATTCACTTTAATTTTCGGTTATCTTTTAAGACAAATTTTTAACTCTAACTCATGATGCAGTTTAAGATAATTTACTTTTTACTCCAGTTGAAAAGAGTTGCTTAACACAATCTATGATTACTAAGTGACTAAATTATGAGTCAACCATATTTTGTTGGAGGTGTTTGTTCCTCCCAAATTTTAAAATGCCCACCTTAGTAAATTTCCCAGAAGCTGTATCATCTGGGCTATGTCCTAACATGACAATATCTACAGCACATATTCCATTTCAAATACACTATGGAAAGTAGATAGGGCATTCAGGAGAGAAAAAAGTTACCTCTTATGTTTTAACAGTACCCACAAATAACAAGATTGAGTTGAAACAACCAAGTAATACAGAGGTCAACTTGTTTTTGACATAAATGGACTTGGAGAAAGCTCAGATCTTGTCCAGTACACATACTTCCTAAAACTACGAGTTTCTCCTAGAGAGCTAGAGCCCAGCTCTAGCCCCATTCCCCTTCCTGTAACCCTGGAGCACAGTGACTAACTGTGCAAAGTGTTCATTACAGATGACTACAACAACCAGGTTTCTTCAGGATACACCTGTTATCCACACCTTTATTTTTTTTATGATGTCATTCCCCCATGTCTTTTTGACAACCCCAATTTCAGCTTTATCCCTAACATGACAGTATAACTACAGCAACCTTACACACATTCTGCTTCAACTACTCTTTTGGAACTTAATTGCATACGCTCAATTTTAATTGTATGTTCACTTTCCACATGTCAAGCACTGAGCTAACAGGTCTACAAGAGAAGAGGTATAGCATCATGGTAAAAGTGACTGGAAAGTTGTAAGACTGACTTTGAATTATGCCAGTAGATGACCTTTGAACTTGATCTGCAACACTGGTTGTTCCCTGAGTCTCGAGATTGGGCCTGTGGATTTTAAATGCACAAGCCTCCATAATTCTGTAAATCAATTCCTTAAAACAAATCGCTCTCAATCACTACTAAATCACTCTTCTCAAACCCTGCCACAGCTTTATCAACTAAATTTAGGTAATATTCTGAATCTTTCACTTTCATTTCCACAATGTTCACAGGAGTAGATTTCATTTCTACCACACAACACAGATTTGACATTAACTATCTCGTGAATCATTTTCACTCAAATCCTTGAAACTTTAACTTACAGAAAGCTACTATTCTTTTATTTTGATTAAGGAGGATAAAATACACATCTGCTATGATGTTGAGTGTTATAAAAGTGTCAGTGGAGAAGTCACATGTCACAATTACTAAGTTTTCTCTACCAATGAGAAACTGTAATCTCAAGGAAAAAGAGTAAGTTGGTTTTCCAATCTATGTCTGAATGAATATATAAATAACAACTCATTTGAAAAGAGTCAAGTTTCAGCTTTTTGGCACTTCCTCTAAGTTAAACATAGAATTACCATGCCATCAAGCAATTCCACTCCTGAGTATATACCTAAAAGCAGGGACTCCAACAGATATTTATGCAACAGTGTTCAATAGCGATATTACTCACAACAGCTGAAAAGTGAAAATAACCCTCTAAGTAGCTAAATGGATAAATGAATGCAATATATATGATACATATACATATACTATGGAATATTATTCAACCATAAAAAGGAATGAACTTCTGATATATGCTACCACATGGATGAACTTTAAGGACATTATGCTGAGTGAAATACGCCAGACAAAAGTATAAATGTATACGATTCCACCTGTATAAGGTAACTAGAGTAGGGAATTTTGTAAGGACAGAAAGTAGAGTAGAGGTTACCAGTGGCTGGGGGCAAGGGAGAATGGGACTTACTGTTTAATGGGTACAAAGTTTCTGTTGGAAAAGACAAAAAGTTCTGGAAATAGTGGTAATAGTTAAACATTGTGAATATGAACTAAATGCTACTGAACTGTAACTTAAAATATTAATGCAGAAACTGTGTATTATTCACACTTTACCACAATAAAAAAAAGGGGAAAAACAATCAGAATGGAAAATTAAACTGGAGAAAAACAGTCACATTTTCAAGGCATTTGCAACTTCCACTATTTCCTTTTTTTTTTTTTTTAATTTTACAGATGGGGAAACTGAGTCCCAAACATCCAATCAGAGGCACAGCACAGATCAGCACTCCGGCCTATGGGCTCTGCAGCCAGTGGGCACACTCCATAGCACGGCACACAGCACGGCACACAGCACGCCCTCTCTCAGGACAGTCCCCCAATTCCTCCTTCTCCTCTCACACCTTTCCTCTCTCCACGCCAACCTTCATCTGAACAATTTAATGATAACCGCTGGGCAAAAGCATCATTTGTAAGACTAGGACAAAAATGTAGGAGCATCTGAAAAAGCAGATTTTACAGAAGGATCAGCATGTACTAAACTTTGTGCACAAGGGCTCTGTATATTTTAGGAGGTTTTCAGCTGCAAAAAATTTGGAAAACTCAAAGTTAAATTGGCATAAGCCATGAAAAAATTCATTATCTCAGGTGGCGCCTGTGGCTCAAGGAGAAAGGCACCAGCCCAATATACCAGAGGTGGTGGGTTCAAATCCAGCCCTGGCCAAAAACTGCCAAAAAAAAACAAAAATTCATTATCTCATGGAACTGTGAGATCAAAGGCAGGGAGATATCCAGGTATATATCCTGTGATCATCAGCTTGACGTCAGCATCAAGAATCCAGGATCCTTCCTTCTGCTCTGACAACTTCAGTGTCAGATTCGTCTCAAGACTGATGCCATGGTTACAAGATAACTGCCAGTGGAAATAAAAGCCATATCTATGCTTCACTGTTTGTTGTCTTCTGATGTAAGAGAAAATGCTCCCCCAAAACAAAAAAATAAGCCTGTCCACATGACTGAGCCAATCTAGGTCACAGGACCACTTCTAGATCACAGTCACCACCAAGGGAAAACCATGCTCTGACCAACTTAAAGTACAGATGCTCATGTCTATCTGAGGAGGAGGAAACAGTAACTGAAAAATACCTACATTTCAGTTATTAGGAAAGGAAACAGATGCTGACAGGCAACCAACACTGTCCACCATCTTAATGTTTCTCAAACTTTCACATGCACACAGACTCCCCAAGGATCTCATTAAAACACAGATTCGGATGCAAAAGGGATAAGACTCAGATTCTACATTTCTTTTTTTTTTTTTTTTTTTTTGAGACAGAGCCTCAAGCTGTCCCCCTGGGTAGAGTGCCGTGGCATTACGGCTCACAGCAACCTCCAACTCCTGGGCTCAAGCGAGTCTCCTGCCTCCGCCTCCCAAGTAGCTGGGACCACAGGCACCCGCCACAACGCCCGGCTATTTTTTGGTTGCAGCCGTCATTGTTGTTTTGGCGGGTCCGGGCTGGGGATTCGAACCCGCCACCTTAGGTGTACATGGCTGGCGCCTTAGCCGGTTGAGCTATAGGCGCCGAGCCAGATTCTACATTTCTGATAAGCCTCCAAGTAACGCTGATGCTGCTGTCCCTCTCTGTGCACAGAAACTACTCGACATGAGTTTGTGTGTTCATTACCAAGAGAACTCATCTCCTCCAGCTACCAGAAGGTCTGGCCGTCTCCTGAGATCATCACATCGTGTTTGGACAGGCTGGCTGCCAACTGGGCTCTGGAGTTTGGAGGCCAGCACATTCCTCTCAGCTGCAATGCCACGACATTGAGTAATGCAGGTGACAAATTATCCTGAGGCATCCAAACACTAAGAAGCTTTTTACACAAAACATTTTGGCAAAATAATCAATGGTGATAAATAATGTAATCTAGCTCTAACAGCAAGCCATTAAGAATCTCTTGGGTTTTATCACCCCATCTGTATAACTGTTTCTACCTCCAGAATAAAAGAAGATATACTTCTTCAGAGAAAGACTACCCTCCACCAATACTAATCAAAGGGACTCCATGCTAAAATTTGAAAGAGGAAGTGACAGGTCCTTGGGAATCAGAGTGCAGACTCTAGACAGACACAAAATACAGTCATGGATTGGCGTGGCTCATCCTGAAGAGAAGGGGCATGATCATCAAGAGAATACACAGGAATAAGCAGGAGCATATCTGAGAGTTTCCCCAGGATCTCAATACTATCCAGCCCCACCAAGAGCTGCCATTCCTCCCTCACCACTTCTATCTTCGCCTTAGTACGGTGGTTCTCAACCTTCCTAATGCTGCGGCCCTTTAATACATTTCTTGTGGGTTGAGAACCGCTGCCTTAGTAGCTGGAGAATCTCTTCAACGCCTGGCAATTTCCTTGATTTCAGAATAACCAGGTCAAAGATTATGTTCCTCACCACTGCATGGGTCTCCCAAAGAAAGTTCAAAGCCATAAGAAATATATGGAAATTAAAATTCCAGGACCCAGGTCTCAATCTCAGCTTTGCCACTCTACTGACCAGATACATGGCTAGACTCGCATTTCCCAAGGCTAGGTTTGCTCATCTCAAAAAACCAGAATGATGATAATCGTCCCCATCTATAAAAGTTGTGGGGGCTCGGCGCCTGTGGCTCAAGTGGCTAAGGCGCCAACCACATACACCTAAGGTGGTGGGTTTGAATCCAGCCCAGGTCCACCAAACAACAACGATGGCTGCAACCAAAACAATAGCCAGGTGTTGTGGCAGGCGGCTGTGGTCCCAGCTACTTGGGAGGCGGAGGCAGGAGACTTGCTTGAGCCCAGGAGTTGGAGGTTGCTGTGAGTTGTGATACCACAGCACTCTACCCAGGGGGACAGCTTGAGGCTCTGTCTCAAAAAAAAAAAAAAAAAAGTTGTGGGGATTAAATAGAATGGCATAGGACAAAGGTCTTTGCCAAATCATGAAACACTGCATAGATGTTTGTCACTATCATTTGAAGTTCTCTATATGGCAGGAGAATAATCTCGGGTTTCTCCACTTCTAGAGGCCTCTGTAATTCTGACAAATTCTCCCATTCAGATAAAAGGATTTGGCTCATGACTCCTTCATATGCAATAAATGTCCACCAGAGGCTTTACCAGCAGCCCTGGTGGTGCATGGCCCAAAGCTAGGTCCCCAGAGATTCTGAGAACGCTGAGCTAGGACTGCAGTAGCCTGCAATTTGGAATTTCCTGTTCCTAGCTGGTTATGACACTAATCAGTACAGTTTACAAAGTGAAGGATTGTCTTTCTGAGCAGAGAGGATACCACAAAATTGTAACATCGGTGTAAACTGTCATTATTTCTAATGAAAGAGAACTGGGAGTTCAGTTCTCTGAGTCTTCTAACTCTATGATCCTGAGCCTTGCCTCAGAGAAACTTTAGCCTAGATTCCGCTACTAACAAAGCCTCTATTATGACCTCCCCTTCATCCTGCCAACTATTAGCCACTGTCCTCAACTGGCTCTCTAAATTTATATAATAATTAACATTGGCTATTTGCTTCAATCACAGAGCAATTCTTTTTAAAAAGAACCAAAAGTTTGGTGGCACCTGTGGCTCAAAGTAGGGCATCAGCCCCATATGCCGGAGGTGGCGGGTTCAAACCCAGCCCCCAACCCAAAACTGCAAAAAAAAAAAAGAGAACCAAAAGTTAAGAACATTCAAATAGTCTTCAGCTTAAGCAGAGTACCTGCAATTAGGCTGCACCTGGGCGGGTTCAACCTTACAAATTGTGTCTAGGAGAGCAGGGAGGTCCAGTAGAAAAGTCCTTATTCTCATGGAGGGGTGAGACTCACATGAATTACAACTCTTTCTATGGTTTTCCCTTTAACAGCCTATCAGTGCTGGCAGTGATTTCTGACGCTCAGGTACACTCCCAGCCCACCTGACTTAACTTCCTTTATTTTTTCATTAGATATAGACGTGACATTGAGGTCTCAAATGAATAACCTTCATTTTCCCTCAATCTATCTCTGCCAACAACCGTTAAGTACTGAGAAAACTTTTTTGGTATTTACAGTTAAATTGCAGAATTACAAAACAGAGAATTACATATACACCATCTCAACCCACTGCCTCCTAGAGTCAGAGGCTTTTACATTTTTTTAGTGTGAGGGCCTATTACTTTTTTTGGTTTTTTTTTGAGACAGAGTCTCACTATATCGCCCTCAGTAGAGTGCCGTGGCATCACAGCTCACAGAAACCTCGAACTCTTAGGCTCAAGCAATTCTCTTGCCTCAGCCTCCCAAGTAGCTGGGACTACAGGCGCCCACCACAGCACCCAGCTATTTTTGTTGTTGTTGCAGTTGTGGTTGTTGTTTAGCCGGCCCAGGCCAGGTTCAAACCCACCAGCTTCGATGTATGCGGCTGGCACTGTAACCACTGTGCTGTGGGCACCAGGCCGAGGTCCTATTACTTAAAATAAAATACTCTTTATTACATGAACAAGACTGTCCTTAATCCTGCCCTCCATTTTTCAGACTATCGGTGTTCTCTCCCTCATGCTCATCACTTCTCTGAAGTTCCACTGCGTCTCCACTGCCTCTGACTGCACAGCCCTGCTCCTTATTCCCCTCCTTCCTGTCTTTCTCCTTCTCTCAGTCTTTTTAAAACATCCTTAAAAATAGTTACATACTGGAAGTTCTCTGGGGCACATCCTATTGTGCACTAGATTTTAGGATTAACCCTTTTCAATCCAATTTTTCTGCCACCCACATACTAATAATAAATACTAATAATGAATACTCATATTTATTTTGAGTGGGAAAAAGGTTAGTGGATTACGTGCAATTATCTACAGGGTTTTTTTTTTTGTTTTTTGTTTTTGAGACAGAGTCTCACTGTGTTGCCCTGGATAGAGTGCCATGGTGTCATCATAGCTGACAGCAACCTCAAACTCTTGGGTTCAAACAATCCTCTTGCCTCAGCCTCCTAAGTAGTTGGGAGTACAGACACCTAACACAATGCCCAGCATTTTGTCTATTTTTAGTAGAGACAGAGTCTCGTACTTGCTCAGGCTGGTGTGTAACTCCTGAGCTCAGGAGTCCAACTGCCTCAGCCTCCCAGAGTGCTAGGATTATAGGCATGAGCCACCTGGCTCTATCCTATAGTTTTAAAATAGAAAAACATCAATATGAACTCACCTAATGATTTTGTCTATTTTAGGTTACAAAAAATAATGAAAGTATTTTTGTTTACAAATTTTTGTGTGATACTTCGTGAAGCAATCTCCAGGATGAGGTCCAGGCTTTCTCTTACACGTCTCACAGTAGGAAATGGTTTCTCTCCTTCCATCTTTCTCATTTTTTCTGCTGCAAACCCTGTAATCCTCTTTCCCAAATTTCTGTTCCTCACATTACTCACAAGCTGAGTGATGGGATTTCTCCTATAAGAAAGAGGTGTCTGCACTTTTTTCTCCACTCTCCTTATCTAATGAGTAAAGGATGTAGCTGTTCACAACTACAACTTCCATCAGCCAGGAGAATAATTTTTTCCACCATTTGTAGGACCTCCTTGTAAATCCATACATCTGATCAGCTCTGTCCACTCTTTCCATAAACTTGGCATATTCTAAAATAACTGTATGCTTGCTTCTTCCTATAACCAGTGATCAACTGTGTCCGAGGGCCAAAGAATGCCCTCAGCATTGTCACAAACCTCTTGTCATAGAATGAGAGGCACATCAACAAACACACAAAAGTGTCCAATGTCTTTTGACTTGGGAGCAGCACTAAAAAATTATGTCAGACAAGGTACAACATGGGATAGGAAATTAATGGGACTTGAATTACTTTTGTTTTTAAAAGGAATCAGCCACAAGTTGAGTAAAGCCCTCAGAGTGGGATGTACTGATTTCCTAGCCCATTTCCCCTTTTGCAGTACTAACACTTCTGTTCTTTGGAAAGCTGAATACAGAAGCCCTGACTTTCACTGGCCAAGGGTGGGCATATGTCTGAATAAGGCCAGACAGACTTCTCTACTCCAGATATGGGAATCTTTAGCCAAATGACACAGCCTGAAACAGCTAGAGCCAACCCATCCTAAGAATAGACACCAGAAGAGACTGATGTGCATAATCAGTTTTCCTTTGTTCTACTTCACAGCTTTTCAATCAGTCCTTTTCTTGACTTAAATTAGTCAGAGTTGCTTTCTGGTGTTTGTAATGAATGGATAGACAGAGTGACTAAACAGAACTCTGAATTACTCACCTCCCAGCACATTGACTTTAAAACGTATCACAGAAGTCTTTAAGCCAAAACTATCACCTTCCCACTTTCACCTAAATGACTAATACAAGGAGAAAGATTAGATATAGCACCTATTTTCTAGGCCCTTTTGAAAATATAAGATCATTCCTTTAGTCATTTTATGGCCAACAAAGGCGGCATTTAAGACATCAAAGGAATGGATACTTTTCAAAAGGGAATGCCCGACAAATTTTATTATGAAAAAACTGGAAGCTTTTATGATTACCTACACACCTGCACAGTGTTGCTACTGCTGTAAACAAACAAGGCAAGATCCTTGCCATGAGCATTAAAGAGCAACCTGAGCACAGTAAACATTCTAAAAACTAACTATCTAAGGAAAGTGATCGGGAAAAGAAGAAAGGCACAGAAAAAGACACCTGGGTTCCACTGAAATTCCAGCCTGCTCTATCCAGAGATGCACAATTCTTAAGAACCAATAACAAAAGTAGAATACAAATTTCTTAACACAATAACTAAGAAAAAGACATGAAGGCTATGTTAACCAGTTGGGTGAAAGTATTTCAAATTATATACAGCAACAGCACTCTGTACCCCATGATAGCATTAATGTACACAGATAAGATTTAATAAAAAAATTAATAAAAAAAAGAACCAATAATAAGAAGAAGGAGCTGTACTTTATGAATTCATGGCATAGAAAGTTCCTGAACTCTTCTCAATTGAATGAGACTAATATCACCCTAAAACCAAAAACATTCCAAAATAAAAGAACTATAGAAGACAGTGATTATGGATATAGATGCAAAAATACTAAAAAAAAAAACACCTAGGAAATCTAAAAGAATACTAGCAAACATCTAAAAAGAATTATAAACCGGGCGGCGCCTGTGGCTCAAAGGAGTAGGGTGCCAGCCGCAGATACGGGAGGTGGTGAGTTCAAGCCCAGCCCCGGCCAAAAACTGCAAGAAAAAAAAAAAAAGAATTATAAACCATGACCAAATGGGGTTCATCTCAGAAATCCAAGTTTGTTTTAATATGTCAAATGCAGAAGACTGCATAGCATATACTTCCATGTACAAGAAATGTCCAGTAAAGGGAGATTTATTCAACAGAAAGCAGATCATTATTTACCGAGGGCTGAGGGTGAGAGACATGGGTAAATGAATGTTAGGGGTAATGGAAATATTCCCAAACAGCATTGTTATGATGGGTGCACAACTCTATAAATATATGTGTATAAAAACCTTTACACTTACAACAGGTGAATTTTATGGTATGTTAACTGCACTTCAATAACACTGTTCCTTAAAAAAGCACTTAGTATTTTTCCTAGCCATTTTATGCTTAAATATTATAAAGTTGTAACCATACCATGTTTATAATTTTACATACTATTTTTATATTAACAATGAAAAATGATCACAATGTAATACTACAATGCTTTAATAAGTGTCATTTTAAACATTACATCATTTCACTATTTTAGAATATCATCAGGCATTTTAAACAAACCTCTATTATTGTTTACCACTGCCAAAATCTTTTCCTATCAAGTTTTATCTACACATTCTTAGGAATAACGGGAGTGGAAATTGTGGATTACAAATTATAAATCATTTCAGACTTGATATAAACTGCCAAATTCTTTTACCAACAGATTTTTATCAATTTCCCCTTCCTTCCAATAATTAGCTTATTGCTATTCCTGCGTCCTTATTCCTCCAAAGAGACTTCAGGACAACTCTGTCTGCTTTACCAAAAGAATTCCTTTTGCAATTCTGATTAATAATATTGAAGCTACTGATTAATACGGAAAGCTGAAGAAGTTAATACTTGACCTACGAAATTTAACCTAATCACCCAAAAGGTTCATTTATCTAGAGTACAGCATCTTCCCACGTCAAATGACTGTTCCTACACCGACCCCCTAAAAGGTCAGTGTACTTGTGTACTTGCAAAGTTTCACTGAAATTATTACCATTAAAATAATCCAAGTCTAATTTAATGCCAACAGAAAGGTATCGTACTGGCATTTACCCATGTATTATTTGTGGCAGTATTTAAAGAAATATACTTCATTGAACTAAACAGAAAAACCATATATGCCTAATTAAATGTACTGTATCTTTATTCTTTGACAAGTATTGGCTGAGTGCCTATTATGTGCCTTGAACTGTTGGATAATTGTAGAACATATAAATACTCCCCAACATATAAGTAGCTTCTTGTAGGAAAAAAAGCTGTATGTTCTTAGAACTTAACCTCTTATCAAAATGTCTCTAAAATGTCCACCTCATGTTTTGATTTCCATCCCATTTGTTCAGCTAATCTCTAGCAATGTATTATCCTGGAAAGCATAATTAACCATGACCTAGCAAAACAAAATTTCATTTCTAAAAAGTTCCCAAGCCTTACATCCTTGGAGTTCCCATCACCCTCCACATTCCAGAACCTATTACCACAACTTCCTTCAACTTCAGTCTAACTGACCAAGCATATTATCAAAAAGAGACACAAGTTTTTTTGTTTGTTTGTTTGTTTAAAAAATCAAAACAGCTCAAGTTGGGAAAACTCTTCTCACGGTCTCAGAAATGACCCTTTGGGAAAAGTTTTGAGGAATTGCTGGACTATCTTTTTCTGTTTTTCTCACACTCTAATAGAGAGCTCTGTATTAAAATAAAGCATCATTTTCTACACTTCACCAATGTCTCCTGTCGTCTGAATACCACTTCCAAAGGGAAAGTACCTGACAAATACTAGAAAAGCCAAACCTAAAACAGTTTTCATACAGTATAAAATATATACTCACTCATGGTTAAAACATTCTGGTATAAAGTCATCACTTTAAACAGACATCTGGAGATGTGTCATGCTTTGTACAGATCTGGCAAATGCCCCAAAAAATGTCCTCACTTCCTGATGTGGGTTAGCTAGCATTAAAAAACCAAAAAAAAAAAAAAAAAAACCATAGTAAATCCAGAAACCATTAAAGTATTTCAGAAATTGCCCTCGTACTCACCTCAAAGTTACATCACTGTAATTCTGGGTCATCTTATAAATCAGGTAACCTACTGCCATACACATACACAAACATCTTTTCAAAAATTTTAACCACACTTTTCTCTTCATTATCCTTAGTCATATAAATAACTTAGTCAAATAAATATAAATTCAGTGGGCTCTGTGTTTACCATTATTCTCATTAGATCTGAAATGCGCTAAGTGTAAACAGAACTTTCCAGATCCCACAGAGCTAGTCACAAAGCTCTCACTTCCTAGGACTCATTTTTAAAAAGAGAAAACCAGCTTCTAGCTATCTTCACAAACATTTCATGACTGTTAGAAAAATATCACCACCCACAACCCTAAAACAAAATGTTGCTCATTTGATAGATGAATTACTCCATCTCCAGACTCTAATGAAGGGTATCCTATATTCCCTAAAACACACTCGCTCTGACAAAGTCTATACTATATTTCAAACAACTGTTCTGACAGCAACCCATTAAAACCCAAGGGAACCAATATATTCTAATGCAGCGAATGAACATAAACTGTGATATTTTGAACATCATTTCCCCACATGTGGGAAAAATTAAGAAAAATTTAAGAGTAGTAGATGAATATTATGCTCTAATTAAGAAAAATTATGCTCTAAAATTAAGAAAAATTTAAGAGTAGTGGATGAATATTTATTATGCTCTAAGACTTCCCATTAGAATAGCAGAGGCAGGTGTTTGACACAAGCCTGAGAAACCAGGCTAAATTTTAAACTATATTTTATGCATGTAAAGCATATGTGTATGCCAGCTTAGCGCATGTCACGTTTACCAGACTCTTTCTGCCAGTCTCCAGAGCCCAGGCCTGAGAGAATGACAACCTAAAGGGTCTCCAATCTCTCAGGGCCAGCAGTCCGGAAGCTAACCTGTGCTGGGGATACTCTCACCATCATGTGGTAAGGGTTTCAAAAAGAAAGACGTTAAATGCCACCTCTGCCCTACATTGTCCTTCGGTGAAGTATAGGGAGCACAGGCAATTCCTGAAGATGGCCTGCCTGGTCCTCCGCCACCCAGGAATACCACTCGGCCTACCACCCAGCAACTCAAAGTTTACCAACACTATCAGTAAGCACATCAGTGCTGAGTTAGAGTCTAACTGCTACTTTGTAACCCACAGGGTGAGAGAAAAACTGTTCAAAATTTATGTCAAATTTAAATTTAACTTCAAAGCATAATTGCCTGTAATAAACTCAATCATCCTTTCTTACACTGCAATGAAAGCAGAACTCTCTAGCAGTCATTTCATCTCAGTCACAGACTAAAGTCACAAGGACACAGTTATGGTCACGGAGACAATTGCTGAAAAGGAAAAGATTATAATTCAAACAGCATTGTTAAGGGTAACTTTATTCTCCTTTAAAAAGTACAAACACTGGCTCGGCGCCTATAGCTCAACGGGCTAAGGCGCCAGCCACGTACACCTAAGGTGGCGGGTTCGAATCCCCAGCCCGGACCCGCCAAACAACAATGACGGCTGCAACCAAAAAAATAGCCGGGCGTTGTGGCGGGCGCCTGTGGTCCCAGCTACTTGGGAGGCGGAGGCAGGAGACTCGCTTGAGCCCAGGAGTGGGAGGTTGCTGTGAGCTGTAATGCCACGGCACTCTGCCCAGGGGGATAGCTTGAGGCTCTGTCTCAAAAAAAAAAAAAAAAAAAAGTACAAACACTGTTAACCATTTGAAAGGCTTTCTAAAAACAACAACGCATTTTTAAAAATACAGACACCATTAACAACCAAATGATTTACCAGTGGTCTTCAAGTCTTTATAAGCAACACCCTTTAGAGATTATTTTGCTTCCATATCTTTCAAAGAATTCTACATTTTTACTACAAAATTATTTACGCCAGTGACTTTAAAAAAGGCTACTCAAATTAGAGACAAGTTTTCTAGAGAACGGACAGCAAGGCTCTAATGATTCAGCTATCAATGAATCAACCATTAACTACACCCTCCAATGGAGTATCAACGAGTCAATGAACAGGGAACACTGGATGGAGAAGTTATTCCCACTCCAATGGACCCTCAGGAAGTACAGATGTTATCCTAACCAGAGGGGCTCATGATAGAAGGGCAACAATCTCTTAAAGTAGGGAGACAGCCGGACAGCAAGGGAAAATCAGTAGTCAAAGTCAGAAAACGTGGGCCTCAACTCTAATTGAAATACATTGTAAACCTAAAGCATACAGAAGTTAAGGATCTAAACACTATGGACAATGTACTTTTTGGAGTACAAATTCTACCCAGTATTACACAAGAGTGATATAAGGTAAGGCAACATACATGCTATTGAGTAGGGACTAGACAGACAGGACTATACGTATATAAAAAGAAACATAAAAGTGATCTGTAATCCAAATTTTATCATCAGATTACCAAATAACCAATAAGGAGGAGGAATTCTCTTTTTAGAAATACTGCAGCTAAGACATAAAATATCACAAATAACAATTAGAATATTGCCATCTTACAAATCCCCTGATGAATTTAACAATGACCTAGATTCAAAGTCGGCAAAATAAGGCCCAGAGGCTAAACCAACCTGTGCCTGTTTTTATCAGCCTGTGAGCTAAAATAGTTACTGCATTTTCACTTTTATTAAAGAAGTCTTTACTTCTCCATTTGTAGTTAACAAAAAGCATATACAGTAATGGTAAACACAGAGTTCTTACTGTGCTGGGCACTGTCCTAAACGTTTTACACACAGTGACTTGTTCAGCCCTCTGACAACCCCACGGGATGGGCGAGCACTGGTGTCTTCACGTCACACGTGGCAGAGAGAAGCCAGGCCACTGCCCCAGAGCAGCACCTGGGATTTGAGCACAGGCAACTCAGCTCTAGAATCATGCTCTCAGCTTCCTTGTGTGCTGTTTCTTATTTGTAATATTCAATAAGCATAGACCAGTGAAAACACAGCTCTTTTCACATGTTTTAGTAAGGTGGAACCAGTAAGGGCACAACTTACCCTAAAGCACCAAGCACTCCAGGCAGGGGAAAAACCATTAATTAGCCTTGGAGTCTGATTCCTGGAATTCATCTCTAGCTCCTCCCTCTGTTGGCTATGCACCCTATGAGTATATCTTTTAAATAATCCCAAATCTCTGTTTCTTAATGTGAAAATAAGGATATTCATATTTATTCTAACCCATTTACTTATCAAGCACCTAATCCATGCATATGTCAGGCATTGTTAATAGATACTGGAATACAACAGTGAATAGAGTAAAATTACCTCCCTGAAGGGATTCAGTGAAAATTAAGGATTATCTGGGAATATTACACTGGCATAATTCGTTGACAAAATTTTTAATGGGACAGAGGTTGGAAGAAGACAGCTGTTGACATTTTAGGCAAATATGCATTTTCTGATTAAATATTTTATTTTGAAATCATTGTAAATTCACATGTAGCTCTAAGATACAATACAGAGAGATCCCATGTAGCTTACTCAGTTTCTCCCAATGGTAACATCTCCCAAAAATTACAGTACAAGATCATATCATAATGCTGACACTGATGCAGCAAAGATAAATAAAAAATTCCCTCACAAGGATCCCTTATGTTGCCCTTTATTGGACTCCACCTCCCTTTCACCCTTTCCCTCACCCCCAGGCCCTCTCAACCCTTGGCAACCACTGCTATGTTTTCCGTCGCTGTAGTTTTGTCATTTAGAGAATGTTAGATAAATGGAATCATACTGTGCATTATCTTTTAAGATTGGCTTTTTTTAATTACACTTGGCATAATGCCCTTCAGACCAATTCAAGTGATATTGTTGTACATACCAAGAGTCCACTCCTTCTTATTGCTAAATAGTATTTCATAATGTGGATGTTTTACAACTTAACTACACTTTGCTTAACCACTTACCTGCTGAGGGACATCTAGGCTGTTTCTAGTACCTGAGCATTAAAAATAAAGTTGCTATGAACATTCATTTTTTTTTCTTTGAGACAGTCTTACTATGTTGCCCTTGGTAGAGTGCCGTGGCATCACAGCTCATAGCAAACTCAAACTCTTGGGGTTAAGTGATTCTCTTGCCTCAGCCTCCCAAGTAGCTGGGACTACAGGTGTCCACCACACCACCCAGCTGGTTTTTGTTGCAGTTGTCGTTGTTGTTTAGCAGGCCCGGGCCAGGTGGTATATGTAACTGGTGCTGTAACCACTGTGCACAGGCGCCAAGCCCTATGAACATTCATGTACATGCTTTTGTGGGACTATGTCTTCATTTCTGGGATAAATGATCAGCAATGTGACTGCTTGGTCAAACTGCATGGTTTGCTGGGGTTTTTTGTTATTGTTGTTAAGAAACTGTTAATTGTTTTCTGAAGTGGCCGTATGACTTTAGATTATAACAAACAAATGAGTGATCCAAGTCCTAACATATTCACAGGTTCTAAAAACTCCAACAAGACATCTTTGGGGGCCCATTAATTTGCCTGCTATATCATATTAAACATATTCCTATTTTTCTCAGAGTTTATTTTTACCATGACTGAGTACTGAAAATCATCAAACATTTTTCCTGCAGTGATATGTGAAACTTCTTCGTTAGACAATTGACCTGGTAGGTTACAATGACTGACTTTTAAATGTTGAACCTGCCTCGCAGGCTTGCAATCAACTTCTTTGTCATGTGCTTAATTCTTTTTACATACTGTTAAATTATATTTAATAAAATTTTAAGGATTTTTGCATCTATATTCATGAAGGTTATTAGTCTGTAGTTTTCTGTACTTTAGTTTTAGTATCTGGATAATAGGAGCTTTATAAAATAAATTAGGAAGTGTTTCCTCCTATTCTATTTTCTGGAAAAGACTGTGTACAATTTGTGTTAATTCTTCCTTAAACGTTTGGTAGAATTCTTCTGTGAAACCATGTGGACTCGGAAATTTTCTTCTCAGAATCTTTTAAACTTAATTTCCTTACTAGTTACATAGAGCTATTCAAACGGCCTATTTTCTAGTGGGTTAACTATGTTGTTGATTATGCTTTTTGAGCATTTGTTCCATTTCATCCAGGTTGTTAAACTTATGCATGTGGCGATGTTCATAGTATTGCCTTACTATTCCTTTGATGCCCGCAGGGCGGTGACACCCCCTGCTTTTTTCTTAAGACTGGTGATTTGTGTCTTCTTTTTTTCCCCCCTTCTTTGTCAATCTAAAGGTTTGCCAATTTCTGATGTTTTCGAAGAACCAGCTCTTTGTTTCACTGATTTTAAAAATTGTTCTATTTTTAATTTCATTCATTTCTATTATTATTTCCTTCCTTCTGCTTGCTTTGGATTTATTCTCTAATTTGTCTAGGTCTTTTTTTTTTTCATTCAGTTCAGTGCTTTTTTTTTTTTTTTTTTGCAGTTTTTGGCCAGGCTGGGTTTGAACCCACCACCTCCGGCATTATGGGGCCAGCGCCCTACTCCTTTGAGCCATAGGTGCCACTCAGGGCCTTTTCAATAATTTTCTCTCAGACTTCTTCTTTGACCCAACAAAGAAGGGCACCAAAAGTAAAGACTAGAACTGTTTATAAGTATATTATATAATTTCCGGCTATTGAGAGATTTTCCTGTTATCTTTTGGCTACTGACTTCTAGTTTGATTGCACTGTAGTCACAGAACACATTCTATACATTTCAATTCTTTCAAATTTGTTGAGGTTTAAGGCCCAAAATACAGCCTATCTTGGCATATGTTTCATGGGAACCTAGAAAGTATGTGTGTTCTGCTATCTTGTTGGGTGGACTGTCCTATAAATGTCTATTCAAGCCTGCTGGTTAATGGTTTTGTTGAGTTCTTCTATATCCTTGCTGATTTTCTGTGTAGTTGTTCTACTAATTTGTCAGAGAGGCACTGATACAATTGTAGTTGTGCCTATGTCTCCTTTCAGTTCTATTAGTTTATGCTTCTCATGTTTTGCAGCTCTGCTGTTTGGTGCATGAATACTTAGGATGGTTGTGTCTTCTTGGTGGACTGTCCTTCTATCATTATGGGCGTGCCTCTTTCTCTCTGATAATTTCCAGAGTCTACTTTCTACTTTATCTGATATCTATATTAATAGCTATTGATACCAAGATCCTCACTCTTTATTGCCTTTGATTCATGTTTGCCTAATATATTTTTTGGTCCTTTTACTTTCCTTTGTTCTTTTTTTTTTTTTTTTTTTGAGACAGAGCCTCAAACTTTTGCCCTGGGTAGAGTACCGTGGAATCACAGCTCACAGGAACCTCCAACTCCGGGGCTCAAGCGATTCTCCTGCCTCTGCCTCCCAAGTAGCTGGGACTATAGGTGCCTGCCACAAAGCCCAGCTATTTTTTGGTTGCAGCCATCATTGTTCTTTGGCGGGCTGGGCTGGATTTGAACCCGCCAGCTCAGGTGTATGTGGCTGACGCCTTAGCCACTTGAGCCATAGGCACCGAGCTGGTCCTTTACTTTCAATGCCTATATTGTTATATTTGAACTGAGCCTCTTACAGACAGCATATAGTTGGGTCGACACTAACCAACTCTCTGAATTGATGTATTTTAGACCATTTACATTTAATGCAATTATTAATATGGTAGGGCTTAAGTCAGCCATTTTATTCTTTGTATTCTGTTTATATTTTCTTTTTCCTGCTTTCCCATGGTTTATGTCAAGATTTTTTTAGAATTGAGAATTCTTGTTTTATCTGTAGTTTTGAGTGTCTCTCTTTTGAAAAGCTTTTTAATGGTTGCTTTAGGTATAAGATTATATATATGTAACTTTGTCATCATTTTACCAGTTTAAGTATAGAAACCTTACCTCCCTGTCTCCCTCTGCCCCTCATTTATAATTGCCTTAAATGCTTCCTCTACATACATTTAAAACCACATTATTGTTTTTACTTCAACCACCAAACATAATTTTTACAAAATTCAAAAAGAAAGAAGTCTAGCATATTTATCCATATTTTCTTGTTTTTTTTCTTCTTTCCTGATGTTCCATGGTTCCTTCCTTTATCCTTTTCTTTCTATTCAGAGAATTTCTTTTACCCTTTCTTTTTAAAGTATGTCTGCTACTGACAGATTCTCTCTTTTTTTCTTCATTTGATAGTATCTAGATCTCCCCTTTATTCTTGAAGGACAGTTTCAGAGGACATAGGATTCTAGGTTGATAATTCTTTTCTTCCTACACATGAAAAATATTGGTATTACTTCCTTCTGGCCTCCATGGTTTCTGATGAGAAATCTATTGTCAATGGAATTTTTTCCTATATGGTTAAGGTTTCATATTTCTCTGGCTGTTTTCAAGATTTTATTTACCTTCAGTTTTTGTCATCTTCAGTTTGGGGGAGTTTAATATTATGACCTTTGCTCTGAATTTTTTTGGGTATATCTTGTCTGGGATTTGCTCAGTTTCTTGAGTCTATACTTTAAATTTCTTGCCAACACAAGGAAATTTTCAGTCATTATTTTATCTTTTACATTTTTAGTATCACCTTCTTTTGTTTGTTTGTTTGTTTGTTTTGTTTTGTTTTGGTCAGGGTTGGGTTTGAACTTGCCACCTCCAGCATATGGGGCCGGCACCCTACCCTTTTGAGCCACAGGCGCTACCCCAGTATCACCTTCTTTCTCCTCTCTTTTCAAGATTCCAATGACACAAAGGTTATATATACCTTCTATTGTGCTTGCACAGGCCCTAGAGGCTCAGTTCTCCCCCGACCCTGATCAATATATTTTCTGTTGTACAAATTGGGTAATATCTATTATTTTACTTTCCATTTCACCAATTCTCTCCTCTGTCTCCTCCAGTTAAGCCCATCCAGTAAGTTTGTTTTTTGGTGGTGGTGGTGTGTGCGTGTGGTTGTTTTTGTTAGTTTGTTTTAGTTACTAAATTTTTCAGTTGTAAAATTTTCACTTAGTTCTTTGTATCTTCTATTTCTTTGCTAAGGCCTTCTGTCTCTTCATTTTACAACATTCCAAATAAATCAGGCCTCTGGTTGAACATTACCATAATGGACATATCTCTACCTCCTGAGAACCCAGTAAGCACTGGACTTGTCCTAATTATCTTAAATAAATAAAAATCAATCTATAATAACTGGTGGCAAATTACCATTTCCTCCTTTAAATTTCTAGGACTTTAAAAAAATGTCTCCTCGTACACATATATAGGTACACTAAAGACAGACAATGTGCAACCCTTCACTCTAGTACAATTATATGCACCACACCTTATAGCGCAATACTGTATACATAATGAAGGATACTCCCTCAATTGGAAGACACATTCCAAACTCCGTAAACATCACTTCAGCATACACAAACATAGTCATGAGTTAAAATAAGAACAACAGAAGTTTGTGTGTTGTACACAAATACATACACACTGAATTTAAATAAAGAACTGCATCTTACCTAATACATTCTCCACAAGGTCAAGAAAGAAAAGACTAGCAGGTGTTAGAGCAGTAAGGAAAGCCAATTTCCAGATAGTTTAAGCCAAGCTTAGAGAGTAATTTTTGGGAACTCCTGTTCCTCACAGAAAGGAAAGGGTATTCCTGTAGATGAGTAGCAAGTTCAAAAAGAAGGACTGTGATATGTTTGGGAATAAAATAATATAAACTTAAGAGTGGAGAGGGTGGTGCCTGTGGCTCAGTGAGTAGGCCCCATATACTGAGGGTGGCGAGTTTGAACCCAGCCCCAGCCAAACTGTAACAAAAAAAATAACCGGGTGTTGTGGTAAGTGCCTGTGGGCCCAGATACTCAGGAGGCTGAAGCAAGAGAATTGCCTAAGCCCAAGAGCTGGAGGCTGCTGTGAGCTGTGACACCACAGCCCTCTACAGACGGTGACAAAGTGTGATTCTGTCTCAAAAAAAAAAAAAAAAACCAGTAGTGGGGAACAAAATTGGATAGATTGGTTGGGCACACGAAGAAAAAGCCTTGAAATGCAGGGGGAAAAGTAGAAAACTGTGACCTGTTTTTGACCAATTTTGTGCACTGAGGAGACACAGGCTCTACAGAACACTTCAGGACCAACCCCACTGTTACTGTGTGACATATGAACTTGAGCTCGGTTTCCTCATCTGTAAAATGGGCATAAAGATCCTACTTCAAGGTGTGGCTGTGACAGTTATGATTCGCTATATAAAATAATACCTTTAAAGTATTTGTGTGAAGGTAGGTAATTAAAAAATAAAAAGGTGATTATGACTGTGAACATTTTCAAAAGAGTGGCCTGACAGGAAAATGAAATAAGGATGTTCCCAAATATCATTTGAATTTCTTCTCAGCATTTCATGGACGTTGGGCCTCTGCCCCCAGTCTATAATACACTGTATAATACATTGTAGAGTCAAGCTAAAAGCCCCTGAAAGCTACCTTGTCTTACTCAAAGTTTTGTGAGTTTATTCAAACAATGTCACAGACACTAAGCATAGCTGGTCCTGAACTTTTCAATTCACTAACAAATGAGGGAATGTAAGTCCCAGCTACTTGGGAGGCAAGACAAGAAAATTGCCTAAGCCCAGGAGGTGGAGGTAACTGAGCTGTGATGCCATAGTACTCTACCAAGAGCAATAAAGTGAGACTCTGTCTCCAAAAAAAAAAAAAAAAAGAGAGAGAGAAATAAAGTCTATTTAAATCCAAATCATTGGCTTGGCACCCACAGCAGTGGTTACGGCACCAGCCACATACACAAAACGTGGCGGGTTTGAACCCAGCCTGGGCCAGCTAAACAACAAAGACAACTACAACCAAAAACAGCCAGGTGTTGTGGAGGGCACCTGTAGTCCCAGTTACTGGAGAGGCTGAGGCAAAAGAATCACTGAAACCCCAGAGTTTGAGGTTGCTGAGAGCTGTGATGCCACAGCACTCTATCCAGGGTGATATAGTGAGACTCTGTCTCCAATAAATAAATAAATAAATAAATCCAGTTCGTTTTTCTTTGTATGTTTTATACATTTGATTAAGACATTCCTTTAGTTCCAGAGATTATAATTTGGCAGAAAAGATTAGATATGTGTACCAAAAAACTATAATACAAAACCGAAATTGATAACTACCTAAAAATAAGTCAATATGCTTTGGGAGAACGGAAAAAGCTCTGACTCTCTAATCTCCTAGGACATGGAAGGGGATCAGTGAAGTTTCAGGAACTCAGTATTTTCTTAGAGAAGTGGCAGTTTTGTCCCAGCTGCCAGGAAAGCACAGACAAAGATGATTTTCCTGGCTGAGAGAACATGAAAAAAGGCACTTGGATAGGAACACATCATTCTCAGAAAACGGCACTGGGTTAAAGAAACACAGACTAAAGAACACGTTGACAAGGCTATACAGATGGGCTGGGCCATATTACAAACAGCGTTAACTCCAGCCTCTAAGTTTGGACCTATTTGACAGGCAGTAAGAAGCTTCTTAATACTTTGAAACGAAGGGATAATATGACCTAAGTAGTGCTTTAAGGAAATGTGGAGCTAACATAAATGATACAATAATTAAATTAAAAGACTGTCATGAGCAGAGACCATATCTTATTTACCTTTTGAATACCCTCAGGTGCATGTGTACTGTGCCTTGCACATTAAAAAAAAAAGAAGAAAGAAAGAAATTCGGTTGAATCTACTGCATTTTGAAAGAGGAACAGCCACCTCTGCCAGAGGCTGCAATTGCCTATCCAACACCCATTTTCCCTTGTTCCCAGCTTTAAAGATAAACACACACAAAGCAACAACTACATTTCCCAAGGAAAAATAAATCTGTAATCATTTTAAGCAGTTAGCAACATTTATTGCTTAACAGATATATTGATAATGAAGCCTGTCAATAGCAAGGGCTCTCTCAGACTGCCCCAGGTGGAAACAGTGGACATGCGTAGATGAGAAGATTCAGGTCTCTAGGGTGGAAAAATTACAGACAGCTACATGTGGCTCGGAATATCACATCCCAAGAACACATTTCACAAAAGGAATCCACTTGAAAGAGAATGACGGCCAAGATCCTTGTAATAGAACAATTCTGGGGCAATATTTCATAATTCATTCAGATATTTCCAGAATTACTATGTTAACAGGGCTCTCAGATACCTGACAAGATCTTGGTCCTCAAGGGGTTTACAACATAGCATAGATGGAAAGGTAAAATATTTACATACAAGCTCTAACAGTGCAATCTGAATAAAATAATAGAACAAATTAGTATAGTACAATAGAGGGGACCCTACAACACATTCAAAGCTGGGCTCTATTCCTAACTTTGTTATTATGCTGTTAATTCACTCTGCAGCCTTGAATAAACTAGTTCACCTTGATAATCAACTCCAGCCCTGTAAAATACAAGAATAATTTCATGGGCTACTCTAGTGGACCCACTAAAGCGTTTTGTGCATTAATTTAGTAGGTTCCAAATTTTTGGAATACAAAGCTTTTTTTTTTTTTTTTTTTTTTTTGAGACAGAGCCTCAAGCTGTCCCC
>NW_003852457.1:10970599-10976812 GCF_000181295.1 Otolemur garnettii
GGCGCCGAGCCAAAAGCTATTTTTAAATGTTAAACAAATTTTCTTAGATCCTTTACCAAAATTGTCCTTTTAGTATGTTAACAGAAAAGCATGCACCAAAAAAATGCTACCACAAACTCCATAACCTCTTTTTAAAAATCTGTACATTAACATTTAAATGAAAAATGCTAATATTTAATGTTAATTAAATATTAAATGTTAATATTAAAAATGGTAAGGGAAAAATGTTGTGTTTCACCCAAAAGTTTAATATGAGCACAAATTTTTTCAGTCACATGGAATAACACTACAGTCCACAAGGCACTAGACATGCATTCTCTCAAGTCTTCCTTAGCCTTAATATTGTTATCTTATGTTTACTTAAAATTTGACTTTCGGTACCAGGGTGAAAGGGAAATTGATAAGAAAGGACAGAAAAGGATGGATTCAAGAGAAAATTCCAGGTAAGAACTTTCAGAGTAAAGGAGAATAAAAGCAAGTACATTAGAGCCATTAATAGAAAAAGTTGTAAGTTTGGAGTCAAGAACCAGGGTGGTCTGAAACTATGATTAACTGAGCATCTATTATGTTCCTGGCATGCATGAAGTTTCAAAATGGTTTAAAAATCAACACATACACATGATTAAAAAAATGAAAACAGGGGCAGCACCTGTGGCTCAGTGAGTAGGGTGCTGGCCCCATATACCGAGGGTGGCAGGTTCAAACCCAGCCCCAACTAAACTGAGGCTAGAGAATCACCTAAGCCCAAGAGCTGGAGGTTGCTGTGAGCTATGACACAACAGCACTCTACCCAGGGTGACAAAGTGAGACTCTGTCTCTTAAAAAAAAAAAAAAAATTAAAAATTAAAACAGTACAAAAAGCTATACACTAAACAATTTTCCTCTCATTGTATATTCCTAAACTCCCTAGATTCCTTCTCTAGACACAACAATTATTTATTCTGTATTCTTTCAGAAACATTTGTATTTGCCTTCTCTGTGTAATTCTCATAACAACTTCTAAGATAGGTGGGATTACTACATAAATATTAATATTAACAAAGTGAGGCTTAACGAGGTTGATTAGGCTAAGGTCATAACATGAAGGGACAGAGCTGGGATCAGAACATGGACCCCAACCATTCAGGCTCATACGACTCTACACCCAAGAATCTCCTAAAAAACTCTGCAGATATGGTTAACGTGTTTATAACAAAAAACTGGAACCTGAACATCCATCAGTCAAGGACTGGTTATATGAATCATACCACACATACACTATGAAATGCTATACAACAATTAAAACTAAAGTTAAAAACATAAGGCAAACTCAGAGATGCCACACTGGAAAAGCAGTAAGATAGCTCTTATAAGAAACAGGGGGTAAGTATTTAATGGACACAGAGTTTTAGTTCAGGAAGATAAAAAGTTCTAAAGATGGAGGGTGGTGATGGTTGCACAGAAATGTGAAAGTATTTAATACTACATAACTGTACATTTAAAAATGGTTAAATGGCAAATGTTATGTCCTTTATATTTACCATAATTTTTAAAAAATCCTTTTAAAAAGCAAATACAGAACAGCATGACTGTGATTTCGTTTTTGTACATGTATACGTATAAACACGTTCTGTCAGTTTTTTTTGTCCTTTATCTTACCTAACCTTTAGACTTCCCAGAAAGGCTCCAGACTCCTGGATGTGCTGATGCTGAGTCCTGCAGCTCCCAGCTCCAGGCGCATGCTGTCAGCGTTTCAACTAATTCCTAGCACCTGTTTTCCAACTTCTCACATTCAGAGCTTGTTACATCCACAGTTTCCCCATCCCTACCTTAAGGGTCACTGCAGACTCACCAAGCTCCAAAACATGCTTCAACATAAAAAAAAAAAAAAAAAAAAAAGATGCAGGAAAATGTCTCTTGCACGCCACCAACTCCCCAACCCCCTCACCTGGCAGTAAGCTATAGTGTGGAAATGTCCACATTGGCCAAACACATGAGACCCTGTCAAGAAGAGGGGAAAGAAAACCTCTGCTGCTACAGAATGCACAGTACATGGCAAAAGCTAGTGTAGCTCTTGCTTCTCAAGTGTCTTAAAATTAAAATATGTAAAAGACAATGTGGCAACAGTCCAGCAAGTACAGATGAGATCTCTGTGGGTGGGAAATCATAGCTTAAAGCACAGTTCAGAGATCTGTAAAACTGGCAAATGGTTTGAGGTGTTTTTCCTTCTATTTAAGTATAAACCCAGGTAAGAAAATGACCTACAGAGGCTTATTGACTTGAGACAGGCTGTCACCCAGGATAGAGTGTCATGGCTCCAGCCTAGCTTCACAGCAACCTCAAATTCCGGGGTTCAAGTGATCCTCCTGCCTCAGCCATCAGAGTAGCTGGGACCACAGGTGCCCACCGCAACTCCCAGCTAATTTTTCTATTTTTAGTGGAGATGGGGGTCTCACTCTTGCTCAGGCTGTTTGAATTCCTGAGCTCAAGGGATCCTCCCCACTTGACTTCCCAGAGTATTAGGATTACAGGCATCCACGCTGGCCCTGAGGTTTATTTCAATAAACCTCATCTGAAGAAACACAACATTACTGAAATTAGAGATGCTCAGAGTAAAGCCCTGCTCTCTCATTACTGATCTTTTGAAGTTGTTGAAGTTTTTCTGACCCAGTGGAGGGGTTCTAAGACCTCCTCTCTAGAAGGAAAGGAAAACTCACTGGCCGTATGCACATATAGCGAGAGAAGGTTCTGCCCACAAGATGGGTGAAAGGGAAAGGGTGGGAACGTTAAATAAAATCCAGACAGCACAATCCTGATGGATAATTTTCTCTACCCCTGCAGGAAACAGAACCACCAGAACTGAAGTTACCATTCCCACCACCAAATTTCCATTAGCTTTCTTAAAAATCAAGAGCTCAATGTTCTCACCATACAAACCGGCACAGAGCACTGGAGTCCAGGAAGACATTCCCTCCCATGACACTTTCCCTTTTCATAATGGCACTGGCCATCACCAGATCAAGGAAAAACCCCAGGGGTAGGGTTTTGTTTCTTTTTTAATTGCTACTACTGAATAACTTTATTAGTCAATACTTCACAGTAATTCAATATATAACCTAAAGACTCAATATAAAATGGGTAAGTACCCTGATATTTAAAAATCTGCCTAAACTGTATAATAACCATCTAGAAATCTGCTTTTTCTATTAATATAAGGGTTCTTCAAGTCTGTTAAGTCCTATTAAAACTCCCCAAGACTAGAACTCCCCAAGTACACACTACAGTGAGCATTCAAAAAATACTTTTTAGAGTATATTTTAGAGTGCCTGTAAATATTGCTCTTGAAAGATCCCCAACTTGGGCACTTCCCTTTCAGGTAGGATTGTGTTCTCAAAGAGTGGTCAGTGGGATCCAAACTGTTTTCATAATAATGCTAAATAGTCCTAAGAAGCTACTGCAGCCTTTTGCACTTATTGACACGCGGATAGTACAAAAACAATAGTCGTACATCTGCTAGCCTCTCAGCACTAATTGAGGCAGTGGTAGTGTAATCGAATTCTCTTTACTTCCATGAACTCCCAGGAAAATAATGATAATTTCACCTTTAAGTGTCTTTGATGAAATGATACAACCACTCTGGAAAAATCTTAAAGGGATTTTTAAAAAGGGAAACAGGCAATTATGTGTACTGTACAACCTGGCAATGCACACTCTTGGACATACTTCCAGATTACAAAAACATTACGTTCACATAAAACATATCTATAGGCCAAACATGGTGACTCAAACCTATTAATCCCAGCACTTTGAGAAGCTGAAGCAGGAGGATTGCCTGTAGCCAGGAGTTTGAGACCAGCCTAAGCGACCTAAGAGAAACTTTGTTTCTACAAAAAAATAGAAAAACATAAAAAATCTGGGAGGCATGGTGTCAAATTCCTGAAGTCCTAGCTACTTGGGAGGCTAACGCAGGTAGATTATGTGAGCCCAGGCATTGGAAGTTACAGTGAGCTATGATTGCACATAGCACTCCAGCCTAGGTGACAAAGTGAGACCTTGTCTCAAAAAATTAAATTAAATTAAAATGGAAAAAACCTGTCTATAAATGTTCACAGTAGTTTTCCTTTCAATAGCCCAAGACTAGAAATATATGTCCTTCACTAGGTAACCAGTTAGCTAAACTGCTGTACATCCACTCCATGGAGTGCTTAGCCAAAAAAAAAAAAAAGAAACTATTATACACACAAAATACTGTATGATTCCATTTATACAAAGTATTTAGGGTAGTAAAAATCGTAGAGACATCTATGGGAGGAGCTCAAACAGCCTAAGCAAGAGTGAGACCCCATCTCTACTAAAAATGGAAAAATAAGCTAGGAGTTGCGGTGGGCACCTGTAGTCCCAGCTCCTCAGGAAGCTGAGGCAGTAAGATGACTTTAACCCAGTAGTTGGGGAGGTAGGAAGTTGTTTAATGGGTACAGACGCAACCTCAAATTCTCGGGCTCAAACAATCCTCTTGCCTCTGCCTCCCAAAGTAGCTGGGACTACAGGCACCCGCCATGACCTTCGACTAGTGTTTTAGTAGAGACAGGGTCTCCCTCTTGCTCAGGCTGGTCTTGAACTCCTGAGCTCAAGCCATCCACTGGCCTTGGCCTCCCAGAGCGATAGGATGACAGGTGTGAGCCACCATGCCTAGCCGAACTTTTTTTTATTTTGACAAAATGGCAAGTTTGCACAAAGCATTTCTGTAAGCAAGATGGTTGGCTGTCTCAAGAAAAAGCACAGTATGATTGCATGATGAGCTGAATCGGATGCCCCGTTTCATGACATGCCATTTTTACTGAAAAGAACTGACGGCTCAGCACCTATAGCTCAACCGGCTAAGGCGCCAGCCACGTACACCTAAGGTGGCGGGTTCGAATCCCCAGCCCGGACCCGCCAAACAACAATGACAGCTGCAACCAAAAAATAGCCGGGCGTTGTGGCGGGCGCCTGTGGTCCCAGCTACTTGGGAGGCGGAGGCAGGAGACTCGCTTGAGCCCAGGAGTTGGAGGTTGCTGTGAGCTGCAATGCCACAGCACTCTACCCAGGGGGACAGCTTGAGGCTCTGTCTCAAAAAAAAAAAAAAAAAAGAACTGACATACTATAGTTATTTAGACTTGTATTTGGCAGACATTTCCTTGAAACTAAACAAAGTGAGCCTGTCATTTTGAGAAAAACTGACAATATTGTGTTGCCAATGATAAAAAACCAAGCTTTCAACTGAAAATGAAAATGTTGGAAAACTTGTATCCACCGCCTTGAATTGGACAGATTTCTATAGTTAAAGCCTTTTCTAATGAAATCAGTGGTGATGTTAACAAATGTTATTCAGTGCCGTTAATGAAACGCGTCAGCATTTGGGATATTGCCTAACTCAGTATTTTCCAAATGACAAACATATGTTACAATGGGTCACAGATCCATTCAAACCGCAAGACAGACCAAGAAATTTTAATGCAACAGTGTGTGAAAAGTCCACTGACAAATGCTTCAGACTCCATATCCAAACTATCCTTTAAGAACTATTACTTATGTAGTTCTGGTGTGGTAACAAAACCCCACAATTATCTAAGAAAGCTTTTAAAATAGTCCTCCTTTTTCCAACTGCACATCTGTGGAAGACCAGGTTTTCTTTAAACAGTTCCATCAGAACACACCGTAACAGACAATGCAAAGCAGATAAGAGAATCCAATTGTTTTCTACTTAGCCAACGTAAAGAGAAGTGCAAAATGTAAAAGAAAGCCCTGCCTCCCATTATCAGGAAAATACTGTTTCATTAAAAGGTAACATGTATGTGAACTTATCCTGAATATATTGAACGAATTAATAAACATTTTAATTGTTTCACTTCTTAACCACTCTGGACATCGCCGTAATAACGCAAAGCTCTTGCGGGTCCTCTACTTTTTAGAGGTGTCCCAAGATCAAACGTCTGAGACCCGCTAATCTGTACCAGACCCCGCCTTGCGCAGCGAACGTGCTTCTGCTGCACGAGCCCCGCAGGGCCCGGGCAGCCGGCGCCCAAGACTAGAAATATATGTCCTTCACTAGGTAACCAGTTAGCTAAACTGCTGTACATCCACTCCATGGAGTGCTTAGCAAAAAAAAAAAAAAGAAACTATTATACACACAAAATACTGTATGATTCCATTTATACAAAGTATTTAGGGTAGTAAAAATCGTAGAGACATCTA
>NW_003852457.1:10976861-10996704 GCF_000181295.1 Otolemur garnettii
CCGGCCGCCACGCCCAGCATCTCTCCGCAGTCAGACGCCGCCGTTCCTCACCACCCGGGCTCCCTGCGCCGCTCCAGCCGCGTCCTCCTCCCTGGCCGCGGCGGCGGGCTGCGGGCGGGCCCAGAGCAGGAAGGGGAGGCGGGCAAGGGGCGGGGAGGCCGCCGCAGGCTCCCGCCCGCGACCGGCAAATGGCAGGGAGGCCGCGAGAGGGCGCGCGTGGGGCGGGGCTAGGCAAGAAGAACACCCGGACCGGCCGGGGCCAGCGCGCGGAAGGCCCCGCCCCCGCCGACAGCCCCGCCCCGCCCCGCAGCGGCTCGCCCCGCCTCGCCACGCGCCCGCGACTGGCCTTAGGAGACTCGGAGGAAGGCTGGTGGGTGGGTGGGTTCCGTTGGGCTCTCCTGCGTAAAGGACGGCGTGACTCGCGGCTGTAGCCCCTCGGGTGGCGGCGGAGGGAGCGGGCCAACCTCCCTCCTTTCCCTCCACCCACGTCTGCTTCCACGGGTATGGACCGCGCTGTGGCTGTGAGGAGCCGGAGAAGACTTTGTGGGAAAGGGGTGCCGGCATCCAGACCTCCGGGAAGGGCTCGTGTGGGCCGGCCAGCCCCGAATCCCTGCGCTCGCCAAGGAGCCTGGCGCCGCCGAAGTGCTGCTCCCAGGAGTCGGTCTTTGCTTCCTGCACGTTGTGGGTTGGGAAACGTGAACCTTCCTTCAGGGGCTCCAGGCTTGCCTCTGCATCCTTTCCTTCTTTGCTTGCTCATTCTCTTGGCCGGTTCCATCTATCAAAACCTGAAATCTGCGAAGGATCTGATATAGGTGACCATAGGTTATTTGCTTTGGGCACAAATGATCTCTCTCAGGATACAAGATTTTGTAACTGTGCCTATTCTGTAATAATAGAAAGAAAATTTGTCTCCTACCAGTCCAGGCATGTGTGAGAGAAACACTGGATCTATTTGACGCCTCATATTAAAATAGATTACTGTTTCAAAGTGAAATCAGTATTTAAATGTTAAAAAAAAGAGGAGTTGGAAAAATACTAGAAGAAAATGGGAAGAAAAAAATTAAGGTTGGAATGGCAAGAGACTTTCCAAATAGGACATAAAATGAAAGATGGATAAATGTAACCAAACACAAATGTAAAATGTCTGCATGGCAAACAAATACAACAGACCCCAACTGTGAAAATTATTTGTAAGATGTGTTAAAAAACAAACAAACAAAAAGGTCTGATTTCCTTATTACAAAAAGATATTAGTGCAAAAATGCTCAACTCAGAAAAATAGACAAGGGATAGAAAGGGTTTTCCACAGTAAAATTATTTTTAAAACTACAAGGAGAGCTGAGTGCAGTAGCTCACGCCTGTAATCCTAGCACTCTGGGAGGCTGCTGCAGGTGGGTTGCTCTGAGCTCACAGGTTTGAGACCAGCCTGAGCAAGAGCGAGACTCTGTCTCTAAAAAAATAGCCAGGTGTTGTGGCGGGCGCCTGTAGTCTCAGCTACTGGGGAGACTGAGACAAGAGAATCGCAGAATCGCTTAAGCCCAAGAGTTTGAGGTTGCTGTGAGCTATATGGCACTCTAGGGTGACAAAGTGAGACACTGTCTCTAAATAAATTATACAAAACTACAAGAAGGTATCCAGTATCATTAAGAATAAAATGCCATGTTTCAAAAATGCAAAAATTAAAAAGGTTTGAAAATACACTGTTTTGATGAGGATATAGAGAAACAAGTGCTTTGATCCACCTGCAATTTTTGTAAAGGACAAGTGGGCAATTATCAAAGTAGAATTCAGCTCTATTGTGACCCAGGCTATCCACATTTTAGAAGTTATCTTAAACATATATCCTTTTGTGTACATCCAAAAGATGTACAAACTTTTAAGATACCTAGGGAACTATTTGTAAACTAAGTGATGCCACTGAGATTTACTTTAAAACATATTTAGGGGCCAGGTGCAGTGACTCACACCTGTAATCCTGACACTTTTGAGAGGGTGAGGTGAGAGGGTCACCCGAGGCCAGGAGTTTGAGATCAACCTGAGAAACACAGAGATACCCACTCTCTGTAAAAGAAAGTTTAAAACATTAACCAGGAGTGGTGTGTCTGTAGTCCCAGTTACTCAGTTCAAGCCAAGAGTTTGAGGCTGGAGTAAGCTATGATGATGCCACTGCACTGTAACCCAGGAGATAGATGGAGACCCTATCTCTAAAATAAAATAATAAAATAATTAAAATAATAAAACTATTAGTAGCAGTGTAACAAGATTGGCTGTAAGTTGATAACTCTTGAAACTGCCTCAGAGTTACATGATACTCTTTACAGTACAGTGTCTACTTCAGTGTATAGTATAATAAAGTTTTTTTAAAATGGAAAACAGTAGAATGTACAAGGGGCATCATTGCAGTTTTATTTTTAAGAGAAACTGAGAAAGCTTACTTATCTAGGACATTGAATAAATAAATTACTGTTCTACATGTAATACTTATGCAGATATTAAAATAAGAATGGCCAACAAGCATAGAAAAAAATGTTCAACATCACTGACTCACTGATATCAGGAAAATGCAAATCACTTTCCGCTCATTAGGATGGCTAATATCAAAAAAAGAACAGAAAATAAGTTTTAACAAAGATGTGGGGAAATAGAAACTAAAAATACCCTAAGACCACCTCCCTCCCTGGGTAACTGGTATTTATAGGTTGATATATATTTTTTCATACTTTGTCTGGTCACATGCAAATATGTATTTTATGTATAAATATTTTTCTTTGTTTTTAATATATGATAAAATTATATTTGAAAAGGACTACAAATTTAAGGATTATGCAATATGGTAATTATATAGGATGAGTTAAAAATGTTTACATACAATGCATGATTTACAACTACTAATAGATGAAAAATGCTGAAAGATTACCAGTACTTGAATTTTGTTTGAGGAATAGTCTATATGATATACATGGGTCATTATGAAAGTTTTGAGATACATAAAAATCAAGAAACAAAATCCATGCTGGCAGAAACAAATGAAGTCCTCCCATCAACCCCAATAAGCCGAGCAACTTGAAACTTGCACGAGTGAATCAGAAAGGACACTGTCAACTGTGTTTCTTGGAAGCAAAATAATGGACTGTAACACAGTTTGTTTCAAAACTTTTGTAGTGACCCTAGTATTTTTCTACATTATTCCATTGTGTTCATTTTTAGAGAAAAAATAAATACGAAAAAATTTAGAGAGTTAATTGTATGTCTTGATCTTTTATCTTCCAACAACTTTCATCATCCAACTTTTTGGAAGAAGTTAATTTTTTTGCATACGTATGCCAAATGTTCCCTTTTGTTAAAATGAGGTAAAAGATTAATTACTGGATCAAAATTGCCTGATGTGGTTGTTGTTAGGCTTGTATTTTATAAATCAAGTTTTTCCTCACTGTGGCTTGCTTCCAACATCCTGTAGTTTATTATCAGCTAATCTTGCTGTCATTTCGGGATACTTGGCTAACAACTGTGCCTACCTCTTGGCTCCTAATTGGTGGCTCTAAAGTAGTAACACATTGTCATCATAGTTACTCTGTCTGTGGAATGTGCTGTCAGGGTGAGCCTGCTTCTGTGGTTGACCAATGTTAGTCACGAAGAAAACTTGCCAAAAATATAGTGTATTGATCTTCAATGCAAAATTTAATTTCTTACCGCTCAACTTTCTACAGAATGTCTCAGGATGAAGACACAGATGTCGCCATGACTGTTTCATTCATTACCCAACTTTTAAAAATGAAGTGTAGGGCCAGATGCAGTAGTTGACGCCTGTAATCCTAGCACTTTGGGAGGCTGAAGCAGATAGATTGCCTGAGCTCAGGAGTTCAAGATCAGCCAGAGCAAGAGCAAGACCCCATCTCTAAAAATCCAGCCAGGTGGTGCCTGTGGCTCAGTGGGTAGGGCACTAGCCCCATATACTGAGGGTGGTGGGTTCGAACCCAGCCCTGGCCAGACTGCAACAAAAAAACAGCTGGGCATTATGGCAAGCACCTATAGTCCCAGCTACTTGGGAGGCTGAGGCAAGAAAATCACCTAAGCCCAGGAGTTGGAGGTTGCTGGGAGCTGTGATGCCACAGCACTCTACCAAGGGCAATAAAGTGAGACTATCTAAAAAAGAAAAGAAAAATATCCAGGCATTGTGGAAGACACCTGTAGTACTAGCAGCTTGGGAGGCTGAGGCAAGAGGATTGATTGTGCTCAAGAGTTTGAGGTTTCTGTGAGCTCTGACGCCAAGGCACTCTAATGAAGGTGACAAAGTGAGACTCTGTCTCGAAAAAAAAGAAAGAAAAATGAAGTGTATTTGTAAGCCACACTTACACACAAAATATTGAAAGTATTTTGAAGGTTATATTCCCAATAAACATTTACTTAATATGGTTTATCTTATTTTCCACCATCATTAATCTCTAATAAATGAGTACACAATAAAAGGGCAAGGGAAGAGCTGTCCCCAAATAATAGATAATTGTCTCCTGCACCTTCACACTAATTGATTTTTAATATATTTTCATCTCTTCTCTGTTTACATAACAGAAAAGTTTTACTGTAAAGTGAGACAATGTTGTATACTAGTTGAAAGTGAAGTCTTGGGAGTCAGGCTGACCTGGCTTCAAACGCCATAAGCCGCCTACTAAATGCCCTTTATGCATCACTGTCTGCATTCAGCTCATGTTCTACATGTGTTTTGGTCTTTAGAAATGCTTTACCGTCTCCTTAAAGTACATATAGCATTGTCAATCTTTCCTTTTCCTATGTTCGCTCAATGGGCTCCTTATGATCTTGATAGTTACCTTGTATGTGATACTGGTTATGGAGGAAGGGATAGATGTGGCTCTGAGAAGCATCCTTGGGGTCAGAACAGAGCTTCTCTGACCCCTGGGGAGCTTTGTAAAGCTGATGGGCCACTGGCTCACACTTCGAATCACAGCCAGGAATCAGTGGGTACGTTTCCAAGGTTTGTGCCTGGTTTCTCCTGACAATAGCCCCTGTTAATAGCATGTTGGTAAGAGAAAGGATATTGTACAAGATGGTTCAAGGCAAAGGAGAATCTCGCTTCTATAAATGTTCCTAATATTTTTCTTCTTTTAGCTATACAAGAAAGATTGCATCACTCCCTCTCACACTGTTATCACATATCACAAGGTCAGTAAAGTCTCATAAGAATCCACGCTGGGGGCTCGGCACCTGTGGCTCAAGTGGCTAAGGCGTCAGCCACGTACACTCAAGGTGCCGGGTTCGAATCCAGCCTGGGCCCGCCAAACAACAATGACGGCTGCAACCAAAAAATAGCTGGGCATTGTGGTGGACGCCTGTGGTCCCAGCTACCTGGGAGGCTGAGGCAGGAGACTCAACTTGAGCCCAGGAGTTGGAGGTTGCTGTGAGCTGAAATGCCACAGCACTCACAGGGGGACAGCTTGAGGCTCCTGTCTCAAAAAAAAAAAAAAAAAGAATCCACTCTGGGGGTGGCACCTAGATCTCAGTGGTTAGGGTGCTGACCACATATACTGAGGCTGGCAGGTTCAAACTTGGCCTGGGCCAGCTGAACAACAATGACAACTGCAACAAAAAAAAATAGCCCGGCGTTGTGTCTGCCACCTATAATCCCAGCTACTAGGGAGGCTGAGGCAAGAGAATTGGATAGGCCCAAGAGTTTGAAGTTGCATTGCACCTCACAGCACTCTATCAAGAGTGACAAAGTGAGACTCTACCTCAGGAGAAAAAAAGAATGCACTCTGGGTCAGGTGCAGTGGCTCATGCCTATAAACCTAGCACTCTGGGAGGCCAAAGTGGAGGGGATTACCTGAGCTCAGGAGTTGAAGACCAGCCTGAGCAAGAGTGAGATCCTATCTCTACTAACAATAGAAAAACTAGCCGGGCATTGTGGTGGGCACCTGTAGTCCCAGCTACTTGGGAGACAAGAGAGTGTGTCACTCAAGCACAAGAGTGTGAATTTGCTGTGAGCTATGATGCCACAGCATTCTAGCCTGGGCAACAGAGTGAGACTCTGTCTTGAAAAAGAAAAAAAAAAAAAAGAAGCCACTCTGACTTTTCTATTGCAATGATTTATATCCCCACTATAGCACTACTGTGAAAGGGGCTAGTTATATCAGTGATGAGTGATATGTATGTATGCAGTATACATATTGAAAACACTGAGGAGAGGATACTAAAATGCTAACACCTTCTCTGAGTGATCTTTACATGTTTTTGTATTTTTTAACTCCAGGGGAAAGTTGGATTCATCATAATCTTAGTTCATGACCTTCTTTCATCAATGGTCCATGAATGCTTCACTTTAGTTAATTGTTTTATTAGGTAGTTGGTTATTAGTTTTATGTAATAAGTACTTGTGAAAATATCACTTGAAATAAAACGAGGTCCTTCACAGCAATGTTCATAAAAATATGGTCGCCCACTGGGGACATCATCCTGCCCCTGTATCCAAGCCTCTGTCATCCTGAATTTCTTATTCATCATTTCCTTGTTTTTCTGTTTATAGCTGTCCCTTGAACAACACAGGTTTGAACTTCACAGGTCCACTTAAATATGCAGATTTTTTTTCAATAAAATTTACCTGTGCACACTTGCCTTTCCTGCTTCCCCTTCCACTTCCTCCACCTCTTCTGCCTCTGCCAACCCCGAGACAGCAAAACCCACCCCTCCTCTCCCTCCTCTTCCTCAGCCTACTCAACGTGAAGACAAGGACGAAGACTTTCAGGTCCCCTTTGCTTTTTGATCCACTTCACTTTATGAATACATTGTCTCTTCATTATGATTTTCCTAACCACATTTCCTATTCTCTACCTTATTTTGTTGTAAGAATACAGTATGTAAAGCATATAACATGTGTGTTGTTTGACTATTTATGTTCTTGGTAAGTTTTAGTAATTAGGTTTTTGGGAAGTCAAAAGTTCTGCATTGATTTTTGACCGCATTAGAGGTCAGCATGCCTAACACCTGCGTTGTTCAACTGTCAATTGTTTATTGTATCAGCATACATTCTTGAATATATATACACACACACCCATATATACACGTACTTGTAAATAAGGGTGCGTGTGAATATATATAATTTTAGTTTGGTTTAATTTTATGAAAAGATATATAAAAGTATATAATGTATATGTATATGATATATTAAAACTATTAAAACTTCCTTTTTCAGATGTTTTTATATTGCTAGGATTTGTTATAGGGTATTATTCTATGTTGCTGTGGTTCATTTGTTTGACTCCAGGGTGAATATACCACAATTTTTTTAGCCTATTCTCCTGTTGGGCATTTGAATTGTTTTGCTATTGTGAGTAGTTCTCCTAAGAACATCTTGAACACGTTTCCTGTTGTATGTAAGGATGACTCTCGCCTGTGTATCTTGGGGTGGACAGAGGATACCCCTTATCTTGGGATAAGGACAGCTTCTGAAGTTCTGCACCAGATTACACTCCCACCAGCACAGTATAGGAGATCTTGCAGGTGCACAGCCTCTCCAACCCCTGGTGGTGTGGCTCTCACACAGGTGTAAAACATACATCTCAACGTCCAGCTCAGTGGTGATGTTAACTCTCTCTACATGTGTTTGTAGGCTGCATGTGCTTCTGTTCTGTGAAGACTTACAATCCCATACTTTCTTTAATCCCACCCCCTTTACACTATCATTGCAGTATATGTTACATCTTTATCTACATATATTGAAAACTCTATGTATGTGTTTTAAAGAACTTCAAATAGAAAAATCATTTAAAAATGTTTCAGATAATTGTCATTTCTATTGCTCTTCCTTCATTCCTGAAGTTTAAAATTTCCCTCTAGTATTATTTAAGCCTCGTGTCCCTTCAGCATTGAACATTTCATTTAAGGCAGGTCTACTGATGTTGGATTCACTTCCTTTTTTTAAATGTGAAAATGGATTTCTTTCTCATTCATTCCTGACTAATATTTCAACTGGATATGGAAATCAGAGTTGACAAATATTTTCTTACAGCACTTTACAAATGTCAAAAATAGTTTGGGGACAGTGGCTCACGCCTGTAATCCTAGCACTCTGGGAGGCCAAGGCAGGTGAATTGCCTGAGCTTAGGACTTCAAGACCAGCCTGAGCAAGAACAAAACCCCATCTCTAAAAAATAGGTGGGCACCTGTGGTCCCTGCTACTCAGGAGACTGAGGCAAGAAGACCGCTTGAGCCCAAGACTTTGAGGTTGCTATGAGCTATGACTCTAAGGCACTCTAGCCTGGGCAACAGACTGAGACCCTGATTCAAGGAAAAAAAAAAGTTAAAAATATTCATTTATTTTTGGCCTTCCTGGTTTCTAATGAGAAATCCACTATCAAATTATTGTTGCTCTATTTTTATTATGTCATTTTACTCAATTTGCTTTCAAGATGTTTCTTAAAAATTTTTATTTTTTTGAGAGAGTCTCATTCTATTGCCCTAGCTTGAGAACCATGATCAATTAATTTTTTATTTTTTTGAGAGACAGGATTTGTACCCCTGAGATGCAATAGTAAAAGGGCCACAACTAGGTGGCTTATCAACAATTGAAATACTGGAAAGTCCAAGACCAAAGCACTGGCAGTGTCTGGTGAGGGCCTGTTTCCTCTTAGGTGGTGCCTCCACTGTTGTCTTCATGTGGATCCAGGGGTTAGATAACTCTGTGGGACTTCCCTACAAGGATGCTAACCCCAGTCACAAGTGTGGAGCCTTCATGACCTAATGCCCCCCAAAGCCCCATCTATTAATATTCTATCATATTGGGGGGTTATATTTCAATATGAATTTTGAGGGGACACAAACATTCAGACCATAGCACTGGCTAGTATTAATTTGGGGAAATTTTCAGTCATTATTGCTTCAAATGTTTCTTCTATTTCTTATTCTCTTTTCTCTCCTGGTACTTCCAAAATGTGTATATCATACTTTTTGTAGTTGTCCTGCAGTTGAATACTGCATTCATTCTTTTTCATTCTTGTTTCTCTTTGTGTTTCAATTTTAGAGGTTTTTTTTCTTTTCTTTCTTTCTTTCTTTCTTTCTTTCTTTCTTTCTTTCTTTCTTTCTTTCTTTCTTTTTTTTTTTTGCAGCTTTTGGCCAGGGCTGGGTTTGAACCTACTGCCTCCGGCATATGGGGCTAGTGCCCTACTCCTTTGAGCCACAAGTGCCACCCAATTTTAGAGGTTTTTATTGATGTCTATTCAAGCTCCCTTATCCTTTCCTCAGCTATGTCCACTTTTTTGATAAACTCATCAAAGCCATTCTTCCTATCTGCTATAGTGTTGTTTTAGTCCTAGCATTTTATTTTGATTCTTTCTAGGGATTTTCATCTCTCTGCTTCCATTATCCATCTGTTCTTGCTTGTTCTGGTTTCCCATTAGAGTCCTTATCATATTAATTATAGTTATTTTAAATTCCTGGTTGGATATTTCCAATATCTCTGCCACATCTGAGTCTGGTTCTGAAACTTGTTCTGTCTCTTAAAATTCTCTGTGTGTGTGTGGTTGTAATGTTTTCTTTGAAGGCATACATTATGTAGTATGTGAAAGAAACCAAGTTAAATGGGCCTGTAGTGTGAAGTTTTATATTTATCTGGCTAGGAGTTAAGTTATCCTTACTATTTGCTGTGACCATACATATCAGAGGCTAAAATTTCCTCTAACTGTCCTTGTTTCTGTCTCCCCTGTCTTTTTTGGGTTTCCCTAAAGTCTTCTTCTTAAATTGGCTGAGTCTCGTGATTTTTCGCGGTTCTTTCGGGTGTAATCCCCTGTAATTATTCAGGAGCCTTGTTCATGTGTTGCCAAAGCCTCACGGAGAGATAGTATTCTGTAATTTTATGGTCAGATTTCAGTCTGTAGTGAGCCCGTGCCTCTTGGCTATGACCTGTACAAATAAGTGCTTCTCAGCTTCCCTCCTCTCTCTTCAATGAAAGAGGACCACCGATAGCTGGAGTTGAGTACTTCCCTTTTCCCACGTTTGTTAGGCTCTAAAAATTTAATTTCTACTGAAGGTAGGTCACTGTTAAGAAGAACAGAATGCTCTGGCGTATGTAAAATAGGCTACTTTTCCTCTCCCCCTGCTTGCAACATGATTAAGATTTTTTTCTCCTGATCTTCATAGTGAGAACCTAGTTGGGTTCCTAGTGGTCAACCATGAAAATGTGGGGACCCCCCAACATGGGGGCTTTGAACTTTCACGCTAGTGTATATTGAGCCTCTGGTACATCGTCAGTTACGGTGCTCCTGCTGCCTCCAGCAGGCTGCTGTGTCCTGTGAACTGTGAGGCTCTGTGTCTTTCTCTCTCTCAAGGTTTCAGGGCAGTGGGTTGTTTTGTGACCTCAATTCTCTGATGGTCTAAGAGGAGTTGTTTTTCAGTTTGTTGAGCTTTTTGTGAGAATAGGAGTGATGATTTTTAAGCTCTTTTCATGTTGGACCACAGGTCCAAAACATTAGCCTTGAAAGCAAATTACCTGGCAGTACAACAAAGATCACTCATCAGATACCAAATAAATATCATCCCATGTTTTATTTGATGCCAGTGATAACTTTTATGCATCTATGCGCTGACTTCATTGTCAAGCTTGAGTTCGCAGATAAGAGCCATGCGCAAATAATTTTGTTATCTCTGAAGGCAGGAAAACTAATGTAAACTGGTAATTTGGCCCCTAATCTGCTTTCTTTAGCAATTGTCTGATATTTTGCTGACAGCATTTATGCAGAGTCTTCTTCTCCCCAGGGAAAGAGAGAGTGCAGTAGTAGTCCCCTTCTGTCTGTGGGGGACACATTCCAAGATGCCCAGTGGACATCTCAAACCTCAAACATATTTCTGTTTGTGTATTTCACCTTATTTTATGCCTTTTCCTTGTTACCTAGGCACATATCATGTAGTATGGCTGTAACTTTTGCAGTCTGAGGTGTTAAAAGCAAAACTAGCATGAATTTCTTTTTTCTTCTTTATAATTTCATGGATAGACTGGGCACCCGTAACTCAGTGGTTAGAGCACTGGCCACATGCACTGAGGCTGGTGGGTTCGAACCCGGACCAGGCCTGCTAAACAACAACAACAACAACAACAACAATAAAAAAAAGCCAGGCATTGTGGTGGGTACGTGTAGTCCCAGCTACTAGGGAGGCTGAGCCAAGAGAATCGCTTGAGCCCAAGAGTTTGAACTTGCTGTGAGCTATGACACCATGACATGATACAGAGGGCAACAAAGCGAGACTGTCTCAATAAAAATAGTAATAATAATTTCATGGGATTTCATGAAATTTCAATAAAATCTCATTCTAAGATTTTAGATCTTAGCAACCTTAGCATACCATTTTTTTCTTTCTGTATTAAGCCTAGAACTTCCACCTTTTCACTTAAATGAACTGCTTTAGGGCTTCTCTTTGGCATATCCAATTGCCAGTATTACCATTCTTAGGTTTTGGAGCCTTTGTAGGTAAAATAAGAGCTACTTGAACACAAGTACTGCACTACCAGGACAGTCAGTCTGACGGCTGAGAGAGTGCTAAGTGACTAATGACCAGGTAACATCGTCTGTGAACACACTGGACAAAAAGAGGATTCATGCCCCAGGCCAGATGGAGTAGGACGGAACAAGATTTCATCACACTACTCAGAATGGTGAGTCATTTAAAACTTACGAATAGTGTACTTTGGGAATTTTCCATTTAATATTTTTGGACCACAGATGACTGTGGAAACTGAAACTGCAGAAAATAAAACCACAGAGAAGAGGGAACTCTTATACTTCTCTACCACAAATTACACACCCATGTTTTCTACGTCTGGGGATCAATCCTTTGGGACCAGCACATCCCGAGTGCAGTGGGTGTGAGCCTCTGCCTTGGAATCATGGTGTCCCCCGCCAGGTAAATATCATGCAGATGCTTTAACTCTTCATTTCAGACTTACAGAACAGTCACAAAGATAGGATAGAGAGCACTCACCCTTCTCACACCTCCCCCTAGTGTTAACAAGACTTTGGTACAACTATCAGAACTAGGAAATTAGTCTGGGTCCAGTATCACCAACCATACTCCAGATCCCAGGCAGGTTTCCTCAGTCTTTTCTTCAGTGTCCTTCCTCTGTTTAAGGATTCAATCCATGATCCTGACACTTGGTACTGTGTCAAATGTGTCTCACCTGAGTTTGATGTTTTCTCATGACTAGACAGAAGTCATAGATTTGGGGGAACGCTAATGGAGTATTATATCAGGGACAGCCAGCACTGGCATCAATATGTCTTAAGACTGGTATTACTAACATTGACCTTGGTCCTGGATTAAGGTGGTATCTGCCAGATTTCTCAGTGTAGAGTCACTGTTATTCCTTGTAGTGAACACATATTTGGGGGGAGATACTTTAAGCTATGCAATATTCTCTTTCTTCTTCAACTATTGTCCACTAATTTTGGCATTCAGTGTTTGGTCTTGCCTAAGCAATTACTAATTTTGGTATTCTAATGGTGATTTTTTTTTTATATTTCTCATTTCTAACAAGTGTATTAATTGGAATTTTTCTGCATGGAAGAGTCTTCTCCCCTCCCTTTTTTAAAATTCACCCATAGGACTGACATATATTTACTTTATCCTTTGACTTATAATCCAATACTGTCATTACTTGGTATCCACTGGGGATGGGTTTCTTCCCTACCCCACCCAAGATACCAAAATCCCAGGGTACCCAAGTCCCTCATATAAAATGATATAGTGTTTGCATATGTGGCATAACCTCCACAATTCTCCCATGTACTTTAAATTATCTCTAGATTACTTATAATACCTAATACAATGTAAATACTATGTAAATGGTTGTTAACTACATGTTTTACTGGTATTATTTTTGTTGTTGTATTGTTGGGTTTTTTGTTTTTTCCTAATGTTTTTGATCCACAGTTGGTTGAATCCTGAGGAACTTGTTGATACAGAGGGGGTTGACTATGCTTTTGTTATTTATCTTGCTCAAATCTCAGATGGTTTCAGCTGTGGCCTTGGCTCCTGTGCTCTTTGATGCTCCTCCATCCTTTTGTGCTTTGAGTACTTCTTACTTTCTAGCACCACAAGACGCTGCAGGTTCATCTTGTATTTTCCTTGCCCTCTGCCTGGAAAGAGCCAGGGTTTCTTTTATTGGAGTGTAATATTTACGAACCAAGAGTTGAACACTGGCTATATTCATCTAGACCTTCTTAGTCAACTGAGGTAAGAAATACATGGGTGAAGCTGGGTCAATGGCTCATGCCTGTAATCCTAGAACTCTAGGAGGCTGAGGTGGGTGGATTGCTTGAGCTCATGAGTTTAAGACCAGCCTGAGAAAAAGTGAGACCCCATCTCTAGTAAAATAGAAAATCTGAGACAAGAGGATCACTTGAGCCCAAGAGTTTGAGGTTGCTATGAGCTACAATGCTATGGCACTCTACCCAGGGCAACAGCTTGAGACTCTGTCTCAAAAAAAGAAAAAAAAAGAAACACAGGGATGGCAAGGGATTTGAACAGAAACTTCTCTGAAGATGACAGATGAATGGCAATGACATGAAAAAATACTCATCGTCCCTAATCATCAGAGAAATGCAAATCAAAACCACTTGGAGATGTCACCTAACTCCAGAGATTAGCACACATCACAAAGCCCCGAATCTGCAGATCCTGGTGGAGATGTGGAGAGAAGAGAACACTTCTACACTGCTGGTGGAATTGCAAACTAGTACAACCTTTATGGAGAGGAGTATAGAGAATTCCTAAAGAACTAAAAGTCTACCTTCCATTTGATCCTGCAAATCACATTACTAGATATCAATCCAGAAGAACAAAAATTGTTCTACTACAAAGACATTTGCACCAGAATGTTTATTGGAGCTCAATTCACAATTGCCAAGTCATGGAAGCAACCCAGATACCCATCAACGTAGGAATGGATTAACAAACTGTGGCATATGTATACTGTGGAGTACTGTTTAGCCATAAGAAAAGCTGGAGACTTTACATCCTTTATGTATACCTGGATGGAGTTGAAACACACTTTTCTTAGTCAAGTGTCTCAAGAATGGGGGGAAAATCCAGTGTACTCAATATTAATATGAAACCAAGATATAAGTAACTACACACCCACACAAAGATAAATATAGTCTAGCAAGGGAGAAGAGGGGGAAGGGAGAGGGGAGAGGAGAGGAGGGAGGGCAGTGGGCGGTATCTCACCTAATGTGTCCAGTGTGAGCCTGTTCAGCTTGCCCCCTTGGTTAAGGGCTCCACTACAACTTGACCTTTACATTAGAATTGAAAATGATGTAACCTAAAAATTTGTACCCTCATACTAATTTGGAAAAAAAAATATATGTATGTATCCTGACCCATGTATATACACTTATTTATATTTCTGTGCCTATATGTATATATGTGTGCATATATATCATATGCATATATTTAAACATGTAACATAAATATATATTAAAAATATATTTCTATCTCATGAATATATTTATATTTATTTTTTTAGAGACAGGGTCTTGTTCTGTTGCCCAGGCTGAAATGCTTCACAACCCACTAAAGCCTGACCTCCTGGGTTCCAGTGATCCTCTGGCCTCAGCCTCCCAAGTAGTTGGGATTACAGGTGTGTATCACTGTGGCTGGCTAATTTTTTTTTTTTTGTAGAGACAAAGATGTCTAGCTATGTTACCCAGGCTGCTTTCAAACTCCTGGCTTTAAATGATTTTCCTGCCTCAGCCTCCCAAAATTGCGGGATTACAAGTATGAACCACCATGTGAGGACTAGCCTATATTTATTTTAAAAACATGATTTATACTGATACCTCTGAGTACCACAGAGGCACCACAGGATTCATTCTGAAATTCCCCTTTGGCTTATTTATAACTTTCTCTCTCTTATAATGAGAAACATGGCTTTCATTATCTTATGAAGAATTTACAAAGCCAATTTAAAATTTTGCTTTGTAAAATGCAAAGATTTTATTCTGTGTATTTATTTCAAAGCTTTAGGAATTTTTAATTACTCCAAGGGGTGACATAGAATTTTCACGTTTTCTACCCTTTAAGAGAAGGTTTTAAATTATTTTTAATTAAATACTCATGTTACTATTTCACTGTAAAAAAAAAAAAAAAAGAAAAAAGAGAAGGTGAGATTTTAGTTTAGTCTATAATTCATAAATCACATTACAAAAGAGGTCCTGTGTTTTCTCTTAGAGCTAATTTGTCATGGCTAGGTTTTAAGGAAAAAGTCATCTAATTATCTGATTATATAATTGGCATAAGATAGGTATGATACTGGCCTAATTGCTTCAATTTGCATTTAAAATAGGAGAAGAGTAGCTCCCAAAGAATATGTAATTGGTGTACTGCAGTTGGGAAGTGAATATTTTTCAAAGCAGAAGATATTTCTCATCATTGCTGTCTTTTAGAAGTTCTAACTTGCCACTTTATTCCAGGAAGGTATTTGGAATTAATTTCAGGATTTAACAGAATGTTTCTTCAAAACAGTACTATGTAACAAAAATATAATACAAGCCACAAATTTAGACACTTCAAGTAATTTTTAAATTATCTAGTAGCAATATTACAAAAAGTAAATAGAAAAAGATTAAATTCATTTTAACAATGTATTTTATTTAAACCAAGATGTTCGCAATGTTCAATTTCAACATGTAGGGCGGCACCTGTGGCTCAGTGAGTAGGGCTCCAGCCCCATATACCAAGGCTGGCGGGTTCAAACCTGGCCCCAGCCAAACTGCAACAAAAAATAGCCGGGCACTGTGGCAGGTGCCTGGGGAGTATGAGGCCAGAGAATCGCCTAAGTCCAAGAGCTGGAGGTTGCTGTGAGCTGTGATGCCACAGCACTCTTGACAGTGAGACTCTGTCTCTAAAAATAAATAAATGAAAATAAATTTCAACATGTAATCACTTCAAAATGAAATCTTTTACTTTTTTTCATATAAGTTTTTGAAATCTGGTGTATATTTTATAGTACCTCTTAATTTGGAATAACCACATTTCAGTCTTCACTAGACATATGTCACTTGTGGCTACCATATTAGAGCAGTTCTAGAACAAAGGAGTTCCTTTAGTAATATTTCAAAGTCATAGTCTATAAGGCAATTTGAAAACTGATTTGAATGAGTTCTCCTTTTCCAGGAAGGGCAGTAACAATGAAATTAAGTTAGCCACATATTATATGGGTCCTAAGAGAAGTGCACATAGCTGGAAAGAATGATCTCAGTCAGAAACTCAGAATGAATCATATGAATTAAACATTGCACAATGTCCAGTGTTTAGTGTGAGCTTTTGGTTTATAAAACCAAATTTGCCACTGAATATAATAGAGATTTCCTAGTTGTGCTCCATGTAGAAGGTATATTGACGTATTGTTCTGGAGTACCACAGTTCTATATTTCGTTATTCGGGAATTGTACCTATGTAATCTTTTTTTTTTTTTTTTTTTAAAGACACAGTCTCATCTGTCACCCTGGGTAGAATGGGGGCAGTTTCACTCAAAGCATTGACTCAAGTAATCCTCTGCCTCAGCCTCCGGAGTAGGTGGGACTATAAGTGCCTATCACACACCCATTTAGTTTTTAATTTTTTTTTCTGTGTTTAGTAGAGGCTGGATCTCACTCTTACTCAGGCGGTTCTCAAACATGTGGGCTCAAGCAATCCACTTGCCTGGGCCTCCCAGAGTGCTGGGATTACATTTGTGAGCCACTGGGCCTGGCCCTTTCTGTAATCTTAAACTCCACTAAAATAAATAATATAAACTGCTTATCACATTTCTCAGGGTAGGTCTGAATCCTACTTTGGTTACTGGAAAGTAATATAATTCATGCTTTTGTGACACACCAGACGTCTGCAACAGTTAACTATGGTAACAAGCCTAGCTTAACAAGCAGTGCTCTCACCAAAGGTAACTCTTTCTAGAATGTGGCACATGATTTTATATCAGTATGGATAAAAGGTCAGTTCAATAATTGTTGTCCATGTTCATAAGCTTTTTTTTTGTTTGTTTTATAAACAGTTAACAAGAATCCCTTTCACTGAGATACATTCTGCAGTAGGGATTATAATTCTCTTTGATGTTTATTCCATTAGACTTATGGCCATTACTATGCAACAAGTGACATTTATGTTATGCTCAAAGTAACCAGAACAATACATAATTCAATAAATGCAGATATTCTGAAGTCAGGCAAGCCAGCCTTCGTTAACAGATCATTTTTCTCAGGAAAGTTGATGAAAATGGACTGAAGCAGAAGCCACAAGGGTTTCTCAAGGGAGTGTGACCTGCTGGTAACCTATGGGTTAAGAAAAAGAGCAAGAAAGGATAGCCAGTTCTCAAAGGAGTCTCCAAACAGAAAACATAACTGTATGTATTTATTTGCTTACTTATTTTATTTTACTGTTTTTGAAGACAGAGTCTCATTTTGTCATGCTCAGTAGAGTGCTATGGCATCATAGCTCACAACAACCTCCAACTCTTGGGCACAAGCGATTCTCTTGCCTTAGCCTCTCGAGTAGCTGGGACTACAGGTGCCCACCACAACGCCCAGCTATTTTTAGAGACGGTGGGGGTGGGATCTCGCTCTGGCTGAGGCTGGTCTTGAACCTGTGAGCTCAGGACAATCCATCCACCTCGGCCTTCCAGAGTGCTAGGATTTCAGGCATGAGTTACCACATCCAGACTCACTTACTTATTTTAAAGATCAAAGTTTTTATTCTGTGCAATGTAAAACAATATACATAGTTTGGGTACTTTTTAAGTTTTACTTTAGGAAAAAGACAAGAGAAAAGGCTTTTAAATCTCAGTACCTTTTATAAAAAGTTGCAACTGAAAATCAGCAATCACTTCCTTGTATAACCATCAACTCTGAGTATAATATGATTTATACCTAAGAATTGGAATTAGAATTTACCTAGATGAGTTCTGGCTTCTTTTTTAAAAAATGCACAATCATATCATACAACATAGGGGCTTCAATAATTTGTGACACGATTTTGAAAAGGAAACTCTTGCCTCCATAATAAAAGGAAATAAGAATACTCTTTCCATAGTTGTCATCCAGCATCAAAAAATTTCACAGTCTTATTTACCTTTATAAAAGGTAAAATGATGCACTACTCCACTTGCATGGACTACTGTGTTTCTCAGTAGCTCCTAAGCACAAAATTATTTGTCTGGGCTTTCCAAAGTAGGAGACTAATACAAAATGTATTAAACCAGCCCAAGTCCATGGGCTAAGGAAAAAGGAATTACTATAAAGTGTTTACCAACTTTATCCTCTCTAATTTTTTTTTTTTTTTGAGATAGAGTCTCCTTATGTTGCCCTCCATAGAGTGCTGTGACGTCACAGCTCACAGCAACCTCAAACTCTTGGGCTTAAGCAATTCTCTTGCCTCAGCTTCCCAAGTAGCTGAGACAACAGGTGCCTGCCATAACGCCCAGCTATTTTTTGTTGCAGTTGTCATTGTTGTTTAGCTGGCCCTGTCCAGGTTTGTACCTGCCAGCCTTGGTGTGGCTGGCCCTGTAAAGGCATTGAGACTTCAGAGGTTTCTTGTGCCTATCCATCCATCATGAACACAACTCAGGCTTGTACTTTAACACTCCACAATGGCTTCTTTGGGTGGGCGCCTCATTTTGTGACATCCAACTTCAATTGCGTGTTCTCAAGGTTTCATTTCATTATCATAACAAATATCATCATCTTCAGCAGGTTGAATATATACTTGCTTTTGAGAATTAGACTGATTTTTTTCAGTTTTCATTTACAGTGTTCAGCTTTGCCTGTGACAAACTAGCCTTAGCTTTTTGGAACCTTTCAGATACAAAAATATCCTAAGCCGAGTGATGTCAGTGCAAATAGCCAAAGGGATCCTGAGCAAAAAGAACAAAGTTGAAGGTGTCACACTAATAGGCTTCACGTATACTACAAAAGCTGTAATCATCAACACAACATGGTATTGGCTTAAAAATGGACACATAGACGAGTGGGGCAGAGTAGAGAACCTAGAAATAAATTCATATACTTACAGCCAACTTGTTTTATTTATTTATTTTTTAGTCAGCTTATTTTGACAAAGGTACGAAGAACATTCATCAGGGATAGGACAGTCTCTTCAATAGGTGAAGCTGGGAAAGCTGGATATGCATATGCAGAAAAATAAAATGAGGTGCCTATTCCTCACCAGACACAAATATAAACTCAGAAGTCAATATTGCTGACTTTGATTATTAGATTGAACATGTAAATGAGACCTGAGACTATGGAACTCCTAGGAGAAATGCTTTAGGACATTGGTCTGGGCAAAGAGTTTATAAAGAGGACATCAAAAGTACAGGCAATAAAAGCAAAAATAGACAAATGGGATTATATCAAACTAAAAGACTCTTGAACAGCAAAGAAAATAATCATCAAAGTGAAGTGACAAGCTGTGGAATGGGAGAAAATATTTGCAAACCATACATCTAATAAAGAATTAATTTCCAGAAAATATAATAATCTGAGCTCGTAATATTTTTGCTAGTGGAGGGTCTTGCCTACATATTGATGGTTGGTGACTGATTAGGGTGGGGTTGCTGAAGGTTGGGGATGGATGCTGTGGCAATTTCTTAAGATATAAAAGCAATAAAGTTTTCCACATGAATGAACTCTTCTCTCATGAAATATTTCTCTGTAGCATGTGATGCCATCTTGATGGCATTTTGCTCACAGTAGAACTTCTCTCAAAATTATAATTACAGGCTCGGTGCCTATAGCTCAACCGGCTAAGGCGCCAGCCACGTACACCTAAGGTGGCGGGTTCGAATCCCCAGCCC
>NW_003852457.1:10997277-11006359 GCF_000181295.1 Otolemur garnettii
AAAAAAAAAAAAAAAATTATAATTACAAGTCCTACTGCTACTTTATCAACTAGGTTTAGGTAATATTCTAAATCCTTTGATGTAATTTTGACCATATTTCTGGTACATTCACCAGAAGTAGATTCCATTTCAAGAAAACACTTTCTTTGCTCATCCATAAGAAGAGACTTCTCATTCATTCAAATTTCATCATAAGATTGTAGCAACTCAGACCTATTACCAGGCTTTGCTTCTGTTTCTCTTGCCACTTTCACCACATCAGCATGTTCTTCCTCTGCTGGAATCTGGAGGCCCTCAAAGTCATTCAAGAGGATTAAAATCAACTTCTTCTGAGCTCCTGTCAGGGTGATAGTTTGACTTCCTCTCGTGAATCATGAATGTTTTTAATGGCACATAAAATGATAATTGCTTTCCAGAAGGCAAGTGTGTTTACTGGAGTAGTACTTTCATTTTGCCCAGATCTATGAGAAGAATCACAATCTGTGGCAGTTATAGCTTTATGATATATATATTTCAATGAGACTTCAAATTCAGACTTAATTAATGGGATGCAGAATGGTTGCTATGTTAGAGGTATGCAAACAACATTAATCTCGTACATTCTCGTCACAGCTCTTGGGTGACTAGACGCTCTGTCAATGAGCAGTAATGTTCTGAAAGTAATCTTTTTTTTTTTCTGAGCAGTAGGTTTTCACAGTGGACTTAAAATATTCAGTAAACCATGCTGTGAACAGATGTGCTCTTAACCAGGCTCTGTTGTTCCATTTATGGAGCACAGGCAGAGTAGATTTAGCATAAAGTCTTAAGGTACCTGGGACATTCGGAATGGTAAGTGAACATTGGCTTCAACTTAAAGTCACCAACTGCATTAGGCACTACCAAGAGAGTCAGCCTGGTCTTTGAAACTTTGAAACTAAGCACTGACGTCTCCTCTTCAGCTATGAAAGCCCTAGATTACATCTTCCAATAGAAGGCCATTTTATCTACATTGAAAGTCTGTTGTTGGCTCGGCGCCTATAGCTCAACCGGCTAAGGCGCCAGCCACGTACACCTAAGGTGGCAGGTTCGAATCCCCAGCCCGGACCCGCCAAACAACAATGACGGCTGCAACCAAAAAATAGCCGGGTGTTGTGGCGGGCGCCTGTGGTCCCAGCTACTTGGGAGGCAGAGGCAGGAGACTCGCTTGAGCCCAGGAGTTGGAGGTTGCTGTGAGCTGTAATGCCATGGCACTCTACCCAGGGGGACAGCTTGAGGCTCTGTCTCAAAAAAAAAAAAAAAAAAAAAAAAAAAAGAAAGTCTGTTGTTTAGTGCAGCCACCTTCATCGATGATCTTAGCTAGATCTTCTGGATGACTTGTAGTTTCTACATCAGAATCTGCTGCTTCACCTTGCACTTTTATGTTATGGAAATGGCTTCATTCCTTAAATATCATGAATAAAAAATTTCACTAGCTTCAAAAATTTTTTTCCTGTAGTTTTCTTTTAGTTTTTATAGAAATTGAAGAGTTAGGAGTCCTACTCTGAATTATAGTTTGGCTTAAGGGAATCTTGTCCCTGTTTTGCTCTACCCAGACCACTAAAATTTTCTTTCAGCAATGAGACTGTTTTACATTCATGTGTTTACTGGAGTATCACTTTAAATTTCCTTCAAGAACTTTATCCTTGGCTCAGCGCCTGTGGTTCAAGTGGCTAAGGTGCCAGCCACATACACCTGAAGTGTCGGGTTCGAATCTAGCCAGGGCCCACCAAACAACAATGATGGCTGCAACCAAAAAATAGCTGGGCGTTGTGGTGGGCGCCTGTGGTCCCAGCTACTTGGGAGGCAGAGGCAGGAGACTCGCTTGAGCCCAGGAGTTGGAGGTTGCTGTGAGCTGTGATGCCACAGCACTGTACCCAGGGGGACAGCTTGAAGCTCTGTCTCAAAAAAAAAGAACTTTATCCTTTGAATTCACAACTTGGCTATTTGGTGCAAGAGGTCTAGCTTTCAGTTTATCTTGGCTTTCGACATGCCTTTCTTATTAAGCTAAATCATTTCTAAGTTTTGATTTAAAATGAGAGATGTGTGACTTCCCTTCACTTGAACACTTGGAGGACATTGTAGGGTTAGTAATTAGTCTAATTTCAATATTGTTGTGTCTCTGGGAATAGGGAGACCCAAGGAGAGGGAGAGAGACAGGGGAATAGGCAGTCAGTGGAACAGTCAGATCACATACATTTATTAGGTTCTTCTTCCTATATGAGCAAAATTTGTTGCATCCTCAAACAATTACAAGAGTAACATGACTGATCACTGATCAGTATACAGATATGATGAACAAGTATGAAATACTGTGAGAGTTATTAACATATGACGGAGACATGCTATTGGAAAATGGTGGCAATAGACTTGCTCAACCTGGAGCTGTCAGAGACCTTTAATTTGTAAAAATGGCAATGTTTGTGAAGTGCAATAAAGTGAAGTGGTTTGAAAAGATGTATGCCTGCAAATAAGCAGACATTCCATGGACTAGGAAACAGAAATGGGCAATAACATAGGTACTCAGCATCATTAGTAATTAGCAAGAAATTTAAAGGCATAGGAAAACTGATTATTCTCGGGTCCCTGGAGTTCTCACACCAGGATTCTGTTTATCCCTGTCAGCTTAAACCTCTTTGCACTCTCTGTTGGCTGCCTTTCTCTGCTTTTCCTGGACATTATCAGGGCTTCTGTGCTCTTTAGTACCAAATCCATATTCCTGAGAGGACCTAATTCACTAGAATTGGGTCAAAACTCTGCGTCTGCTTTAGTTGATTGTCACTGGGCCTATCTGCACCTCTGTATGGTGGCGAGGCAAAAGTTCCCAGAAAAGTAGGAGTTGGGGAGACTGTCACCTCAAATGCTAGGCCAACATCTGGAGCGGTGACCACATGTTCAAAATGAGCCCATCCTTGAAGGAAAACCAAGTTGATTACTTTCATTATTTCATTACTTTTAGTGGTTTTATTTTTTTCAGATTAATGTGAGGGTACATATGATTAAGTTACATATTTACATTGATTAGGTAAGGTCCCTATTGTAGTTGTGTCTCATTCCCAGGAGTCTGCCATATACCTTTACATTGTGCTTTGTTTTTTTATTATTTCAGAATATTATGGGGGTGCAAATGTTTTGAATTATATATGAATTGCTTATATACAGTTTGAGTTAAAAGTTGTAAGTGTGCATTATGCCCATGAGGTATGAATTTATTTTTCCCCTCTGTCCCCTCCCAGCTATTTGCTTTCCATTGACTTATACTACCAAATGTGCACAGGGGTAGCTTAGAACCATATTCTCTGTTCATTCATACAATTTTTCTGTTTTTTCAAAGCAATAATTTGAAGGTCACAACATGATTCTTTTTCACGTAGTTATATTTTTTTACTGCAGGTGAAAAGATTTTTTCCCCTATGCATCTTATACATAACCAAATGCTTTCTAATACCCATGGATGAGAATTAGTTCAAAGATATTTGCAAAATTGTGCAGGTTGTTTCCCTTGGTGAGTATTAATTGTGAAGCTAAGATGATTTTCAGATACCAAGGCAAAATAAGAGTCTGACCAAGTTGGAGTCACTATATTACAATTTAATCATACAGGAATGCTTTTTTGGTGCATTATGCCATTCACCAAATACCAGAATGTATCTGTAGGGAAACCTTCAATACTCAATACACTCAATACTATACATTTCCAGCTCTATCATTAGCTAAAATGGAGTTTAAGAAGAACACAAAGTACTGTATGCCTTTAGTACTGAAGCATTAACTTGCAGTTCAGTTATAATTCGGCCAAAGTTTGTTTAATGTAGCACAAGCAAAGCTCACTACAAAAAGAGATGCCTTAAAACCACAGAGGATGACTGAACTTAAGGACGGTGCATCAGCCTCCACTGCTCAGCTATTAATGTATGAATTCAGCTCTTAAGAAATAAAAGAGTGATGAGTGCACCTGGCCCAGGGCTGGAAAGCTGCTTCTCCCAAGGCCACCCAAGTCTGGCTACCATGTCCTATCCTTTCCCAGGTCAGTTTGGTTGCTCCTTCTTATATTACTCTCTCTCTCTCTCTGCTTCTCCCATTTCCCAGTCCAAATTTCTAAAGAACTCTAAGGATCTGCTTCTAACTGAACAAAGTTCTTCATCTAAGGTCATCCTTCGGCAAGCAGCCTCAGCCAGATACCTGCCTGTGGGGCGCATCAGTGCTCATCTTGTCCTAAGAAAGGCCCAGTGTTGTTTTCCACTTTCAGCTGGAAGGAGTGTGTCAGACATGGCAGGTCTATGTGGCATGTAAGGGTCAGTCTACATTCTCTCAAGCATCTCATAGGTTCCAGTGGTGGCAGGACTATAGTAAAGGACTTTGCAATTCCAACTTCTAAACCAATTAAAAACCCCAAAGAGACAGTCTCTAACAGAAAAAGAGCAGCCATAAATTTATAATATACAGTTAAACATTTTTAATAGAAATATTAAAATAATCATTACATCTCTTATTGCTGAAACCATGAAAGAATATGCCTTTTGTAATCAAATTAATAATTTCTTATCATGCAAAAGATATTTTTGTTATTACATTCAAGTAGAGACTATTTCCAAACAAGTTTATATAGACTTCAAAAGGCTACACTCAAAGAAAAGTGAAATTGATTTAAATACTATTACAGTTTACTGTATGCTGCTGGCATACTCATATTCACAGTTTACAAAGTAAAAAAACTAAACTCTTAAAGTCAGCTCTGAAATAGATGCATTTTCATTAATACATTCACTAGTTAAGTCTGTTCTTCTAAGACAGGAAGAAAGAAATATTGAAATATTTTTTAAAGAACAAACTTAACATGTCAGCAGCAAGTTTCAGTTAAACTAAGTTGGAAACCAATGTTCTATGTAACCAAAGTACAAAGTTCTCCAGTAAGACTGAAAATCAAGAGTGTAAGTGGAAGGCTTAGGAGAACTTCCAAGAGCATACTGTGTGGTGATTTATTAACAAATATTAAAAATAGAATTCTAAAATTTTTGATTTAAGGACACAATTTTGATCTAGTCATTACAACATATTCAGAGGCATCAAAGGCAAGTAACATTATTATCTAGGCTTATTCACAAAAACCATGAAAATGTGGCACTGACTTTCTAAAGTCCATCTGATGGAAAGCCATGACATTATCTGCCCCGAAACATTAGAAGCACCAATTTCATAGTCAGACACAATGTTGAAAAATATAGTCGCTGCTGTGGCATGTTTTTATTTGGGGAGATGGAGTGAATTCTTAAAACAGACTTCTACTATGTAGCTTGAAAGTACTGGTCCCACACCAAAAGCCTGGAGAGGCACCATTGAAAGCCCCCCAACTAGGTGGTGGTCTTCTTTTTCCTTAGTGTCACGCCAGCCAGTACTAGGGTTTCTGACAACATAATGAGTTCTGAGAAAATGTATTGTAGAGGGAAAAACTCTGAGTTCATTTTAAACTCAGTAACTTTTCTTTTAACTTAGCATAATTTATTTATTTCATTGTCCCTAAATAAACATAAGCCAACTCTCCAATAAAACATTTTCCTTCATAGTATGATCACATTTTCTCAGAAATTTATAACTAGTAACAAATCTATCTGCAAAATCTGACTTTGCAATAAATAAGTCTTGGAACATTATTTTAAAAGCCTAAATTCCAGTTGGTACAGGATCAAAATTTAGTTTAACTTCAAAATTCACAGTACTGAGGTTCCAGAGACGGGGGAGTGGACTCTTCTTCATGTTTTCATTATGGCAGCGAGCCTGGAGTGCACGGGAGGCAGAGGGCCGCGGACTGGTATCAACTCTACAAGCTGCTATACTTTCACTTCCAGCTGAGACTTTAAAAATACATCTGTCATATATATATACAAACATATGTAGATGTGACCTTATATACATACTTTTTGACAAAGAATGACAGTAATATACATGAACCATTTTTGCAAAATGGATTCTATTTGGTTAACGAAGAATTTTCTTTCCACCAATCTATCGAAGTCCAGACCAACTATGCAGATAGGATGCCCATCCAGAAGAACGGGAAGCATTTTCTTCCTCACCTTGGAAAGTTTAAAAAAAAAAAGACAAATTTTCTCAATGTGAAATATATATTCTAGAATCACTCTACACTATAAGTAAGCAAGAATCACTCTACACTATAAGCAAGTAATATATTTTATACAGCAGAACTTCCATAGCTGACCACCTCCCTACAGTGACCACCTCCTTAAACTGACCTAATTTTTATAAACCACACATGTATGTATCAGTATAGTAGGCCTATTTTTTTATGTTGACCACCTCCCTATGTTGACCAGTTTATTACCCCTGGATGGTCAGCTTACAGAGGCTGTATGCTATTATATTATATTCCATTCTTTAGACACAGTTACTATTTTAAATTTCTCTTTTTAAAGGACATATTGAGCCAATTTAATAGCTACATTTATGTGTATATTTTAACTCTAAAACACCGATATGCAACATGAAGCAATCTAGAACCATCAAATGGTTTAAAGAAATCTAGCTATGGGTGGTGCCTGTGGCTCAGTGGGTAGGGTCCCAGCCCCATACACCTAGGGTGGTGGGTTCGAACCCAGCTCCAGCCAAACTGCAACAAAAAATAGCTGGGCCTTGTGGCAGGTGCCTGCAATCCCAGCTCTTGGAGGCTGAGGCAAGAGAATCACCTAAGCCCAGGAGTTGGAGGTTGCTGTGAGCTGTGACACCACAGCACTCTACCAAAGGCAATAAAGTGAGACTCTGTCTCAAAAAAAAAAAAAAAAAGAAATTTAGCTATGAAAATTATGCAGAAATGATTCTCTACAAATAATGTTACATACTAGTATATAAGAAATGCCTCCACTATTCTGAAATACCATCTTCTCAATACCATATTTTGGTGTTATGAATCAATGTCCATTCTTGAACATTCAAAATTTATTGTCTTCCTCTATTAGACAATCCCAAAATAAAGTTTCCAGCACAATTAAGTACTGTAGATAATAGGGACTTTTTTTTTAAACAAAAACCATTCTTTTAAAACAAACCTTTATACAACTTTAAAATCTAAATCTAATAGATTTATGGTAAACCTCAAAACTAAACCAGAAACAATATTTCAATCACTTAAAAATCAGGTTCCTTGGAGTACAATTTACTTATAGTAGAACTCACCCATTTTAGTGTATAGCACTGAATTCTGCCAAATGCACATAGCTGTGCACCACCCCCAACCAGGTCTAGCATACTTCTACCTCTTCAAAGTGGTGTAAAATTGTTTGGCCCATTATTATAACTCTTTCCCCACTCTTCTGCAGCCACTAGTATGTTTTCTGTCCTATGTTTCTGCTTTTTCTAGTACATCATATATATGGAATTACACCATCCAGAGTCTCCAATCTGGCTTTTTTCACATACCATAATGCATTTGAAAATTACCCATGCTGCTGTATTAGGTAAGTACCCTTTCTTTTTTCTTTAGGAGATGTGTTCTCTTTATTTCTTTAGTAGTATTCCATTCCATCCACAATAGTATTCCATTATGTACATATACCACTTTCCATCCTTCATGTTCACATGGGTGGAGTTGGAAAATGTTCTTCTTAGCAAAGTATCACAAGAATGGAAGAAAAAATATCCAATGTACACAGCCCTATTATGAAACTAATTTATGGCTTTCATATGAAAGCTATAACCTAATTATAGCCTAAGAATATGGGGACGGGAGAGGCGGAGGGGAGGAGTGGGTGGTTGGAGGGAGGGTGATTGGAGGGATCACTTCTATGGTTTATCTTACAAGTGTACAAGTGAATCTTTCTAAGAGTAGAATATAATTGTCTTAACACAATAACTAAGAAAATAACATTAAGGCTATGTTAACCAGTTTTATAAAAATATTTTAAATTGTATATGAAAACATCACACTGTACCCCATGATTACATCAATATATACAGCTATCATTTAATAAAAAAAAAAAATCATGCCCTATAGGGCATTATACATCAAAAGAAAAAAAAAAAAGATGTGTTCTCATTATATTGCCGAGGCAGGAGTGCAGCAGCTGTTCCAGACTCGACCATCATGCACTGTAGCCTTGAACTCTTAGGCTCAAGTGATCCTCTTGCCCCAGCCTCTCGTGTAGCTGGGACTACATACAGGTGCCTGCCACCATGTATGACTAGTTTATTCCTTTTTTTTATTGCTGAACAATATTCAATTGTACGGCTGTACTAATTTGTTTATTTGGTAGTTGAAGGATAACTGGGATGCTTTTAGTTTTTAGCAATTTTAAATAGTTATTATAAATAATTGTGTACAGGCTTAATTATAATTTTTTGAGATAATTCATACAACAAAATTTGTCTTTTAAAGGTGTACAATTCAGTGTTCTATTAAAAATATTTTTAAATTTTTATTTATTTATTTATTTATTTTTGGGTCGGGGCTGGGTTTGAAGCCACCACCTCTGGCGTATGGGGCTGCTGCCCTATCTTTTTGAGCCACAGGTGCTGTCCTCAATGTTTTTTAAATATATTCACTGAGGTCTGTGCACGTTTTTGTATGAACAAAACCTTTTCATTCTTCTTGGATAAAAACCTCACAGTAAGACTGTTGTATGCCAAGTGTATGTTTAACGTTATACAAAATGCCAAACTTTCCCAAGGTGGTTCTATCATTTTGTATTGTTCCAGTTATTCTTTTTATCTTTCTTACAAAAATCCCAGCTTAAAGCTCAGAAAAATTTGGAAATTCCAAAAAAATTTCAGAATGGGTTTTCCTTGCTTTTTAATATTATCTGTCTCTCTCTCTGTGTGTATATATATGTATGACATTTTCGTAATCTTAAAAAAAAATGAACACCTCTTTTAATTGCTTTTTCTCCCTCCTCTTCTCCCCAGAGGTGACCATTATTAAATTTAGTATCATCCTTCCAGATACCTTTGTGTTTTTTCTTTTTTGAGACAGAGCCTCAAGCTGTCCCCCTGGGTAGAGTGCCCTGGCATCACAGTTCCCAGCAACCTCCAACTCCTGGGCTCAAGTGAGTCTCCTGCC
>NW_003852457.1:11007561-11028942 GCF_000181295.1 Otolemur garnettii
AAAAAAAAAAAAAAAATAGCTGGGCATTGTGGTAGGTGCCTGTAGTCCCAGCTACTTTAGGGGCTGAGGCAAGAGACTCCCTTAAGCCCAAGAGTTTGAGGTTGCTGTGAGCTGTGATGCCAAAGCACTCTACAGAGGGTGACATAGTGAGACTGTCCCCCCAAAAAAGAATGGTTCTGTTTCAGGGTAATCTCACAGGGCTGCAATCAAGATATTGGCAGGTTGGGATCTCATCTGAAGGCTGGAATAGAGAAAGATCTGCTTCCAAACTCATGTGGTAGTTTGCAGAATTTGGTTCCTTCAGGCTGCTGAACTGATAGCCTCAGTTCTTGCTTCCTATTGGTTAAGGACAGCCGTGGTTCTTCACCACATGGGCCTCTCTTATATGGCAGCTTGCTTCATCAAAGTGTACAAACAGAGAAGGCAGAGAGAGAGTCTGCTAGCAAGACATTAACTCATAATCCCTTGTAACCTACCACCTTGTTGTAGTCCGCTGGTTAAAAACAACTCAGTAGCTCAGTCTACTGGCCCTCAAGGGGAGAGGATTATATAAAGGAATGTATTTCTGAAGGAGCAAATCATGAAGGCAAAGACTTTCTAGAAGTCTGTCTTCCACAATCTGCATGAAGAGCCTCTAGGAAGCTAGAGGAAGAGACGTCATTAAGAGATGGACAACTGGACACTGATTAGGTGTTCTGAGAGAGGAGCTTTGCTCCCAAGAATAAAGAGAACCAGACAATTGCCTTAAACTGAAATGCAGACTGTCCTATGTTCATATGGAATAAATGCCATACTCAGTCTTGTGATGTATCCTGGCAGGATCCTGTACATTATGGGAAAGTATCCTGTTCTGTGAACTGTGACTTAGTTTGGGAGTAAAGAAAACGTAGAGAAGCAACTTCTAGTCCTTGCTTGAGTAGCAAAGTTGAGATTCTAATTTTGTATAGAGAAATGTATGTTCTGTGTAGGTAACTTATCTGGGGAGCAAAAGTTCTATCTCAGATAGAAAGAAACTGTATTGTGTTGACAACATTCCTGGCAGGTAATTTACCTCTTTAGCTTAACAAGGACCAAGAGAAAAGTTGTGTTGAGCCAGGGTGCATTGCTCCTGCACTGAGAGGTTATTCTCTTTTGATCATGTTCTAAGTCCTCTGAAAATCAAATCAAGCACTTGCAGTGGGAATGTGAGCATTCTCTTCCTGCCAGTCTGGAGATGATCAAAAAGTTTATGGCACGCTTGGCCTATTTTCCTATTGGGTTGTTGGCCTTTTTTCACTTTATTTACTTCTAAAGACTCACAGACTGTGGTATGTGTATTGTGTACATTATGGGAAAGTATCCAGCTCTGTGAACTGTGAACTGGTTTGGGAGTAAAGAAGACATAGAGAAGCAACTTCTAGCTCTTGAGCAGCAAAGCAGAGATTCTAATTTTGCCTAGAGAAGTATGTGTACTATGTGGCTAACTTATCTGGGGAGAAAAAGTTCTATCTCAGATAGAAAAGAGACACCCAAATGTGAACTGTGCTGAGATTTAACAGGCAGGGCACAGGGTGAGTGAACATTTGTGATGCAAGCAGAGGAACAAGCAATACTTCTCAGCAGTGTCTCCTTGATGTTACTTGTCTGGGGACCACTGCTGCATTCCACCTTACACAAAGAACTGACAGGCTGCCCTGAGCAGCTCATGACACCTGTTTGAAATTGAAGTTGGGCTAATAATACGTGTTTATTATAAGGAGTTTGATGTTGCTGATCAGAGTTGGGTAACCTATTTTATTCCCTAAACTAATATTTCACAAATACGCCCAACCCCCCAGCAAGAAAACATTTTACATCAGGATCTCATACAGTGTGACTAGATACCCACACTGATGCCTTATACCCAGAGTTTCAAGAAACAATTCTTACTCTCCCTAGATTCGACATATTCTGATGTTTGACTTTTCCTTTTCATTTAAAAAAATATTTTGGATGTGATCCACTAAATTAATTTCACTATTCACTAATGGGTAGGAACCTGAATAAAAATTACTGTTATGAACTTTATGCAAAATCAGAAACGTAAACACTGCTTCCAAGGACATAGGAGGCAAGAGGTACTTGTTGTTTGCTCTGATGGCCCTGTCCCCTCCAGTGCTAGAAAGAGTGGCTCTCAGGTTCTCTCTTCTGGCAACATCTGTGCAACATTGGTTATTCTCTTCAGGGCCCTGGTAATGCAATGTCCCTGGTGTTAAGGTCTTGAGCTCCTATCTGTAAGATGGCAACAAGTTTCTTCTGCATGTTTTTCCTTCTTGTACCTCATACCTTCTTCCTCGGAAATTTTCCTTTTGCCTTAAGTACATTGTGAGAATTTCCAATGGAGGCAAATTCTTAGTTTCTGTTTGTTCACTCTCAGTCTGTCCTCTGCATATTCTGGGTTTCTCATGAACTTGTCAGAAAGATCTTGAAAAATATTTATATAAGACTGACAGTTACTTTTTTCAGCATGGTGCAGATAATCTTATACCAGTGATGTTAAGAATTCGATTGTCAATCTGTTACTCTTTCAAAGGTGAAGCTATGTGTCTTCTTCTCCTGGCTCCTTTTGAAATTTGTCTTGTTTTTTGGGGGAAAGTTTCACTTTATGTGAAAAGAGGTAGATTTCTTTGTTTTTGCTTTTATCCTGCTTGAGATTTTGGTTTTCTTAATCTGGGGATGGATATACTTCATTGTTTTATAAGATTTTCAGCCATTCTTTTCATGTATTATCTCTGCCCCATTCTTTCCCCTCTTTATACCTTCAATTAGTAAATATATGTTTGATGCCTTCATTCTATCCTCTGTATCTTTTGCTCACTTTTCTATTTCTTTCATCTTTTGTTTTTCCATGCTCAATTCTGCATAATTACTTCTGACCTATCTTCTAGTTTATATTCTCTCTTAAGCCGTATCTAAATCTGCCTCTAACCATCGTAATTTTCAGTTTTTATAAATTCTCTTTTATTTACTCACATGGGTAAGTGGCAAGATGTAAATAACTTTAAAAATCAAACTTATTTAAGTAAGTGTAGTTTTCCTGTATGTTTACAGGATGTATAAAAACCATGTATCAGAGTTCTGAGTTTCTTATGAACTTCTATATAATATATGTATATCCTTTATGAAATTATTTAAAAATTTCTCTGTTATTGATATACTTTAGGTTAGTATTTTAGACCTTTCAATCAATGGATCCTCAGCTTATAGGAGCCCCCTGGGTGTTAGCAACATCTACATTAAACATGCTAGGGTTTTAAAAGAGACATGATACACATTTAGAAATCATATCACTATTCTCTGTGCAAAGCTACACTTTAAAAAAATATGCATTTTATTAAAGTTCTGGTTAATTTTACAATGATAAAAAGGGTCTAGTCTTGATACAATTAAAATAGTATATAAAGCAAATTAATAATATAGAATAATTTATTACTAAAAATGTATATATTATTTTGAATCTTGTAACAAAAATGCTATTGTGGTTATGGGAATGTACCCATAGTTTGCAAAATTGAGATTATCATTAGTATTGAAAACGTTTTTCTTTCATCATTACAAAGATGTACTGTAAGAAAACAGATTCAAAGAAACTATCAATACTATTATACTTAGGAAATATTTCTGCAAAGAAATTAAGCCTGAATCTTATCAGTCCTCTAGATCAGGAGTGCTCCAGGTATGGGCCCCTAGACCAGGAGTATCAGTATCTAATTGCAAAAAATACAAAATCCGTGCTCGCTTCGGCAGCACATATACTAAAATTGGAACGATACAGAGATGATTAGCATGGCCCCTGTGCAAGGATGACATGCAAATTCGTGAAGCATTTCATATTTCTCAGCAAACCACACACACACACAAAAAGAATACAAAATCTTGGGTCAGAAACTGGGAGTTTTGATGGAGTTTTAATGACCAACTGATTCTGATACCTGCTCAATTTTGAGGATGACTTTAAATCTATCCGTTTAGTTAGGAGTTATAGGGGAAGGAGAAACATGTTAAAGAGCAGCAAGAAGATGAGGTCAGTCATCCAGACATTCTGCGTCTACTGATGTCTTAGAAAGCACACAATACCACCTACAAGATATTTTCCTGCCCATCTGGCCAGGTCATATCTGGATCTAATAAAAGATCTAACTTCCTATTTATAAGCACTTGGAACAAGTTCATTGCTACCTTTAAGTACCAAACCAAGAATATAGGACTGCTATAGGACAAATGACCAATTTCTTCAATTAATAAATGATGTATTTAAAAAAGGAACACGGAATTGTTACAGCTAAAAAACAAAACAAACAAAAACCCAACCCAACCCAACAAAACTAAGTTTAAGCAACATTAACCAAATGAAATATACTGTTTGGGCTATTGTAAAGAGGCATTTGTGATAATCTAGGCACAAAAACCATGAAATAGGCATAGATGACAGAGAAATCCAATAAACGCTGATAATCACTTAGAAAATGAAATGATATATGGGATTTGCTTTAAAATCTCTAGCTCCCTGACAAAAGATTGCTCGTGAGGTGAAAACTAGTAGAGATGATAGCTGTTAGCTACAAGGGATGCTGCAGTACTTTCCCTGTATGCTTAAAAATGTCTACAATAAAAATGTTTAAAACTAAAACAAAAATGAAACCATGATTCTTAAGATATAATCCAAAATTAGGGAACTAAGCAGCTATATGTGAAGCATTTCAAAGGAGTTTATGGTGTCACTGCATTAAATCTATTTGACATGAAAATCTAAACACTAAAAACAGGACAGCGTTATTTGTCTGGGTACTGGAATGCTGTATATGGGCTATGTTGGGCTACATGATTCCCTTATTCCTAGATTGTCTGTGAAGGGGCGAAAGGGCGAGGCAGGAAAGGAATAAGCCAATACATGTTAAAATTATGATATTTTGCTGAATGTTAAAATTACATAATGTATTATAGTTGCCCCCAGATGTTAAAAAGTCAGTTTTTCAAATCTAGTTACAGCTAACATATACAACAGAACCAAGCTTAATGAATAAAATTTAAAAGTTATAATTTTAAAAGCTGTAGTGTCAGAGAAAAGATTGTAAGCACACACAAATGCTCAGCCAGAAGGCCAACATTCAGTTTAAGATATAAAAGAGAAGTTGTAAGACTCTTTCACCTACCTTGAGCAATTGCAGCAAGTTTTCCCTTTTCTTCAGGGCTGAGCTGCAACATTGTATCAATCACAGGAAGAAGCCTCTCTCTTTCACTACCTGGTTTCAGGAAGATGAACTGTAGCAAGACATTCTTCAAGTATTCCAGGCTAGCTACAGACTTTTCTCGCTCTTGATTTCTTTCCAGTCTTCTTATTTCATTTTTGAGAAGCTGGTGTTAGGAGAAATCAATTAAAAATAGGTTTTAAGAGCTTATGGTTAAATATGGCCAGCTGAACACATGCCTTTTCCCTCTCTTTCTCCTGAAACTGCTGTCTCCCCATGCAAATAATAAAGAAGCTGGGAAGCAGATGAAGAAGTGGAAATGACTCAATCCAGCACCTTACCAAGTACCACTGACAAGTGAAAAGGATGCATGCTATGTAAATGCCAATTAGTTCCTGACTCAGAAGCTAAGGGCAGGGTGGAAATTGGGGTTGAAAGGTCTGGGACTGATGGAAGTTTACATAAGAAGCAACTGGGGCTATAGGTTGGTACCATGGTGCTCCCTCTGCCTTCTACTCTCTATAGAAACTCAGCCAGTGGGGTTCAGGGTCTCTGGGATAACAAGACACTGTGAGGAGCAGGAATGAATCTGACAATGGCTGAAGTGAACATCTGCAGCCTCCACTAGCCCCTACACCCAGAGCCCAGGCAGTTAAGATGTCCACAATGAACAGCACTTATGCAAAACAAAAAGTGAGTTCAGAATACAGTTAAAACTGAGAAATGTAAGACAATATACAATACTATCAGAAAAATGGGGCAAAGGATGACATGAAAAAGGTAATAGCACATTAAAGTCTTTGAGGAAGATTTCTGAGTCTAAACAGAGCTGTAGCTTTTGGTTTATTTTCATTATTTCAGGTCAACCCAAGAGTTAGCCAACTTTGTCCTAAAACCTAGGGTTATTTAAAAAATGTCAATTAAAAAAAAGACTAAGAAGTTATGTAAGAGACTATGTATTTGTGGAAATATAACACTTAAATAAGTCACTTAGGTTCACTGGACTACTTAGTGATTTGTTAAATGTGACAATCTTTTGACTAGTGGGAAATGTTATTTTACAGGATGCATGCTCAAGTGGTGGGATGTCATGATATACACAAGTTACTCTGAATAACTGAATAATTCAGCAGGAGAAATATCAGTGAGCCACAGTGAAAATGTCTCACTTGACTAATGCTCAACTGCTTCACAATATTCCTAGATGCTGCTGGTGTCTGTCCACTTTGCCGTCTCTACCTATGAACAGTGTTAAATGATTCAGTGGCATAAACATCAGATGAATGGTTTGAATTAGTAATGCTCCACTGTTTATCTTAAGAACTGAAGGACCCATTTAAGTTCTATTTAAGTGTGTACTGAATGATGATTTGTGAACATCTCTCTAATTTCTAAATCTATTATGGTTTCTTAGAAAAAGTGAGAGTTAAATAGTCTTTACATAATGGACATAAAAGCAATTATTTCTTTTCTTTTTTTTTGAAATAAATAAAAAACTTTATTATTCAGTGAAGGCAAAGAAATTAAACTTACAGTAAAGAATTTAGGTAAAACAGATAAAGAAACCTGTTTTACTTTTATCAAAGTAGTAAAAAGTATTACAGTTTAGGGTGTAACTGATAACTCAGTGTTGAAATTAAATCTCATGACCACAAAATATTTGCAGTGACACACAGTACATTCATCTAGCTGGCTGGGTTTCACTGTTGCAACAAAACCCTTCTCATAATCAACAAATGTGTGGCTTTGTCCCATGTCTTTATGAAATGAGTTATATCTCATGTCTTTGCTGAATTAGTTGGTTCTGAAGACACAGATATTCTCAGCACTGGGAGTGGGAGTCAATCTGATCGCAGAAAAGATTTCAGAGCAAATCTCAGCAAAAGAGATTTTGAATAAAAAATGCAAGAGAATATCAAGCACTTCTCTTCCATTTTGTCCCACTTCTTTGGAAGCTAAAAGTGTCCTAAGTTTTAGGGTGTCTGCTTTTTTAGAATAGGTGACCAGTGATGAAAAACCCTGAAAATGTCTTTGTACCCACTGTGGTCTTTGACCTATTTACTGCCCAAATCTGAACTCTCCCTTTCCTGCTCTGTCTCATAAAAGGCTGTGAACAACGAATGAGCATGAGTGTTCGAGGACCATTTATACATGAGTGGAAGAATTGAATCCTGGAGTGTTACAGGTGGAAGTAGCTTTTATAGGCTGTTTAATCTGCTCCATTTTTTTTTTTTACAATTGAGGAAACCAAGGTTCAGACACATGAAGTGACTTGCTTCTGAGGTCTTCCAGCCAGTGAATTACGGAGTCAAAGAACTAACCCTATCTTTGTATTTTTTTTTTTTTTTTAGATGAGCCCATTGGTAACATTGTTGCCTTGAATAGTGGAAACAGCATAAGAGAACTTTACAGTAGCAAATACTGGTATTTCAGAACAGCTCTGTATTTTACTGAGTTTTCATGTGTCACTATCCTGCTGAGTAACTTGAAGGCATTTTTTAAATGACAGGAGCTCAACAATATTGTATTCAATTTTAACACTGAGAGTCAAGATTTGAGGGGAGGTTTAGAATAAATGTCAACATAGGCTGCAATGTGCAATATGGGGAGGAAAATCAGAGTGGAGGCTGGCTGTGGGCAGCACTAGCTATGCAGCGTGCAGCTGACAAAGGAGGCTCCCTGTTCTCTCAAAGTCTTCTAGGCAACTTTACCTGTTATCTAGATTTCTTGCTCTGGCCTCTCCCCCAAGGTCAGATATATATATATATATAAAATTTTTTTTTTTTTGGTCGCTTTTGGTCAGGGCTGGGTATGAACCAAAGCAATTATTTCTCACTGCCAGGAATCTAATATAAAGAATCAAGATGTTATAGATGCATTGGAAATGTGAATTTTTAAACTTTAGTGCATATGTATGGAGGGTCAAGGAAACCAACTGGGGGCTCAGTGCCCGTACTCAGTGGTTTGGGTGCCAGCCACATATACCGAGGCAGGCGGGTTGGAACCCAGCTCAGGGCTGTGAGACAACAGTGACAACTGCAGCAAAAATATAGCCAAGTGCTGTGGTGGGCGCCTATAATCTCATCTACTTGGGAAGCTGAGGTGAGAGAATCTCTTAAGTCCAAGAGTTTAAGGTTACTGTGAACTGCAATGCCACAGCATTCAGTACTGAGGGCAACATAGTGAGACTCTGTCTTAAAAAAAAAAAAAAAAGAAAACCAACTGGGGCTGGGTACAGTGGCTCACACCCATAACCTTAGTGTTCTGGAAGGCTGAGGTGGGGGACTGCTAGAGCTCAGGAGTTTGAGACCAGCCTGAGCAAGAGTGAGACCCCATCTCTATTAAAAATAGAAAAACTAGTTGGGTGTTGTGGCAGGTGCTTGTATTCCCAGCTACTTGGGAGGCTAAGGCAAAAGGATTGCTTGAGGCCAGGAGTCTGATATTGCTGTGAGCTAGGCCGATGCCATGGCACTCTACTCAGAGTGACAGAGTGAGACTCTGCCTAAAAAAAGAAAAAAGAAAAGAAAAGAAAACCAATTGGTAGTCTCTAAGGTGATCAGAGTTTTTGGCCTCACCTTAATTTGTTCCATAAGGATTGCATTGGTCGCTTCCGTTTCCCTCAGCAGGCTGTTTACGTGATCTGCACTTTTTGTGGTGGAACTGAGCTTTTGAACCAATTCTTCTTTGGTAAATTCAGCATGCCATAAAGGAGGCTCTGAAAGATGTTGTTCCAAGAAGTAATTTTCAAAGTCAGAGATTAAAGATAAAGATTCTAAATAAGAAATACATCTAAATACAAATATCTTACTCTATAATATTACATAGGTTTCATCAAAACTCTTTGCAATTCATCTATTCAACATGCCGCAAAGGGTTACGTGTTGAATGCGATTCAAATGAGACAATATCTGGGTCAGGCATTGTGGCTCATGCCTGGAATCCTAGCACTCTAGGAGGCTGAGGTGGGAGAGTCACTTGAGCAAAGGAGTTCGAGACCAGCCTAAGCAAGAGTGAGCCCCCATCCTATAAAAAATACAACAATTAGCTGGGTGTTGTGAAAGACACCTGTAGTCCCAGCTACTCTGGAGTCTGAGGCAAGAGGGTTGCTTGAACTCAGGAGTTTGCTTGAAGTTGCTGTGAGCTAGGCTAAAGCCATGGCACTCTAGCCTGGGCAACAGAGTCAGACTCTGTCTCAAAAAACAAAACAAAACAAAAGAAAAAAACAGACAGTATTATCTCTGTTGTAAGGCACATACTCTAACCAAATGCAAGCCCCATTTCTGACATACATCACAACTCCATTTTTATACTATTTCGTTGGATTCATTTTATACATCCTCTTCCCATCTGTTAATATTCTAAGAACTTATGTCATTTCACTTGTATGTGAGGGAAGTATTAACATTTACTGGTCACATGTCATGGACCCTCTTAAGAATCTTTTATCTGGTGGGTATCATTATTCAAAATTTATAGATGAAGGAACAGATTGAGTGGTCACAAAATTTTGGCAAAAATCACAAAGCCAAGTCTGATTCTGGATTCTACCACCACTCTACCATGATGCCTCTTTGTCACCACCATTAACTTTGCCTGAAGGAGCCACAGCTTGCAGTCTCCACCCCACATGGGCAGTGATCATGAATACAGATGGCCTTTATTCCAGGTAATCCTGAAACTTCATGAAGCTATCAGGTAGATTCTCTCTGAATCATGACCAGTAATAGTCATTACAGGTAACAATAAAGAATGCCAAAACTTTACCATATTTATAAGGGCAAATTTAGCATTACTTCATCAAGAGGAGTAAGTAGATATAGCCAGTTCTTGATAGGGTGAGAGAATAGTTTATCCTATGCTCTGTACCACCACAGATCTTCCAACCACCTATTTCTCATTCAAGACTAGGGAGAGCTAACATTTTATTTCAAAAATGATTTGTTTTCACAATCTTTCTATTTCAAAAGGTGATAGGATAGTGAAACAATTTTACTGGAGTGGCTAATAAAAGCATATTTAACTTGGAAATTTCTCTCAATTAAGAAAATAAAGTTAAATAAGAAAAACGTTTTGTGTTTTGTGAGAAAGCCTTGTAAAAAGAAACAACAAAGGCAAAGTAACATACCAAACTTAGTCTCCGAAGAGTTAAGCAGCTGCTCTAAAGACTGCGTGTGTGTGCTGGAGGAAGACACAGACTCAGTGTCAGTTGTCTCCATCCCTTCCCCCTCCTCCCGGGTCACAGTGTGCATGTCAAGAAGAGGGAGGTCTGCATTTCTTCTGTCTCGAAGGTTCTTCATAGGTTGGTGGGAAGAAGCTGGGCCTGTTAAATTTTTTTTTTAATGGGTAAGTGTGAGATAGTTCAAAACTGATGGATTCCTCCTTAACAGAGATACACAGTAAAATTAAAACGTCAAATGACAGCGTAGGGAAAATAATCAGAAGACCATTAATGAATCATATATAAAGAAAGAATTGCTAAAACAGCTCTTATAATTAGTCATTGAACTTTTAACCACATTAGTCATTTCAGTAGAAGCTATAAATTGCTATTAGCTATCTAAGATAAACTGCTAAAGAAACACAAAGCTCGTGAGAGCACTACTTATTTTTATTAATATAGGGTAGTGGGCCACCCTACTACTAAACACTGGTAGAAATGAAAAAGTAGATTTTAGATATTTTTGTGGATTTAGTACTTCAGATTGCTGCATACAATCAGATACAGCACGCTTGCTAAATAAAGTCTGCTTGCACACGTTCTCATCATTGACCTTACACCCTCATCTCTGCTGGTTCCTAAGGTTGCCACTCACACCTAGCACTGAGACACAAAATCCAATGTGGGGGAACTAATCAATTACATTGCCTGGAGAAGGCTTTCCTCTACACTCATAATGAACACTTGCATAGAACTGTAAAGCTTTTAAGATACTTTCAAATACATTAGTTTATTGACTCCAAGCAATCTGAAATTCAGAGACATATAATGACTTTACCCAAAGTCATGAGCTGAGTTAGATACCAGAATTCCAACCATATTTTTTAACTTCAAATTTCATTTACTTTTTATTCCATAAAGTTGCCTCCTCTGCTCTTTCAAATCTTATTAGCCTTAGCTGCCCTTTCTGGAGCATTTTGCTGGGTTTCTGATAATTTCCTAATTGCTTATTCTACTGTTGATTCCTAGATTACAATTTTGTGTATAACCTGTTTGTCCTTGGCTGATTAATTACTTTATTGATTCTCAGTATATGTTAAATTTTTCTGAAGTTGGTTTCTGACCCAACAAGTGACCTGTAGCTGTCAATGCTCTAGTGACAATATTTTTCATATGAAACAAAACACTATCAACTTACAACTAAAATACATCACTGTCATGGCTGACACTGTCTCATCTTTTCTTGGAAGTAGAATGGAAGATATTGGATGTAGTTGAACTAAATTTCAACTAGTTAGACATTTGGAAGAGAAGAAGCTGAAGCTGTGTCTACAAGTTTAGTATTGCTTGAGTGCTTCTAAAGTCCTTTGCTCAATCTTTATTGTTTCCAATTTAAAAAATAGATACATTTGATGATTAACAATGGAGAACACCAAACAGGTGTAGTGAATACTAGAATTTGGACATATGTGATGAAAATGACAGAGTATGTTTAAGTTAGAGAAAAAGAAATACTCCTTTCCATGAAAGGTAATAAATGAAAATCAGTATTCTCAGAGGTTACACATGTATAGGCTTCTCTAAGCATAATAAAGAAGGGTTGAAATGGTTCAAATATCTTCCTAGTAAGCAAATCCAAAATTCATTATCACAGAACTGACATTGGCTGTCACCTAGTAAATTTTCTCCTTTCTTAAGTATTTGTGCAGAATGGATTCAAGTGACATAAATACACGAAAACACATACTTCCTTGGGTACATACATACTTCTTGTGGGAGGTTCATTCTTCAGCTGGAAGAGCTGTGCCTCCACCTTGGAGAGCTGCTGCTGTAAAGTCTCCACCGTCTTTCTGTGCTCTTCCTGCAGATGCCGCACTTGATCTCGGAAGCTGTTCTGAAGGACCTCGTTCTGTGACGTTAGTTGACTCACAGTCTGTGCATGTTCAGACTTCAACGTCATGTTCTCTGACTGTATTGAACACAACCTGAAAGATGAGAGGAACTGAGTTCACATAAGATCTTTCAGCTTTACGTGTTGACTAGGCTTTCTCAATTGGGTTCTGCAAGAGAATGAGAAGGCATCTACTGAATGTATGAATCATTTCTCTCTTAAGTATCTATAATGTACTAGCTGTGTAACAACTTAGGGAGAACTGATACCAGTTATCATTTGGTTCAAATCATTTTCTGTGTCCCACATTTCAGATGAAGAACTTCAGTTGAGAAACTATTGTGTTTTTCAGACTTTGTGGTTCATCAGAAAATAGGACTATATTTATAGTATAAATTAATTTTACTCTGAAAATATGAAAAAAATCATTTTATTTCGATTCAAAAAAATACTTTAAAGGAAAATACGCATTTTTAACTGAACATGAAACAAATAGGTATACTTGGTTTTCAGGAGTTGGAGGTTGCTGTAAGCTGTGACACCACAGCATTCTACTGAGGGCAGTAAAGTGAAACTCTGTCTCTAAAAAAAACAAAAAACAAGAGTGGTACCTGTGGCTTAAAGGAGTAGAGTGCTGGCCCCATATGCCAGAGGTGGCGGGTTCAAACCCAGCCCCAGCCAAAAACTGCAGAAAAAACCAAACAGAAACCAAAAACCAAAACCAAATTCTGTATATCAGAATTGCTGGAGTACCTTGTTGAAAACACACACATCTTGTTTTGATGCTATACCCAATGAACCAGAACCTCCAGTGTGGTCCTAGAACTTACTGCCAGCAGTTTTCAATGTGATTTTTATGTAGTCAGCCTGAAATTAGCCAGTGGATCTACTATTGAGGGACCACTAATTTTTTTTTTTTTTTGAGACAGAGTCTCACTTTATTGTCCTTGGTAGAGTGCTGCTGCGTCACAGCTCACTGCAACCTTAAACTCCTGGGCTTAGGCGATTCTCTTGTCTTGGCCTCCCAAGTAGCTAGGACCACAAGCACCTGCCACAACATCCGGCTATTTTTTGTTGCAGTTGGGCCGGGGCCGGGCTTGAACCTGCCACCCTCAGTATATGGGGCCGGTGCCCTACTCACTGAGCCACAGGCACCACCCGAGGGACCACTACTTTTATTGGCTTACTTATAGTTTTCATTTTTTAAATGTTTGGTGTAGATCCCTCCCTTTTACATAAGGGATCCACATCTACTCCCTCATAAAAACCCAAACAATTCAGAAGTAGAGAAAAATGTGAAAGCCTTTCTTTACTCACTTTCATCCCCAGTCCAGGGGTAAACATTGTTAACAGTATAGTGTGTGCCTTTCCAAGTTATTTTTTCCTACCTACTACACATAAGCACGTCACATAAGGTTTATAACAGGATTTAGCAGCTGAAGGAAGAAATGAATAAAAATACCATATATTTTAGAAAAGATATTCTAATTGCCAAGTTCATATTGATTAACGAGTCTAGAGAACTCATAAGCATTTTGTTCAAACAATATCTACAAAGAAAGTAAACAAGGGATCATTGGCAGTCACAAAAGTTTTCTAAGGGAGAAAAAGTTACATTTTAGAGGTAAAGTTTGTAGTTTTCAGGCAGTAGCAATGACATTTCTGAATTCACCTACTTGAGAACTAGATGCTTGAAAATGCCATATGAAATCAGAACGGCTATGCTGATGGCTTAATTAGCATATTCTCCTGGAGTTATTTTTACAATCTCATACAGAAAAAGCATAAATGTTAAAACACTTAAAAAAGCAGAGACTATAAGTGAAAAGTCTAAGGGCATAGACACTAATAATACTATTAGTTTTTAATATTTTCAAAGAAGAAAAAAGACTCCTAAAGATAGCTCAAAATGCTGTGAAAAGTTTCCAGTATTTAGTGGAGGGACTGACAATTATGTGTCCAAAGTATATTTATTGAATGATGGAATTGCTTTAAAGGCATCAATTGTACTTTGTGTTAGAAATGTAATTTGCAGTAATGTTTCTAGCATGAAAAATAAATTTCTGTTGGAAATTTCTTATGTAAGTATCACATGAGCATCATTATGTATAAATTAATGTCATGGAAAACCCTGGTAATAGTTAGAAAATTGGTAGAGCTTCCCTGAAGTTCTGGTTTACATAATTAACATGTAAATTACACTGTTAACAAATAGCATAAGCTTGGGCGGCGCCGGTGGCTCAGTCAGTAGGGCACTGTCCCCATATACTGAGGGTGGCAGGTTCGAACGCAGCCTGGGTCAAACTGAACAAAAAATAGCCAGGCATTGTGGCAGGCGCCTGTAGTCCCAGCTACTCGGGAGGCTGAGGCAAAAGAATTGCCTAAGCCCAGGAGTTGGAGGTTGCTGTAAGCTGTGACACCACAGCATTCTACTGACGGCAGTAAAGTGAAACTCTGTCTCTAAAAAAAACAAAAAACAAGAGTGGTACCTGTGGCTTAAAGGAGTAGAGTGCTGGCCCCATATGCCAGAGGTGGCGGGTTCAAACCCAGCCCCAGCCAAAAACTGCAGAAAAAACCAAACAGAAACCAAAAACCAAAACCAAAACCAAAAAACAAAATAAAAAAACCCAGATAGCATAAGCAAAGAAAACCCAAATGCTGCCCTTTTCAGATTAGCATCAGATTAGGTATATTATTATAAGCATATCTGTGATGTGAAAAGTTTTTTTTAATACCTGTGATGAAAAATGCTCAATGAAGAATTCTTTTCTTCAGTCTAAGAATACTACTACCCACTTTCTTTATCATAGGAGTTCAAAGATTATTGTTTACAATAATCTATTTATTCTGCTAATTCTCCTAATGTCTATTTTTGGTATTATAGTGATTAACAAAATATGACAAATTAAAGATAGAGTTGCAAAGATAAGTTTTGTATTCTTTTTTAGTCAGCAGATAACTGAATGCTTTCCTAGAGAAAAAAAGGTACTTATAATAATATGTCACCTGGGTTGTAAGGTAGCAAGATTTTTTTTGTTGTTGTTTTGTTTTTTTAAAAGAAACATCCTGGCATGAAGGCAATGGAAGAGGCAGAGTATTGGATGAGCAGATAAACATTGTTTTTAAAAATGCAAATTACAAAAGCAATTCAAAGGGGAAGCTTTAAGGTACAGATAGTAAAGTTACCAAGCCTGCAGAAGTTTCTATTTCTTATTTCAAATCTGTATTTATTCCAAGGAGCAACACATTAATAGTTCCAACTAAGAAATACTTTGCTGCCTGCTATAGTTAGTGCTGCTGGCAATCTTACTTTTCCCGGAGTTCCGCCTCTTTGGACACAGTTTCCTGTAGCATCTTGTTGTGCCTTTCTAGCAGAGTATCATGTTCAGACTGTAATGTTTGAAGTTCAGATACATTAATCTGTAAGTTATTTTGGCTATCTTGTAATTTGATTTTTAGTTGGTCAATCAGCATTTCCAGATGTTCCCTAAAACAGAAATAAACACTTTGAAAATTTTTTGAAAGACATTAACCTGATTTTGCAGTTTCAAATATATTTTAAACATTTAATATTTCAATTTTATATTCTTGTTATCATTATGGATAAATCTCAAGGAACTTTACTAACCAGAAGAATTCAGAAGCTAGGATTAAATATAAGAGATGTTATAGCCAGATTTTAAACCTCTGGTACCACAGATCTATAAAAAATCTCTTTAAGTTAAAAAATTTCCTATTCAGATGGAGTAGACTATTAAGTGGCATTGAAATAGCCTATTTTATGTTATAGGACTATGCCATTAGCTTATAAAAAAATCATATACTTCTAAGTTAACTGTTATGAGAATGGTATGTCAGACCAAGTTATAGTGAAAGATAATCCCTGAAAAAAAGCAGGAAGTCTTTTTGGACCTAGAATAAAAACGAAGTGGAAACAGTTAAAATCCATAAATCTGCCACAATTAGTATAATACACTATCAGCTTCTTTTTAAAAAGATGTATTTAATTTATAAGAAAGTAGAAGGAACATAAAGACATTTACATTCAAATAATTCAAACCCCAAATTTAGGCATGATCAAAAATGGCTCTTGCAAATGGTAACAGTTTATTCAATGTATCGACATTTAATTTTAGCTTTATAATGAGCTATTGGAGAAAAAATAATCTCTTAATATTTCAGTTTATAACAGATTCCTTAACAAAAAGTAGTAGAAACATATGAACACTTAAACGGTGAGTTAAGTATATTAAAGAAGTATTTTTTTCTTTTACTTCTAAATTTTCAAAATTGGGAAAACTAGTCATGTAATTTTAATGCCTGTGTTTCTACTATGACAAGATCCTGCTAAGACAAGATTGACCTTTAAGCCTGTATCTCAGAGAGCACCAAATCCTGGCTTACTGTTCACTTTAACATCTTTTAGCGTCCTTTAGAGTTTGCAGCCGTACTTTTTATAGTGTTCTCTGCTACTGCCTGGAGACATGGTGAAAACAAGAAAGTCTGTTCTCATTGCTAATTATATGTCAAATTCCACGGTTAAAAGAAATCAAAATAGGATATTCAGTCTACTTGGTGGAGAATCTGCACTGCAGGGAGAAAACTCTGCATGTTTTCTTTTTTTTTTTTAATTTAGATTTTTACCTTTCTTGTTTGGCTCCTTCAGTTTCAGCCTGAGACACAGATTTCTTTCTCTGTTGTTTTAGAACATTATGAACTCGGACTTTGTAGCATTCAAATTCAGAGGTTATAGCAGCTTTTTCTGCCTATAACAATTAAAACAGAGAAAAAATTGTCTATTAATACAATTCTCCTGTTTTCTCTAAGAGTATATTAATAGATTGCAATGAAAACATGTTTTTGAAAATGAGGAAAATGGCTACATTCTTTTTAGTCCCCTAATTAATTTTGCTGAAAAGTATAATTCTGTTGGCCTTGCACTTAAAAAAAATTTTTTCTTGACATATAATTGAACATATTTACTGGGTACATGTGATATTCTGATTCGTGCACAACATAGGTAATGGACAATCAGGGTAATCAGAATAGATATCACCTTGAACATTTATCATTTATGTCAGGAGGTCTTTCACTTTTTAAAAACCTTTCAATCATGTAATTTTTTTCTGAAAAGTGATATTTTTATCATGTTTTCTACCCTGATATAAATTTACTACCCATAAATTTTATAATGGCATTACGTGCTTTTGGAAATTTATAAAGATTTTAACTTATGATAACCCCCTCTTTTTATAAAGAAGAAAAAAATTAATTCAAAGAGATTAAGTTACTTGAACTTTGGTTTTCAAAATAGGATGGTAAAAGTAAAGTTCTAGGTTTGCCTGAGTGATCTGTAGATTCCAATGACACTTTTGACAAGATTGCTCTTTAGACAGTGCCTCCCTGTTCTGCAGGCCTCTAGCCATGCTATTATGATATCATTTTATAATCACTTCGCCCTCAGAAAAAACTATAACACTTTTCTGATTAAAAAAATAGGTTTTACAAATAAGTGACTTTCTTACACAAATAATAAGGTTGAAATGGAAACATGTGCTCATGGTTTTCATTTTAGCAAAAAAGCGATCCAAGTGATGGTTTGGGTCAGCATGGGGTTAGAGTCAGATGAGCCGAACCAGGCTTTCACCTATGAGTAAGTACTCTTAACTACAAACCACTAAAAGTGGAGAATAAAAGGCCAGCAGGAAAATTCCCAAAGCTGCTGGTGAAGAATGTACCTTGGCAGCACAGCTCTCCTCCTGCAGCATTGTCACTCTCTGCTGGTAGGCGCTCAGTGTGCGCTGGTGCTGTTCTGCAGAGGTCTTCAGGTGCTCATGGATTTTGTGTTTCTCAGATGTAATTTCAGCCAGCTGAATCTGGGGGCAAATTAAATTTAGGTTGAGCAAATCAGTGAATACAGGTTAAAGAGATTTTCCTTAAAACTCAAACTTGAGGTTTGAAACATAAGTGTATGTAAGGGACATAATTAAATAGTGGAATTTTTTAATGTGTTATTATTGAAAGAGTAGAGACAGTATGACTAGAACATTTTCTCACTAAAACAAGTTAATTTACCTTTTTGTAAACCAACATCCAAAAAAAAATCATGAAGAATATTTTAGGTTACGTATTTAACATTTAAATAATTCAAGATATTATATGTAAAATATACTTACAGCAAATTTAGAAAATCATTTTATAAACTTCTTATGACTGTAATATCACTAAGTTCTGATGCATATTTATTTTTTATAGCATATTACAGATTTTCAAATAAATGAATATAATCTAGCTTGAGGTAAATGGTAGATTTCAGTTATATGCCACACTTGATTTATTCTACTTCCTCAACAGGTTGAGGAATTTTCTAAATATCCTTAGAAGATAAATATTCATGGGATAATTAGAAAAATCCCTAAATGGTACCTTACTTCTAAACGGAAAATTTCTTTAAATCTTAAAAAGTAAAAAGAAACTTACCTTATAGAGTTCTACTTGTTGTTGGCTTGCCTCCAGCTCACCCTTTAAAGATGCTTGAAGTATTAAGTGATCAGTTTCCTACAGAATGAGAGTCTTGGTTAAGTTAAAAAAAAAGTTATTCATAAATAAACTATGAAATAAGTACTAAAATGTGAAACTGGGAAATTAACATACTGCTTGCTTTGAATCTGCCAGTTCTTTTTTGGTTTTCACAAGCAACTGCTTGATTTTGGTGTTTTTTTCTTCATATTGTTGTACTGAAGACTGTAGTGAAGCTAGCGTAAGAAATAATTTCAGAAGAAAGAGATGAAACAATTTTTATGAGTGAATTTAACTATATGAATGATGATTCTGTGTCAATTTACTTTTAAGGAAAACTTTCAGCTTTTTGTTATGAAGTATTTCAAACATATATGACAGCATTGATACTAGCACAACAAACTCTACAATACCTGTCCCCTAACTTTAACAATTACCAACACACAGGCAATCTTACCTGACCTAGACCAGGAATCACCACAGTATTTAAGAAATGTTTAAGTGAATGAATGTGAACTGTAAACATCTTAATGGCAAATGGTTCGCATCCCTTCTGGACCTTAACATTTAGCATTGTGTTAAACATCTGATTGGCAAAGACTGGTGAAATAAATACTACCCTGTTATGATGAAATAAACATAAGGTCAAGCGAATTTTATTTAACTTACTTATTTCTTCTTGTAAGGTTTCTTGTTTCTGTTTTTGAATTTTTATTTCTTGCTCCAAGTCTTCTATCTTGCTGTTTTTATTAGTTAACTTTTGATTTAGTTCTTTCATCAAACGTTCATAATCAGCTATTTCCATGTTCATCAATGTGGTTTGTTGGGCATCCTGCACATTTTATAAATAAAACATTTACACAATGCCATTTCATATAATTCCATTTATAAAACTGCTAAAATGATGCCACAGTATCTTAAGTGGTTTTTTTTTAGCCTAATCTTTGAAAAAGCAGAGAAAAATTGCCAAAGTTCTAAGTATTATATAAATTTCAACTTTGACAACAACGGACAGAAAACAAAATATCAAATCAAAATCCTGTAATTTGTGAGCCTACTTTCTTCTGAATAGACAGGTACTTACATAAACAAGTAAAATTTCTAATATTTTGAGGCTAACAATTTATAAAGAATTATTTTAATACCACAAATAACATTTAAAAATGTTTCTTTTCAATGTGTATAGAATAGTTTAACATGCAAATACTGATACCAGTTTTGATTCTGGGGGTTTTACTTTTACCTTTTTAACCAGCTCTAATTCTTGCATGGTTTTCTGAAGCTGTTTCTTTTCCTTCTGAAGTTGTACCTGAAGTTCTTCAAGTTCACTTACAGTACTAGCATGTTCCTAAAATTAAAAATAAAAATCAATTTCCACAACTCAATCCACATTAAAAAGGTTGTATTTGTAAGGGCCTATAAAATCGAACACACTAAAATACAAACATTTTGGTAGTATTTCTATATTTAAGATAAATATACACCAAAACCATAGCTTGGCATATGTAAAGAGTTAATGAACTCTTTACTCATAAATGTTGCTTCTTAGTATTTCCTTCATTTAAATAGTATTTTGATAAACACATCACTATATAGTAGTGATAGTAGTGATCACATCTCATATAGTGATCCCACACAGGATCCTTTTTACCTTTATCTTCTGTTCTTTCTGAAGTTTTTCAGCTTCCAATTCTTTGTCTACCATTGCTTTGGCTCTCTGGACTTCTAAAATCTGTACTTCTAATAACTTGGCATTAGACTGTAATGTCTCAATACGAGCCAGGAGATCTTCATTATCAGAATTCAATTTTTCACACTGGAATGACAAATGATTCATTACTGTAAACATTCATTACTGTAAATACAGGAGAAAAAAACTAAAAAGATACATTAATGATAATTTGGCATAGTACGTACAGCAAGGATTTAAAAATCAGTTCCACAGAATGTTAAATTAAAAATGAGTTTAAAAAACTATCACTGTGATATTGATATGGCAAACCTTGTAAGAGACTAGATGCACCAGCAAAGAGTATAAACGAAAAAGCAAGCGAAAAACCCAGGGGAAGTGAGATTAGAGTAATAAGACAGGATAGTTGCTAGTTATTTTGTTATATTCTTTTCTCAACAGGTGACTGGGGGAGGAGGAAGAAATTCTGTTTGTGGCTATTTATTAATCTTTTATGGAAAAAGTACTGATATTACAATGTACTTATTATAATTTTCTTTTATTTTCTTTCTTTTTTTGAGACAGGTCTCACCCTGTTGCCTGTGCTAGAGTGATGTGGCATTATTGCTCACAGTAACCTCAAACCCTTGGGCTCCAGCGATCCTCTTGCCTTAGTCTCCTGAGTAGCTGGGACTACAGGTACACACCACAATGCCCAGCTAGTTTTTTTCTGGTCTCACTCTTGCTCAAGTTTGTCTCAAATTCTTGAGCTCTGGCGATCCCACCTCCCTCGGCCTCCTAGAGTACTAGGATTACAGGCATGAGCCACCGTACCCGGCCTAAAATATACTTATCACAATTTTCTTTTCTTTTTTTTTTTTTTTTCCAGTTTTTGGCTGGGGCTGGGTTTGAACCCATCCCCTCCGGCATATGGGGC
>NW_003852457.1:11029329-11035346 GCF_000181295.1 Otolemur garnettii
GCCTCCCAAGTAGCTGGGACCACAGGCGCCCGCCACAACGCCCGGCTATTTTTTGGTTGCAACCGTCATTGTTGTTTGGCGGGTCCGGGCTGGGGATTCGAACCCGCCACCTTAGGTGTATGTGGCTGGCGCCTTAGCCGGTTGAGCTATAGGAGCCGAGCCTATCCTAGATACTTAAAATATGTATGCACACTCAACATTTGATAGACTACATAGTTGGCATTAGATAATAAAATCATCATAATTCAGATGACTTTTGCTATTGGGGGTGGGAGGAATATATTAAAAAATAAGACAATTTTAAATGCATACAATAGCTCCAAGGTTAAATATTCTACTTATTGACAAAAATAAACTTCCAAAATGGAAGCCAAATTTAAGGAGGACAAAAAGTTTAATCTAGACACCTATTAACTCCACCTAAAGAATTCTGATGAGAGAACTGTTCCAGGCCTTGTCTACTATAAGGTAGAGGTGCTAATGGAAGAACACTGGAAGATACCACATAAATTTATTCTTTCACGGACTTTCAGGATTTTCTGAGGAATCAAAAACCAGCTTATTTTTTGTCTTTGATATTCCTAGTTGGCCTACTGAAGGACAGACTGCCCAGACTTTTTTGCTACACACTAGCTAATTAGGTTATTCTTCAAATTATGTAAAAGAGATTCACTGTTCCCTGACTGCCTGTAATTTTTTTTCCCCCTCTCTATTTCTTGTAAGTCCTGTTTTTGCCTTTGTTCCTGGACAACTTCTGACTGTTCTCATAAATGAATGTGCATGCAAAATAACTAGTAAAATGTTCGTGTTTACTTAATTTATTTAAATTTTTTTTAGAGATGGAAGTCCCACTGAGATACTATGTACTATGTGTAAACATAAGAAACTACATGAATCAAGAGTTCACAAAGGCTGGAAGCAGCCTTTATCTGGGGCTAGAGCCTTGGCTTATCTTCCCAGGCATCCCTCGTGGTATAGTGTAGCATTTATGTTCTTTCTGGATCTTGCTTGCCAAATCTGATTCTTAGCCAATGTAATTTTGTTGTTTTCTTTTTTAGAGACAAGGTCTCTATCACCAGGCTACAGTGCAGTGGAAGGATCATAGCTCATAGCAACCCTGAACTCCTGGGCTCAAGTGATCTTCTTGCCTCAGTCTCCTGAGTAGGTGGGACTATATGCATACACCAACACACACAGCTAGTTTTTAAATTTTTTTGAGAGATGCGTTCTTGCTATGGTGTCTAGGTGGTCTTGTATTCCTGGCCTCAAGACATCTGCCTGCCTTGGCTTCCCCAAAGCATTGGGACTACAGACATGAGCCACCATGCCCACCCTGTTTCTAAATCTGACTTACACATAGCCAATTATTTGATTCAGCTGGTGGCCTAGAGTTAGAATCTGAATTTTGATTTTATGGTCTGGCTAAAGTGACTTGAGTGGCAGAACACAGGAAGTGGCAATCTAAAATGTGGCTTATATTTTCTTTCTTCTTCTTTTTTTTTTTTTGAGACTGAGTCTTACTTTGCTGCCCTTGGTAGAGTGCCATGGCATCATAGCTCACAGAAACCTCAAACTCTTGAGTTCCAATGATCCCCTTGCCTCAAGCCTCCGGAGAAGCTGGGACTAGAGGCAGCCGCCATAATGCCTGGCTATTTTTTAGGATTCTGTTATTTCCTGGCACACGTGAATATAGGGTGGAGAAATCATTAGTATCTTTCCTTTTCGATAAGAGAGAAGATTTTGTGCTTGATTTGTATTTGTGTGGATTCTTCTAAAGATTAGAGATCTTTATCATCTCAGACTCTATCTAGCCACCTTTATTTTTACTCATTATGGTTCTAATAGTTGGCAGTTGCTATAAAATTGAATTATTGGTGCCAAAGCTGATTCTTGTAAGCAATGGCTCCCTCCAGGAAATTCTAACTTTAATCAAGTATTATTCTTAAGGAGAGTCTTGGAACAAAAATTGAATGCTATTCATGCAATGGTCTACTTTCCTTGATGCTTTGTAGGGTAGATGCTTCTAAATCTCTGAATACTTACAAATTTACTGTCCCTAAAGACTCTCATGTGTTCAGAGCCCTTTTAATAATAAGGACCTTTAATAAACTGATAATAATTATAAGTGATATAAACAATGAAAAAACTAGACAAAAGAAGTAAAGTATAAAATTACTCTGCATCTTTATAAGTCTCCCTGAGAAACCTAATAGAGCTTAGTTATGTGTATTTTTTAACAAGTGGTCAACATTCCTAAACATTTCAGCACCTCTGATTCTACCGTAAATCCCTTGTTATATTTACATTTATAAATTTCATTAAAAATATGGTAATGAACATGTAGAAATGTAAATTTAAATTTACGTGAAAATATGACAAAACATTAGTATGCCAAATATGTAGAGAAATTTTACAAATCCATTTTTAAGAAACACTTCTTTATTTTTCCTTTGTAATTACTTAAATTCCTTTTAAATTTGGAAAAGCCTTTTCTATTTAGAAGTAGTGAAACCATCAAGTATTTCATTCTAGGTTTTAAAAGAATATTTATCACAAAATATGATATTAGGACTCTACTACATTAAACAAAAAATAGAAAAAATAAAGATTTACTAGAAAAATAGAAGTTGTTTCATGGATAAGCGTTTTACCTTTCTAGAACATTTCTTGATTTCAATGTTATGAACATAGTTGCTATTAAAATGACTATTTTTACCTTATAGCTCTCCGCTCCTTGAATGAGCTCTCTCATAGAAGCAGACAACTGGTCCTTTTCTGACCGAACAGATTCAAGTTCTTCCCTTATAGTCTGGGCCTATTTCAAATATGCAGTAAAGTTAAGGACTTTTTTAATGATAGAAAACTCTTGGTCTCCTAATGTGAAATTCTTGAATCTTGCATTTTTAAGGCAGCTTACCTCTTTTCTGCTAGAATCTAGTTCTTTCTTGGCCTTCACGGCAACTAATTTTATCTTATTTATTTTCTCCTCTTTCTCTTTGCATTCTTTTTCCAGATTTCCTAAAAATAGAAAACAAAAGGATTATATATAAACACAAAAGAAAAAAAGGGAAAATATTCAAATTACTTACTTTAGCCCCAGAAATTGATTTTTATTCTGGAACACAAATTCAGTCATTTGAAATTAAAATAAGTAGCAGAAACACTAAGTGAAAGTTATTCATTATGTGAGGCAAACAATATACAAATTTTCTTTTTTTAGAGACAATGTCTCACTATCCCCCAGGCTGGAGTGCAATGACACAATCATAGCTCACCATATCCTTGAATTCCTAGACTCCTGCCTCTTTCCATTTTCTTTAATCCTCCAAAATAGTATACTATTTTTAGCCATTTCATAAATTTCTAGGAATTAGGCAGGCTTTTAGGAAACCTTTAACATTAGATTAGATTTTCTAGAAATGCAGGTATGCTAAGATTTTCAGGTGATATTTTGCAAATCAGGATCAAGTAGGATACCAAATGCTGATGACCGCTTTGTGCTCCATGGGAACACTCTTTCTCTTAGTGGGTCTGCTTTTTACAACTAAATCTGTAATACGTTTTATCTATCCAATTTTGATTTCTCCTGTAACTTCTTTAGGCAGCTCCCCTATCTGAACTCTGATGTTCAGGATGTTGACTTCTTTCGTTACTTTTTTTTTTTTTTAAATTAAATCATAGCTGTATACATTAACATAATCATGGGGTACAATGTGCTGGTTTTATATACCATTTGAAATATTTTCATCAAACTGGTTAATATAGCCTTCACCGCATTTCCTTAGTTATTGCGTTAAGACATTTATATTCTACACTTAATAAATTTAACATGTACCCTTGTAAAATGCACGTAAGTGTGGTCCCACCAATTACCCTCCCTCTACCCATCCTCTCCCCTCCTCTGCCCTCCCTCTCCTCTTTCCCCTTCTTCTTGGGCTATAGTCGGGTTATAGCTTTCATATGAAAGCTATAAATTGGTTTCATAGTAGGGTTGAGTACATTGGATACTTTTTCTTCTATTCTTGAGATACTTTGCTAAGAAGTATATGTTCCCACTCCATCCATGTAAACATGAAAGAGGTAAAGTCTCCATCTTTCTTTAAGGCTGCATAATATTCCACAGTGTACATATACCATAATTTATTGATCCATTTGTGGGTCGATGGGCAGTTGGGCCTCTTCCATGAATTAGCAATTATGAATTGTGCTGCAATAAACATTCTGGTGCAAGTATCTTTGTTATAAAGTGATTTTTGGTCTTCTATATATATTATATGGTTTTCTATATATACCTAGTAGAGAAATTGAAGGATCGAATGGTAGGTCTATTTTTAGATCCCTAAGTGATCTCCAAACATTTTTCCAAAGGAGGATGTGACTTCTTGCTATCTTTGCTTGAGTTATTATCTAAATTACTGTCCCCGCTTATTAATTTACTCACACTGTACATTCCATGTGACTGCTGTGGTGAAGTGTCTGTGTGTGTAGCAAAGGCCAACTGTTCCACACCTGCATTTCATCCCTCCTCATCTACTCAGAAATCAGAGTAGCAATTTTCTCCTCTTTTTTTGCAGCAATTTCCCATTTCTAGCAGATTTTTCTCAACAGTTTTTAAATACACAACAAGAAAAATCTCATCAAGAAATTAAGAGCAGGAATAAATAGGGAAAGCAGTAAAAGGGGTAGGGAGAGATCACAATTGGGCCAGGTTCAACAGCTCAAACATGCTGTTATTCTTCCTATAAAGAAAAAAATGAACCATACTGCCCCTCTAAATATTGTCACATTTCTTTTTATAGCAAAACCTCTTGAAAGAGCTGTCTATATATGCTCTCAAATTTTGTATCTCTCATTTTTTCCCCTAGAACCTCTGGAATCAAGCTCTGGCTCCAGCACTTCATGGAAACCGACCTCTGTTGTTTAAACTAATGGTTAGTTCTCAGCATTCATCTTACTTGACACAGCAGCTTTTGCATTGACTTAACATTTTTTCCTTCTTCCATTTGCATTTCACTTGACTTAGTTTTCAAGGCATTTTATTCTCCAGGTTTCCCTCCTGTCGCTGACTATTCTTCAATCTCCTCTGCTGTTTTTATCTTTTCCATCTTCATATGATGGAGAACTGTTTCTGGTCCTCATTTTTTTCTATACTCCCTTGGTCATTTCAATCTCTCGGCTTTTAACGCCCACTATTTAACTACAAATTTTTATCTCTTGCTTAGCTCTGTCTTCTTCACTCCAAATTTGCATAGAATTCTACATGATATTTCCACTTGAATTGGTATTTAAACTTAATTTGTCAAAAAGTGAACATTCTAATCTGCCCCAATCACCCATTATAGAAAACTAGCACATTTCAATTTCTCCTGCTCTAACATAAATGAGCACTAAATTGAGGAATCATCACCACATTACATAACACTTTTAGTCTACATTTCTTCATCTTTAAATGGGAATGAAACAGCTACCCATAATGTTACTATGAGGAATGAATAGGTAAGATAAATTCCCAGCTCCTCTGCATATAGATCACACAAGCGTACTTAGGATCGTGCTTCTCCCACTCCAGGAACTTCCCTAATATGTTCCTTGATGTTAATATTGTCAACAGCTGAGCACCTGCTGTTTCTTTTTGCTAGAATACCTTTCCACCTGTTATTAAATTTCTCATTCTTCACAACCCAGCTGAAAACCCTATTGATGTTTTTCCTAACTCAAAACAGGCAACTTCCCATGCTGTCAGCACACTTTCTTGTCCACACCTCAAACTACCGTAATTAAAGCTGCATCTAACAGTGAACTCTTTGAGCACATGGTCTGTACCTTAATTAGTATCTAGAATAGTTGGGTATTCAAATAAAATTTGCTAAATGAATGAACAATCCCCAAATCAGGGAACCATTTTTTTTTAATTTAAAAAAAAATTTTTTTTTTTTTTGGGTGGCTCCTGTGGCTCAAAGGAGTGGGGAGCTGACCCCCATATACCAGAGGTGGCGGGTTCAAACCGGGCCCTGGCC
>NW_003852457.1:11035875-11057480 GCF_000181295.1 Otolemur garnettii
TTTTTAGAGCTCCCAGGAAGTCTGAGGTGCGGATTGGATTAGAACCCACCACCTTAGGTGTATGTGGCTGGCGCCTTAGCCGCTTGAGCCACAGGCGCTGAGCCGGAAAGTAACAGTTTTAAAAGAGAAGACAAACAGATGGCAGAGGGGCAAGATGGGGCATAAGGAAAAGACACCCACTTTTTGCATTTTTAACAACTCATTAACTAGCTACTATACTTTCCAATCTGGTACAAACAAGAATTTGTCTAATTAATTGTGACAACATATATAAAACTATAGTTACCTATTTTTTCTTCCAGCTCTTTTACTGAAGAGAGTTGATCATTTTTTACAGAAGGCGATTTCCCTAAGGAATCCTAAATTTTATAGGAAAAAAACACAAAACAAAGACCAAAAACAGAATTCATTTCATTTCCCACGAGGAATTAGCTGTCATGCTAAGCATGAGAAAATCACTATTCAAGAGAATTTCTTCAATAGTAAAAAAAGTAATTTGGTCAACAGTTTTTTCCTTCTCTTAATAGACCAGGTAATGCTGACCTTACCAAACATACAGCATTTACTATAAAAAACAGTAGTACCCAAAGCCATGATGAACCTGATATACATCAAACACATATGTAATAAACAAAAGGTTAAAAGATCATACTTTATCATAGCTACAAACATGACTGAGAAATACTAAAATTTTAGCCAAAGTAAAATACCGCTATAACCCACTTTTTTGTTCTCTTCAAGTATTGCGTATATTGCACAAGAATTGAAACTTGAGCTTTTTCATGTTTAAGTAATTTTGCTAGTGACAAATATACGTTTGACTAAGACATTTAAATCCTGAATAATTTAATCTTATGTAAATTCAAGATGTTAAAATGACCTAAAACCAAAAAAAAGATCAATGTATAAATAGGATATACAACATGAAAATGTTTAATGCACTTTTCAGAAGTTTATCATTCAAGCTTAAACACTAAAAATTTACTGACACCAAAGTGCAAAAATGTTTTTATATATACATATATATATGTATATTCTAGTCTATGACTAGAACTAAGACTTTATTTGAATGAACATAGTTTAAATTAATAGTACCTTTAAAAGAATCAGCTCTGCTCTCAAATCTTGCAATTCAGATTCTTTTTGTTCGAGTACTGGCCTTAGGTTTTCATGTTCCTTTATAAAACATTCTTCTTTTTCGTTATGGATTTCATTTTTGTTATATAATGTTTGAGATGCTTCTTCAACTTGAACTAAAAGATTCTGATTTTCAAGCCTTATTTTGTCATTAGCATTCTTCATTTCTAGAAGGTCAAGTTGTAGGGCCTCTTTTTCTGACTGGATTTCTTCTAACTCTTTCCTTAAGAGAACTTTTTCTTGGTCATAGTCTCGTAGCAAAGACCTAAGTTCTTCACACTGAACTACACTCTCTTCTTGAAGGCACTTCATCTCTTTTTCTAACTCAAATACCCTTTTGTCATGCTGAAACACTAAGTTGTGTTTTTCCTCATTTATTTTTGCTAAGGATTCACCTACTGCATGCAGGACATTTTCAACATCTTGTTCTTCAGTTTCTTCTGAAACTTGTGACCCCATTTGTTTAAGAAAACCATACAACTGAGTTTTGACAAATGACTTCTGAACTTGCTCATTTTCAGACAGTTTTTTTAAATTATCTTGCTCTTCAACAGTTAACTGAAGTTTCTTTTCTAATTCAGTAATATGTTCTTTAAGGATAGCCTTTTCTTCTTTCTGAGACAGAAGAACTTCCAAATCCTTACTCAATTGGTTCTTCTCTGAACTTAGTCTATTATTTTCCTCATAAAGAGACTTCACTTCAGATGACAATGCTTCCTTGTCTTCAGATAGAGTTTGCATTTGAATCACAAGTTTTTCTAGTTTTTGGTCATTTTGATCCTTTTCTTTTAAAGTCTTTTCTAATTCTCCCATTAATTCATTTACTTTTTGTTCTAGTTCACTGTTGTACTTGGTAGTTTGCTTCACTTTCTCCTTAAATTCTATAATCAATCTTTCTTCTCCTTCACATTTTTTATGAAGATTATCCATTTCTTCATGAGAATTTTTTAGTTTATTTATGAAATCATCTTTTTCCTCAGTAAGAGAACTTATCTTTGCTTCTAATTCCTGTAACATGGTATCTCTCTGACTGAGGCTAAGTAAACATACTTCATTCTTTTCTTGAAGATTCTTTATGGTATCTTCAAATTCTGGTACTGATTCCTGTTGAGACAATAACTTTTGATTTTCTCTCTGAAGATGATTTATAGTTTCAAGAAGAGCATCTTTTTCAGTAAAAGCAATTCTGAGCTTCTGCTGAAGTTCATGAACATCAGAGGCTTGCTGCTGCTTCATTGATTCAAACTCTTGACTTATTTTCCCAGCAGATTCCCCCAGTTCTGTCTGTAAAATTTCCATAATCTCCCGCAAACTTTCATAATTTAAGATTGCTTCTTGCTTTTCTTGCTGTAGGTTTTCACATTGTTCTTTAAGACCCTGGATTTCGAACATCAGTGTTAATTTTTCTTTTTCTGAATCAGATAAGAATGTCTCAGTTAGTTCTGACATTTCTTTTTGTTGTTGTTCCTTAAGATTCTGTACTTCTTTGTTATGTTGTTCTATAGTACGACTAAATTGTTCATTTAAATCCTGTAGCTCAGATTTTAATTTTTGAATTACACAGCTCTGTTCTTCCTTAGCTAGTAATAGTTCATTAATTTTAAATTCTAGGTCTTCCCGTTCATGAAAAAACTCATCCTTTACATGCTGAGCATCCATTTCAAGTTTTAATTTAAGATTATTCATATAAGTTACCTCATCTTTTAAGATACTATGTTGAGATTCCAGTTCCTTTAAGGCATCTTCTAAATGTTTGACTTTTTCACTTACAAAAGCATTTTCTTGTGAGAGGACAGAACACATCTGATTGTCTTGGTTTGCATTTAAGGTGGCTTTCCTTAAGTTTTCTAATTCACGTTCGTATTTCTCCTGAATGTTCTTCTCATTTGCCTCACATTGTTTTACTAAATTCTCTTTTATCTGGTTTAATTTATTTATTTCTGCTTCGTGTTCCTTAGCTGATGTTTCGATTTGGCACACCAATTCTTTTACTTCTTCTTGGTGTGTAGCTTTCAACTGCAAAAGCTCTTCCTGCAAATTATTAATATCTTTCTGATAATGTTGAGAATTAGCCTCAATGACTTTTTGGAGATCTGTAATTGTTTGCTTCTTCTCATCAGTAGTAGCTTCTAATTGCTTCTGCAGATATAAAATTTCATCTTCAAAGGCTGGCTTAATTTTCTCAATCTCTTCTTGTAGTTTTTTAACATTATCTTCAGAGCTACTCTGAAATTTAAGTTGTTCTGAAAGCTCAAGTTGTTTATTCATTGCTTCTTCCAGTTCCTTTTGTAAGTTAGCTTTATCTTCACTGTGTTTGGAATGTATTGCCATCAATTCATTTTTCAAATTTTCAATTTCTTTCACATATTTTCTATGAGATTGTTCAAATTCCTGGTGCATATCTTCCATCTTAGTTACAGAAGCCTATAATAAAAATAAGCACACATAAATTCCTTAGGTAAGTCAAAAGAAACCCCTGCCCTCAGGAAAAATATTAGCCACAGGCTCACTAGAGTATAAATTAAATGAGCAGAAATGTACCTAGATTCCAAAAATTCTGGTTAGGCTCTGTCTACCTTAAGTGTGACAATATTTATCAGCCATACTAAATCTATTACTCAAATTAGCCCAGATCTAATAGGCAAGAAAACAGAAATATGCCTCTGAATATCCTAGACCTAAATATAGAATAATGGTATTTAGAGTCAAATGTGAAAATTAATTTGCTTTTTCCATTTCTTTTTTTTTTTTTTTTTTGAGACAGAGCCTCAATCTGTCATCTTGGGTAGAGTGCTGTGGCATCACAGCTCACAGAAACCTCCAACTCCTGGGCTTAAGCGATTCTCTTGCCTCAGCCTCCCAAGTAGCTGGGACTACAGGCACTTGCCACAATGCCTGGCTATTCTTTTTTTGGTTGTAGTTGTCATTGTTGTTTGGCAGGCCCGGGCTGGATTTGAATCCACCAGCTCTGGTTTATGTGGCTGGCACCTTAGCCACTTGAGCTATAGGTGCCGAGCCCCATTTTTATTAAAGAATGACACTATAGCTATAAGGAATATTAACAATGTGCAACAAGTAAATGTTTGCTCTATCTCTGTATAATTGCTTGTTGTTTTTCTTTTCAATTCTTAATCTCTGTTTCTTTGACGAGATGCTTTTTAAATTCTTTCTTAGCTCTAAAATTCATAACTACACTATAAAAGTTAGTAAAAAAGGAATGGACATTAAAATGTTGCCTTACTTCAACTTCTTGCTTCATTTTAATATTTTCCTTCTTCAAAGAAAGACACTGTTGCTCAGTCTCTGCTTTTTCCAGAAGAATAGCATCTAGACGTTCAGTCAATGCCTGTTTTGGAATAGGATGATTTACTTGACTGAGGTTAAAAATAATGGTGGATTAGCCAAATGCGTAATTATCACCTGACCTTTTTCAAACCATGCTAAAGTGAGAATGAAAGATTTTAAAAAGTATAAACATAAGAAGAAATAAAAGAGGAAAAAAAAGGTATGAAAACAGGAGAAATTTCAACATAGTTTTAGAAAATGAAAAGTGAAGGAGAAGGAATCAGAAAGAGGAATAAAGCTATACCCTAAGGGTCTACACAGAAAAACATGTATCAGAAGTTGGCAAATACTCTTCAGAAACGAAATGGTTGGGAAGTGGAGGCACTAGGCAATGATTTATTAAATAAATATTAAATTTTGTTAAGGGAGGTGTAACATGGCATAATGTGTGGGGTTCAAAAACTAGAGATTGTTCAACAATCTGAAGAACAGGCAGGGAATAATCTATGTACAGACACATTTATTCTCTACTGAAATTAAATAGAAGAAGTTAATGAGCTAGAAAAGACTGAAAAGCCAAAAGTCAATTCTTTGAAAAAAGCTAACAAAATAGATATGCTCTAGTAAAACGGATCAAAAGACAGAAATCCCAAACAATATAACTAAAAAGGAAAATATAATCTATATAAATCACAGATTAAAAAGTTAAAGAGAATACTAAGAACAATTATTCATTAATGATGAAAACTGAAGTAAATTAGGTACAAATTTCTAGAAAAATATACCTTTACTGATCCAAAAAATTAAAGCTAAACAAAACTATTAAACTACTTAAAAATCAACGTCGGAGTTAAAAAGCTAGGAGTGTACCAAAGAGGAGTGATAGATGATTTTAAGGTGAGTTCTATCAAATGTTCCAGAACAGACTATCCCAATTTCATAAAATTCATCCAGACAAAATATCAAAATAATTCCTTGGTTATTACATAGAATCAACATAACTTGAAACCAATATCCAAGTACTTTACAGAAAGGAAAAATCAAAGACCTATTTTGCCACAAATCTAGATGCAAAAATCCTAAATAAAATGTTAGTCCACTACCACTACTTCTATTCAACATTGTATTAAAAATCCTAGCCAGTTAAATAAAGCTTAAAAAAGACACAAGGCATTAAAAATGATTTTTTTTTTTTTTTTTTTTGCAGATGATATGACCATTTATACAAAAAATTCTAAAAGAAAACAAAACAAAACTAGCTGGGCATCATGGCAGGTACTTGTAGTCCCAGATACTTGGTAAGCTGAGGCATGAGGATCTCTTGAGCCCAAGAGACCGAGGTTGCTATGAGCTATGATGATGCCATGGCACTCTACCCAGAGTACCAGAGTGAGACTCTGTCTCAAAAAAAAAAAAAAAAAAAAAGGAAAAAAAAAAGATTTGGGTGATGGATACCTTAAATACCCTGACATGATCATTACACATTCTACACATGTGTAAATTTCACATGTACCCACCAAATATATACAAACACAGGATGTCCCAAAAGTCTCCATGTAGAGGGAAATGGGAAACTGTAGCTAAATGTACCTTTATTTACAAAATTTTCTTTGTAAAATTTTACAAAGAGGTGGCCAACAAATAAAGAACACTTTGTAAAATTTTGGTGACTTTTGGGACACTCTGCATATTAAAAACAAAACAAAACAAAACAAAGAACAACAATAACAAAAACACAAACCCTGAAAGGTAAAGTTTGCTAGCTTGGAGAAATTTTCTAGTCCTGTCTTTAAGAGTAGTTTTGACAGAGCCCCTGTGTCAATGAGAATGCATTGGTAATAAGAAGAAAACAAGGCAGTTATTTAGATGTCCTTATTCTAAAAAGTAGTTTAAGGGTTTAAACCTAATAGACCAAAAAAGTCAGAAGAGACTCTGGGTTTTTTTTTTAAATATAAAGGACCCCCTTCAGTGTGTGGGCTTATGTGTATGTATATATGTGTGTGTATGTGTGTGTGTGTGTATAAAAAATGTCCCCTAGAAATAATACATAATAATTATAAAGAGATAATTAACAATCACTGAGCAATTACATGACAGACACAGTTCTAAGTGCTGTACATGTATTAACTCATTTAATATGATAACCCTATAAATAGTAGGTATTATCTCTATTATACAGATGAAGAAACTGAGTCATAGAGAAAGAACTTAAGAAACTAAGTCAAGGTCACACAGCTGGTTAGTGGATGAGCAAGGAATTAAAGGCCTGACTCAGGTAGGAGTCAGTATCCTTCCTCAGCTAACATATAGTTATATATATTGGCTATCATCGATTAAGAAAACATATAATGAGCTAGGCATGGTGGCTCATGCCTGTAATCCTAATTCTGGGAGGCCAAACCTGGTGGATTGGTTGAGCTCAGGAGTTTGAGACCAGCCTGAGCAACAGTGAGACCCTGTCTCTAAAAATAGCAGGACCTTGTGGTGGGCGCCTGTAATCCCGGCCACTTGGGAGGTAGAGGGAAGAGAATCATTTGAGCCCACGAGTTTGAGGTTGCTGTGAACTGTGACGCCATGGCACTCTACCCAGGGCAACAAAGTGAGACTCTCAAAAAAAAAAAAAAAAAAAGAAAGAAAGAAAGAAAACATAGAATAGCCAAATATAGCAACAAAACTCTGAACCCAGTAATACATAAATGAAACCATATACTATGAATTGAAATGGCACTAGTGCACATTTTTTAGGCTTCATATGTTGTTTTGACAAAATAAAGAACAAAATGATAGTGTGCAATATACATATGGATTCAAAGACCCTTTGTAGCAACTCTCTGAGAGTCAGCCCTTCAATGGTCACTGCTCACATCTTGTGAGCCACCTCATGAGAAAATAATATATGATCAAAGGATATCATGTAAAAGCAGAGAAAAACACTGCTAAGAAGCAAAAGGAACTTTTAAAAAGCTTAGGCAAGAGAGGAATGAAAAAGCATTTTAGTGAGCATTAAGCGAATAGAAATAAGAATAAGCAACTTGTGTTTTTAAACAGGGAATAAAAAAGATATTTTGTGATCTGGCAGGGTTCTGAAGACTTAAAAGAGACAGAAACTACTATTTAGATGGTTAAGATCAAGTAAGACACAATATGCGTAACATATAGTCACACAATCAAGAGAAAAAGATAAACTGCAGGCATATCTTGAAGCAAATAGGTTTCTAGTGCTAACATATGTAGAGGATAACAGAAAGGAAAGTTAAAGGAAAAGGAAAGGAAAGTTAAAGTGACTCTAATGTCAAAAGGCAGGAAAAACAGCATTGCCACTGCTGTTGGACAGGGTAGATATTATGGTCATATTGAGTCTGAGAAGATGATAGGTGAAATGCATGAGGAATTTTTTTCCCCAGGCAGTTAGACATACAAGTGAGATCTAAGTCAGTAGTCGTATACATAGTATACTTATAAATCACTAAAGTGCTAAGCCTGGCCAGTTTCTCTGAGGAGGGTGGGGAAGAATATGACAGAAAACAACCATAAGTAGAGAGTATGTGAGAAGAAGAGAATAATAATCATTTCAGAAAAGAAAGAAACCGAGAGATCACAAACACTCTGTTTTTACTATGAATCAAGGAGGCAAAAAATAACCAGGACCAGAAAGCAAGAAGTAGAACAGAAACAGAAAGCCAGTTAGCCTCTGGCAGGCTGGCAATTTTCAAGGAAATTCTGCTTCATCATTAGACATTTCCTCTAAGTAAATAAATAAAAATTAAAAAAAAAATCACAACTGTTTCATTACCTTAATAATATCATCAGTTCCTCCAGCAACAGGTTTTGATTTAAATTCTTCAATTTCTTTCTCTAATTCTAAACAATTATAAATGAGTTCAGTTCAGAAACGAAGAAAATAATTACTGAAAAAGTGATTAGTACATTCTAAAAAAACCCCAAACCAAACAGAAAAACCCACCCAAACCTACAAATTAGAATATATTTAAGAAGCAGATACTTTGAGGAAATATTAACTTCATCCACAGAATAGTATTACCTTTTCTCTTCCTTTTTATTATGGAAAACTTCAAGCAAATAGAAAAGTAGAGAGAATAGTATGATTAATCTCTATGTACTCATCACTATGCTTTGGCATTATTACATGGCCAATTTTGTTTTCTCCCAGCCTGTATTTGGTTTCTTCTTCTCTGCTTTTCTTACCTATCCTGATAATTCTGAAGCATATCCCAGACATCATATTTCAGCTATAAATACTTCATACTGTATAATTTTAGAGCAACCACTAACTCCTAAGCATAAATGTTAATTTAAATATTTCATCAAATACGACTACATCTTGAACCTAGAACATCTTTCCAAATAAATTATTCTCTTTATTGCAAGGTGACCCAACCTCTCAAAACATCATTTGTACTTTTTTAGTAGAAAATAAGTCTTGGCTCTTAGGTTAAACAGTTAACATTTTCTAAATCATAGAAATTCAAGAGCTCTTGCATGTTTACTAAAAAGGATACTAACATCTTTTTCCTTTTTGAATGAAAAGGAAAGGAAACTGAACAGGGAATCAATCAATCTTATCAGATAAATATACTTCAAATAACCATGAATGGAAAATTCTTATTACTTTACTTGACAACTCTCTTTTTCCCCCTCCCTCTCTGGGCTCACAACCTTGTGTTTCTAACACTTCAACTGTCTCCTCTAAAAAAAAAACATTTTACTCAGAAGAATCTAGAAAAATATTTTAAAAATGTTTAAAATCCTCCTCTTTGACTTTAATTTTAATTACCCAAAGATAATTGCTGTTTAGAGATGTAGGATAATTAAAACCTCAGTCATATACAGTTCTAATGTTAATAACAGATTTTCATATTTTTTTAAATTACCATTTTTAACTGTGATTAAATGAGACTGATCAAGACGAGCATTTTCAACCCAATACCTGTACACCTTGATTTAGCTTTCTGTATTAGCATCATCTGCTTCTTGGCAAACTTGATGAGATCTTCCTTGGGCAATGTTTCCAGCTGAAAGATGTGGTAATGTTACCATCTTGTATACGACTTGTGTTTCTAGTATACCTCAAAAAAGAAACATAATAGCTGCCTAAAAATAAAAACATTCTATTGAATATATCTTTAGGCCAACCAAACACCATTCTCTTTGTTCTACATTTTAAAAAATTAGCAAATTCAACTTCAATTAAATGATTATTAGTCATACAACTACTAAAAAATAAAAATTAGTTATGCAACTACTATGAAATATAAAACTGAGCATATATCCTTATACTGTTATAAGCTAACAATTTCTAGGTTTTGATTTATTTGTAAAATTAGGAGGTTAGAACTAATGCTATTTAAAGTTCCTCAGAGCTGTAAAACGATTTCATTCTACTCAAGGCTAAAAGTCACATAAAAATTTAAGCATCATCACAGTAGCAAGATGAACCAGGTAATGTTTAGGATTTAACTAAAAAATTCAGGTTTACTACTTGGGAAAATTACTTAACACCTGTAGTCTCAGTTTTCTCATCTGTAAAATGAGGGTAATAAGAGTATCTCACAGGTATCATGAAGCTTACATGAAGTAACTTAGTGCTTAGGTAAATGCTGAAACTCAAATAATAAACCTTAGCAATAAGCCACCATCTTTCAGAATCATTAAATGTTAAACATTGTACAGGGCCATAAAAATTGGCTAACTGGGCTTTCTGTCATACTCAGGAAATGAAGCCTACAGAACGGTCCCTTGATTTCTACCCCATGTCACTGCTCTTTCCACTACACCACTATATAAAACTTGATAAATGAGGTTTTGTTGTTTAATATTTGAAAAATTACAGGATCTCTCAGCAGTGCCAATCAGGAGCAGGAAGTAAACAAAAAGTCAATTCTTTTCCATACCAGGAAACTTGAAAGAAAGAAAAAGACAAGAAAAGAATAGAGAGAAAGAAATAGATGGGTGACTGTGCAAATTAAAACTGAGACCCCTTGAAGCAGGGCTACGTTTTTAAAAATGGGCCACCCCTCGCCCCATGCCAAAGTTTTCCAATTCATCACCCTTCCACTCTTCAGAGAGTCTGCTAGTCAAATATCCTCTTCACCTTAGATTTCCCGGTCCCAGGGGTGGATGGTGAAGCCACCCCATCTTGAACAGGATCCTGCAAAACCAAATCAAACCCAGGCGTCAGAAGAACTCTCTTCCTAACTCCAGACAGAACGGGTGGAACCTTACAGGGAAAAACCTCTGTGGAATCAAATGGAAGAAAGCTTTCTAAGTGAGGAGGAGGATCAGGGAGACCAGTGGCTGTCGCTGTGGAAGATCGTATCCAGTGGCCTCTAAAGCGATCGCGCGGGACAGAGTGTGGGGAAGGTCGGGAGGCGACAGCAGCCGAGCGCTGAGGGGGAAGGTGCTGCGCTCTCCCACGAGGCCCAGTCCCACGTCCCGCATCACGGCGCGAGAGTTGGCGGGGGGTCGTGGGTCCAGCCCTAGCCCCAGCTTCAGTCCAGACGCCCGCCCTCCTTACCTCCATCGCCGCCCACCCGGTGCGGCCCGGCACCCCGGAGCCCGGCCGCCGCAGCCGTAGCACCGCTGTCTGCACCGCCTCTGACGCAGCCTCTGCTGCAGGTCAAAGGTCGCGTTCTCCTGGGCGGCCCCGCCCCCCGCGTCTCCATGGCTACAGCCTGGCCACGTTTCCGCTTCCGCCTCTGTGTCCGGGTGGAGGCTCCGGCACGCGCCCCTCCTACCCTTTTCCTCCAGCGCCCGGGTCCGGAGTGTTGTAGGGGTCGGCTTGGTGTCGGTGCCCTGCGGCCCCAGGGCCGGAGCGTATCGGTGCTCCACGGTCCTGAGTCGAAGGGCCGTTTTCACATCTGTAAAATCTTTTTATTTATTTGAGACAGTCTCACTATGTCACCCTTGGTAGAGTGCTGTGGCGTCACAGCTCACAGCAACCTCCAACTCTTGCCTCAGCTTCCCAAGTAGCTGGGACTGTAGGTGCCCACTACAACGCCCGGCTTTGTAGATATTTCTTTGTTGTTGTTGCAGTTGTCATTGTTTTCTTTTTTTAAAAGCTGACCCGGTCGGGTTTGAACCCGGCAGCGTCGGTGTATGTGGCTGGCGCCCTACGCACTGAGTTACGAGTGCCACTGACAAATGTAAAATCTTGGGAGGTTGATGAGTAGGGTGACCAGACGTCCCGCTTTTGAACAATTTGTCCCGCGTCTTGTGGCGTTTTAAAAAAGTCCTGATTTTTGGAAAGAATGCACAAACGGGCGGGAGAACAAGAAGGGAATATATGGTTTTCAGCTGCCATGTGGCTATTTTGCCAGAATGTGAGTTTTATATTATTTTTGTTAATTTTATAATGTTAGGCTCGGCGCCTGTGGCTCAAGCGGCTAAGGCGCCAGCCACATATACCTAAGGTGGCGGGTTTAAATCCCCAGCCCGCCTGCCAAACAACAATGATGGCTGCAACCAAAAAATGGCCAGGCGTTGTGGCGGGCACCTGTAGTCCCAGCTACTTGGGAGGCTGAGGCAGGAGACTCGCTTGAGCCCAGGAGTTGGAGGTTGCTGTGAGCTGTAATGCCATGGCACTCTGCCCAGGGGGACAGCTTGAGGCTCTGTCTCAAAAAAAAAAAAAATTTTTTTTTTATAATGTTAAACTGTAATAATAACAAATAATTGCTGAGAAGTGATTATTGAGAACTGCTTATCTAAGTTTGCATTGTTGTCAGGCCCTCCCCTGCCTCGCTCCCGCCCCCCCGCCCCATGTTGTCCCGCCTTACCCATGTTAAAATCTGGTCACCCTATTGATGAGTGCATTGCATTGGAGGACAGGTCTTCCCAAAAAGGTGTCTGCTAGTCTCCTTGCACTACAGGGAAAGCGTGCCAGTGCCGGCTGGGCAGATAGCTGCTTCCAGGGGGCGTCTTAGTCGTGCGCTGCCCTTGAGCTCACCTGCGGTGCAGGTCAGGGCTAGGGTCGTCCTTGAAGCAGGCGTTTCTTGGCTCTGGAGGCTGTGAGGGGTCCCCGGGAGAGCCCTACCCGGAGCCACCTGTGTTTACAGGAATGCGGTACAGGCGAAATAGTCTACCAGGGAGTTGGTGAAACACAGGCATCTGGTAGTTTACTTGTGAGTCCTTGATCTCAACGACTCAAATAATAAATAGCAGAGGAAGAGTTTATTGAAAGACAGAAAACATTGCCAGCATGGAGGGGTGTGGTTGAAACAATGTACCACGTACTAAAACTCCCTACACACTTACATATATTCTTTAAAACTCTTTGGCAGCGTCCACCTTGTCCACCGATCATGTACAGGACCCATTCTGTCATTCTTTAACCTAGCAACCACTGGGACCCTTCATTCTCAGACTATTACCTGATTACAGCCTGTTCCCTCAGGCTCACACATGGCTGGCCATTGATGTCAAAAAGTACGGAATGTATGTTTAAACTGTCCTAGTGGTCATGTCATTAATATAATACCTTAATTATGCAGGGAAACAAAAACTTAAAACAGAAAAATAAGAGTTGTAGCCCGTATTTATGCTATGCTATGCTGCCCAGTTCATACAAGGAACAAGTGTTGTCAAAATGGACTAATTTTTGCTTTTTTCAATTTCCCCTTTTTGTAAGGACCCCAGTTGTATTGGGTTAGGATATATCCTAATGACTCATTTTAACTTGATTATCTTTGTAAAGATCCTGTCTTCAAATAAGGTCACATTCTGAAGTTAATAGGAGTTAGGACTTTAGCATAAGAATTTTGAGGTGGGATACAATTTAGTCCATAGCATTACTATCTTAAAAAGGTACATATAACTGACTTTAAGTCTATGAGAGTCAAGAAAATTATGTCTCTAAGGAAACAGGGGAGGAAACAGAAACCATATAGTCAAAGATCAGTGCTGATAGCACCTCAGTGGTTGTGAGCAGAGTGAGGGGCAGGCAGAGACAGGCCCAGGGGCAGCTGCTGGCTGACACTCAAGAATGGAAGACTTTCTTTCTTCTCTATAATCCACTATTTTACTTAGTCCTTCTGACTTAGAAGTAGCAAAAATAATAAAGAATCACCATATACCTTTCACCTAGATTAACACTTTACTACATTTGCTTTATTGTTCTCTGTGTATAAACATAATTCATTTTTTCTAAACCATTGAGAGTAAATTGCAGATGTGATGTTCTTTTATTCCTAAATATTCCAGTATGTTTCCCCTAAAGGAGACAATACTTACCATAATCACAATACAATAACCAAAATCAGAAAGTCAGCATCAATACTGCTATCTATTTTACAGATCTTGTTTAAATTCTCCCCATTGCCCACCAACGTTCTTTACAGCAAAAGGAAGAGGAGAAAAAAAGACTTTAAACTGCAGGGTGCAGTGCATTTAGTTGTCATGCTCTTTAATCTCTTTAAATCTGGAAAGCTTACTTTTTGCCTTTTATGATATAAATTTTTTTGAAGATTTCAGGCCAGTAATTTTACAGAGTCTCACAGAGTTTGCAGGTTATGCAGTTTTGGCAGGGATACCAGTGAAGCCATGCTGTGTCATATCAGAAGACATATGCTAATAGGTCTCTTTATTGCTGATGTTAACCGTGATTGTTTGGTTAAGGTAGTGTCTACCAGGGTCTACCAGGTTCCTTCACTATAAAGTTACTTTTATTTCCCTTTGAGTTTTTGTTGTTGTTGTTTGTGACAAGGTCTTGCTCTGTCTCACAGGTTAAAGTACAGTGGTATCATCATAGCTCACTACAACCTCAAACTCCTGACCTCCATTGAGCTCCTTGCCTCAGCCTTCTGAATAGCTGACACCATAGGCGTGTGCCACCATGCCTCATTAATTTACATTTTTTGTAGAGCTGGGTCTTACTATGTTGCTCAGGCTGATCTCAAGTTCCTAGTCCCAAATGATCTTCCTACCTTAGCCTCCCAAAGTTCTGGGATTATAGATATGAGCCACCATATCCTGCCTTCCTTTGAAATTAATAAGTATCTTGTGGGGCATGCTTTGACACTATAGAGATATTCTATGTCTCATTAAACTTTTATCTAGGAGTTTTAACACCTCTTGACAATTCCTGACTGAAATACTTATTATTTTTATGATGAGTTTCTAATTTCATTTTCTTCCTACACTTTAGTCATTCTGCTGTAAGAAAGAGCTTTTCCTCTCCCCCATTTATTCATTTCCTTACTTATTCATTTATTTTATTTATAAACTCATGGATTCTTATTTTATTCTATGAGTTATGATTTATTATTAATGCTGTTTATTTTGGTGTTCAAATTGTACCAGATTTGATCACTGGCGGACCTTCCAAGATTCCATGTCCTTCTAACATGCCCCATCATTGCTAGAACCTTTTCTCATTTTCTGACATAAAAAGATATTCTAGGTTAACCTTATGCTTTCCCTGCCCCAGTCCTGGAATCAACCATTTCTTTGAGGAACTCAGGTTCCTTTATTGGGCATCATTGCTTCTAGTCCCTCTCAGCCTAGAAGAGTAACAACTAGGGAAAGTATGTATGCATGTATATATGTATATGTATATACAGGTATGTGTATGTGTACACACATTGTGATACATAGAAAAAATGGTTCCCTATCTCCTAACCCTGAGACATGTGAACATATTACCGTACATTCAAAAGGAACTTTGCAGATGAGGCTTAAGGATCTTGAAGTCGCAGAGTTATCCTGGCTTATTTGGTGGGCCTGGTGTAGGCATGGTATCCTTGTAAGCAGATGGGAAGAGGTTAGAAAGGAGATGCTATAGTGCTCACTTTGAAGATGGAGAAAGAGGGCCACAAGCCAAGGAATACAGGTGACCTCTAGAAGCTGGAAAAGATGAGGGAACAGATTCTTCTCTGAAGTCTGCAGAAGGCACTGCCAAACACCTTGATTTTAGACTTCTGACCTCCAGAACAAATTTGTGTTGTTTGAAATTACTTTGCACTAATTTGTTACAGTGGCAATAGGAAACTAGTACAGAAGTGGAAAATATATGTATCTATGTTTATTTAGATGTGTTTGCATGTTATTTATGTAGCAAAAACTATGAATTTACAAGGTCTGACAATTAGTGAACTTGCCACTGTGTGCTTATGACTCTATCTCCAAAGACCCTATCTCCAAATAGAGTCACATTCAGAGGTGTTGGGGTTACGAATTAAACATGTGAATTTTGGATGACAAAATTTAATCTCCTTGTATTTATGTCCAGCATCCATTATGACACCAATTACATTAAACTGACGATGGACAACTACAACTAATATTTATGTATTCTTGGTTTTTAGACTCTGCTAATATACTGGGAGACTTCTACAACAAATGACCTTCACAAAGATACTAATTTGTTCATTCATTTATTCAACAAGTGATTAAATGTGATTGGTGTCATAATGGATGCTGGACATAAATACAAGGAGATTAAAAAGAAGTTGCTTCCCATAAATACTGTACAAATTATAGAACATGTGGGCTTAAACTGGAAGGAAATGTAAAGGTCACTTGGACAGAGAGCTGCAAAACATGAGAGTTGGAAGGACACTACATGTTGTCTTGTCCAAGCTCTCCATTTGTATTTGGGGAATCAGGGCCTTTTCTGTATTTCATAGCCCACATCACATTCTAACACCAAACCTAGAAAAGTAGGGTTTTTGTAGTCAAAGAATCTTCTTAAACTCAGTAAATATAATCAAATCTAGTAAAATAATCTTAGTATTGGTGGGGAAAAGTGACATTTCTTTCTAGGAACTGTGGTATGAACTTCAAATAGATTATTTCGTTTAGTTTAATAGATATAAAAACCCAGGTGGGCATTACTGTTATACTCCTTTTACAGACAAGGAAACTTAAATTTAGAGATGTCATGTAAGTTGCTTGAAGTCACAAAAGCTTGCAAATAGAAGAGGTAGAATTAAAACCCAGTCCAATCCCTAAACCAGTATCATTATTGTCATATATTCATTTTAACTTTTTATTATAGAAAATTTTAAATATACACAAAGCTTGATTACCCATGTACTCAATGACCCAATTTTGACAGTGGCTATTGTAACCCCTCTACCTATGTATGTCATGTCTTTTTTTCTCCTGCAATATTTTATAGTAAATTGTAGATATAATCATTTCACTCTTAAGTACTTCATTATATGTCAGGGCCTGTACTCTTAATCCCTGGTACTATTCCTATTTCATAGATGAGAGAACAGGCTCAGAGAAGATTAAGTAAATTGCCCAAAGCTACAGAGTAATAAAGTGGTTCAGAGACACAATTAGTTTAGATACAACCTGTATTGCCACTGCTAGCTGTTATGGCCTGGAAAGCAAGAGTTGCACATGCAGTGTTTCAGCTAAGATTAAGTACGTTTGGCTCAGTGCCTGTGGCTCAAGCGGCTAAGGCGCCAGCCACCTATACCTAAGGTGGCGGGTTCAAATCCCCAGCCCGCCAAACAACAATGATGGCTGCAACCAAAACATGGACAGGCGTTGTGGCGGGCGCCTGTAGTCCCAGCTACTTGGGAGGCTGAGACAGGAGACTCACTTGAGCCCAGGAGTTGGAGGTTGCTGTGAGCGTGATGCCATGGCACTCTACCCAGGGGGATAGCTTGAGGCTCCGTCTCAAAAAAAAAAAAAAAAAAGATTAAGTACATTTATGTGCACTGGCTCAAAGTAAAGGAAGAAACATAAACTTCAACTTTTAATACTTTCAAAATTTTAAATGTTAAGAGCATGAGATTCAAATTTTTAAAATACTATTGCCTTATTTTATCATATCTTCATTATAGTAGGAGAGCTTATTGACCTGATTCTGTCATGTAATTTTAGTATGAAACAAACTGCATCTGTGTTGGGTTCCTATGCAGGAGGTCAGACAATTAAGTTCATGAACTAATCCTAGAAAAAGTGCTGCATACCTCACTACAGTCACCTTCAAAGTACTCCCTTTGGGAAGCAATGCCCCAATGCCAGTCCAGTCTACCCCTCAAAGCAATTTTGGAACTCTTTTGCTGGAGTAGCCCTCAGAGCTGTTGTTGTATTACCCGTGATGTCCTGAATGTCATCAAAATGTCTTCCTTTCAATATTTCCATTATCTTTGGGTAAAGAAAAAAGTCATTGGGGACCAGATCAGGTGAGTAGCAAGGGTGTTCCTAAACCGTTATTTGTTTACTGGCTAAAACTCCTTCACAGATGGTGTGTGAGCTGGTGCATTGTCATGATGCAAGAGCCGTGAGTTGCAGGTGAAAAGTTCAGGTCATTTTTGTCTACTTTTTTTATGAAGCCTTTCAGCACTTCCAAATAGTAAACTTTGTTAACTGTTTGTCCAAAAAAAAAAAAAATTAACTGTTTGTCCAGTTGGTACAAATTCATAATGAACAATCCCTCTGAGGGCAGCACCTGTGGCTCAGTGAGTAGGGTGCTGGCCCCATATACTAAGGGTGGTGGGTTCAAACTCGGTCCCAGCCAAAGTGTAAAAAAAAAAAATCCCTCTGATATCAAAAAAGATTAGTGACATTATTTTGCATTTTGAGTTGGACTAACAGAAATTTTTCGGTGATGGAGAATTGGCAAATTCCACTGGGTACTCTGACACTTTGTTTTAGGGCTGTATTGGTACACCCATGTTTCATGACCAGGGCTGATGTGCCCAAAACATCATCTTGCCTCTCCAAAAGGTCTTGGCAAACTCTTACTCTCCTTTGCTTTTGTTCATTGTTGAGCTCCGTGTACAATGACAGCTCTGATGGACATTCCAGAAAAAGAGTTCCAAAATTGCTCTGAAGGGTGGACTGGGCACTAGCACTGGTGCATAGCTTCCTAGGGGTAGTATTCTGAAGGTGACTGTAGTGATATTCAGCAATGAGGCATACAGCATTTTTTCTAGGATGAGTTTATGAACTTTAATGTCAGATCTTATAGTCTTAAAATCTTGGTTTCATTTCCCAATTATAATAATTTCAAATAATATCAAGAACTTCGCCAGGTAGCTGGCATTTAGAGCCATGAAGGTAAAGACCATATCTGTCTCATTGATATTTCTTCACACCTGGAATAGCCCCACACTTTTTTGCACATAGGTGATTCTTAGTAAACTCAATAAAGTCCATTAAATGTACTTTATTTATTCTTAACAAGACACTTTTGTAATTATTACAACATCTGATCTAAAATTGCATGTGATAGGTATACATTGTGTGTAATTTGTAAAACTCAGTAGATAAAAAAAGACATTTTTAAAGAACTGGAGTAATAGTTAAAAACAATATGGTATAAACAATGCAAGATTTTTTTGAGTGTGTATGTAGGACTTTATTTATTTATTTATTTATTTATTTTGAGACAGAGCCTCAAGCTATCCCCCTGGGTAGAGTGCTGTGGTATCACAGCTCACAGCAACCTCCAACTCCTGGGCTCAAGCGAGTCTCCTGCCTCAGCCTCCCAAGTAGTTGGGACCACAGGCACCCACCACAACGCCCAGCTATTTTTTGGTTGCAGCCGTCATTGTTGTTTCGGTGGGCCCAGGCTGGATTCGAACCTGCCACCTTAGGTGTATGTGGCGGCGCCTTAGCCACTTGAGCCACAGGCACCGAGCCTGTATGTAGGACTTTAAAGAAGAAACAGTGTCCTTAATTATAAATAGCAGCCTGTCTTCTGGATGGTTGCCAGATGGTTTACTTCCTTCATCACCTTCAGATCATGAGAAGAACTTGGATGTCTCTTGTGGGAAGAACTAGGAGGTCTCTTGTTTGCATGCTTGTACTGATTTCAACATTATAAAGGATGCATACAATATGGCACTCAACACGTTGTAAGCAGTAGTAGACTCCCTACCTCATCGCATTCAGACTTGCCATTCTCATTTTATGTGATTGTATCAGCACAGGCTGAATACGGCCTTCTAGAGTTTAATATTAAATACAATTCAAGAGGCAATGATGGTTCTAGTCTACTGGTAAAGACTCCAGACCTATTAAGTAATCATACATACATGGAAAAGACTGACTTTAGAATCAGCTGTTACTGATTTGGTTTTGACTTTTTAATCATAAAATTCCAATTCAGTTTCTTCTTGTTTCAGGACACTTGTTCAAGTACTCAAACTGTCTTTTCAATCTTTTGGTCCAGGATTTTGTCCTAGTCTAGGATAAAATATAACCTACATGATTCTTCTTTTGTCCAACTCTGGACACCTGGCTCTCACAAGAACCTGCTATTCAGGTTTTTGTTATTCTGTGCAAGCCACCACATTCTCGAATAAAGACAAAGTTCAGATTGTTTACTATGTAAGCCATATCCAGGTATGTGTTTAATTATCACTGACCCACTTATACATTGTAGAGATATGATTGACACAACAAAAAAAGGCCAGGTCATTCTTGTTCTTCTTCTGAAGATAGTTGTATTATAATAAATATTATTGTATCCACTTCTATAAGACAGATACAGTTGGTGTTATTATCTGGTAAGTTCAGAGTAATTCAGTTTAATTTTTTTCTTTCCTAAGTTTTACTGACTAGTTGAATTTCTCTTGTTTATTCTTAAGTTGAACTAGCTCATTTAGGTTTGTTTCCTTACAAATCTTGGTGGTTTTTCCTCTTGTAGAGGAATATTTAGGTTGCTAATTGTTGTAATCTAGACCAGAGTTCTGTATATCTGTGTCATTGGTCTAGCCTTGAGGAGGTGACCCAGGGTCTGGGAAGGCAAGAAATGAACTTCTTTTGGCCTCTCTTTTTTCTCTTAAATAGTTCTCAGATTCCACTTTAATCAAGTTTTACACGATACAGCGATGGGGAGGGGGAGTAGAAGAAGGTGATTGTTTTTCAGCAAATTTCACCAGGCATTTATTTGTTCTCCTCTGCCCCAAGGCCTAGGCTTCCCATAACAGAAAATGCTTTTATCCCCCATGGGAATTCCATTTCTGAGGTGAGGAGTCAGGATTTCAGTAAGAATGAGCACAAAGGAGAGGACTTTGTGAAGGGAACTAGGTAGGCTTTTGAATTCTTCTCAATGCAAACTGGAATGAGACATGTAGGTATTGCTTTGAAAGGGAACACCTAAATCCCAGCCATTCCCACTTGAGGTCAAACCACCTACTCACTGAAACTGGCAACCGATGTTCATTTCATAACACTCTGGTAGTACATCCGGAAGCTTGGAAGCCTGAGCAGTTGTATCCACCATGCAATGTGGGGGCCTGGGTTCCCACAACCTTTCTCAGATCTGCATGGAGGGCAGTTGATGTGTGAAAAAACTCAGACTCAGTTATCCCAGGTGAAATAATGGGAGCCTGTGAGAGGCATACACTAAGCCAGCAGCATCTCAAGTGCAGCCAGAAAGTGCAGCACCGGGCCATTCTCCCATAGGTATCTTTAGTCAATCAAAAATCATAAATCAATATGACAACTTAATTCAAGTTACTCAAAGCAAGGTGCCTCCAGTAATCACTAACAATCAGAAGAAGGGAAGCAAAGGAAGGGAAAACAAATCATGCATGCACACCATGTGATTACAATTTAAGCTTTACAAATTGGGGATAAACTTTCCTAACTCGCTTCAGTGATTTCTCTCTATGCCTGGGCAGGACTCAGGTGATAGTGATCTTTGGTTCCTGGGCAGCATTCTGTTTTCAGCTTCTAAGTAACAATAGAGTCATCTGAGGTCCAGGAGAAAGGAGGGGGGAGTGTGTGGATCTTGGATTGTGGTCAATAAGACCTGCAGAATCCTAGCCCTGAGCCCACCAGGTGCCAGACATCCTGTGCAGACCACAAGGCTATTGCTAGCCTTGAGGGGTTTGAGGAACTTTCACTCTGGTCAACAAGCCTTCCAGAAATGCCTGGCCTAAACTACACTATAAACCTGATTCCTGCAATGCAACAGATGCATCCTACAGTCCAGAACCCTCAAGGGCTTTCTTCTTCACTGGTCCCTCAGCTGGACTGGTTTGAAAGGGGCAAAATTAAGCAACAAAGAAAACCAGATATGGCATGGGGGTAGGTTGGGGATAGGTGTGGTAGGACATGTAGTGAAATCTTGTTTTTTTTTTTTTTTTTTTTTTTTTTTTTTTCAGCAATGTATGTCTTTTTTTAGTATATGTGTAGCCAAAACGAATATGAGCAGTGTATGTCTTTTGATTGGGGAGTTTAATTCCTTTACATTT
>NW_003852457.1:11058611-11075709 GCF_000181295.1 Otolemur garnettii
GCTGGATTTGAACCCGCCAGCTCAGGTGTATGTGGCTGGCGCCTTAGCCGCTTGAGCCACAGGCGCCAAGCCTATCCTTTTGTCTTTTAAATAACATACCAGAACTAAAAGTGAATTGGATATCAACATTACAGTGCTATGGGATTCTATATTTGCCTATATATTTACTTTAACCAAGAGCTCTGTATTCTCATGTGGCTTTGTGTTGCTGAATAGCACATTTTATTTCAACTTGAAGGACTTCCTTTAATATTGCCTTCAGGGAAAGACTAATGGTGATGAACTTCCTCAGCTTTTGGTATTCTGGAAAAGTCTTTTTAAAAAAATTTCAGAATATTATGAGGATATGAAGTTTTAGTTACATAGTTTGCTTCTGTACACTTTAAGTCAAAGATAAAAGTGTGCCCTTCACCCTTTTATTCTTTTATAATGCAAAGAAAAAGTGCATTATACCTGTTAGGTGTGAATTTACCCATCCTCCTCATCCCTCCTCCCACCTGCTTAGTTTCCAGTGAGATTATACTTTCATATGTGCACATAGGTGTTGATCAATTAGTTCCAATTTAGTATTGAGTACATGTGGTGTTTATTTTTCTATTCTTATGATAGTTCACTCAGCAGAATGTTCTGCAGATCCATCCAGGTTGTTATGAAAGATATTAGACTACCAGTTTTTTTAAATGGCTGAGTAGTACTCCATGACTCCATGGTATCCATATACCACATTTTATTAATCTACTCATATATTGGTGAGCACTTGGGTTACTTACACAAATTTGTGATAGTGAATTGTGCTGCTATAAACATTTGAGTGCATGTGTCCTTGTGATAGAATGCCTTTTTTTCTTTGGGTAAATATCCTGTGGTAGGATTGATGGATCAAATGGTAGGTCCATTTTTAGTTCTTTGAGGTGTCTCCATTCTACTTTCCATAGAGATTGTACTAGCTTTCAGTCCCATCAACTCCTACATAAGAGTTCCTTTCTCTCTGCATCCTCACCAGCCTCTATTGTTTTGGGACTTTTTCCTGAGAACCATTCTCACTGGAATTAGGTGATATCTCATTGTGGTTTTGATTTGCATTTCCCTCGTACTTAGACATGTGGAGCATTTTGTCATATCCTTATTTGCCATTAGTCTGTCTTTTTTTTGAGACAGAGTCTTACTATGTGGCCCTTGGTAGAGAGCTGTGGTGTCACAGCTCACAGCAAACCTCAAACTCTTGGGCGTAAGTGATTCTCTTGCCTCAGCCTATTGAGTAGCTGGGACTACAGGCACCTACCACAATGCCCAGCTGTTTATTTGTTGTAGTTGTTATTGTTGTTTGGCACGCCCCCAGCCAGGTTTGAACCCACCAGCCCCAGTGGCTTGAAGTTTGGTAAAGTGATGCCTTCCACTTTGTTCTTTTTTTTTTGAGACAGAGTCTCACTATGTCACGCTTCAAAGTCTGAGACTTTGCTGAAATTATTTATCAATTCCAGGAGTCTCTTGGCAAAATATTTGGGGTTTTCTGGGTTTAAAATCATATTATCAGCAAAGAGCAATAGTTTGACCTCTTTCTCTATTTGGCTACCCTTGATTTCCTTTTCTTGTCTAATTGCTCTAGCTAGGACTTCTACTATTATGTTGAATAGAAGTGGTGATGGTAAACATCCTTGTCTGGTTCCAGTCCTTAGTTTGCATACTTTCAATTTTTCTCCATTTTATATGATGTTAATTATGGGTTTGTCATATATGGCTTTTATAATATTGAGGTATGTCCTGTTTATGCCTATTTTGTTCAATGTTCTCATTATAAAGGGTGCTGGATTTTGTGAAAATCTTTTTCTGCATCTACTGAGAGGATCGTGTGGTCTTTGTTTTTGCTACTGTTTATATGGTGAATTACATTAACAGATTTGCATGTGTTGAACCATCATTGCATCTCTGGGACAAGTTGTACCTGGTTGTGATGGATAATTTTTTTGATGTGCCACTGGATTTGGTTTCCTAATATTTTATTACAATTGCTTCTGTATTCATTAGAGATGTCGGTCTGAAGTTTTCTTTTTTTGTTGTGTCATTTCCTGGCTTTGGTATCAAAGTGATATTTGCTTTGTAGAATGAGTTGGAGAGAGTACCTTCCTTCTCAATGTTGTGGAATACTTTCTGCAGTGGAAGTACAGGCTCTTTATTGTAGGGTTGGTTGAATTTGGGTGTAAAACCATCTGGTCGGGACTATTTTTTTGTTGGAAGATATTTTATTGCTGCTTCATTTTAGGGTATTGACATTGGTATGTTCACCAATTCTGTTTCTTCCTGATTGAGGTTTGCAGGTTGTGTGTTTCCAGGAATTTGTTCATTTCCTCAAAATTTTTGTAGTTCTGAGCATAGAGATTTTTATAGTCTTCAGAGATGATATTTCTATGATTTCAGTTGCAGTTCCTCCTTTTTCATTTCTGACTGAACTTACTAATAAACTTTCTGGTTTTGGTTAATACAGCAAGAGATCTGTCAATTTTATAAACCTTTGAAAGAATCAACTTTTATTTCATTTATCTTCTGTATAATTCTTTTGTTCTTGATTTTATTTAGTCCGGCTCTGATCTTGGTTATTTCTTTTCTACTGCTGGGTTTGGGATTACTTTGTTCCTTTTCAGTTCCTTGAGACAATTCATTAGATTATTGACTTCAGATCTTTTTGTCTTTTTTATGTGGCATTTAAATCTGTGAGTTTTTCCTCTCAGGGTTGCTTTTGCTGTGTCCCATAGGTTTTGATACCCTAACCCCACTGTCTTTTAGTTCAAAGAGTCCTTTAATGTCCATCTTTATCTCCTCATGGACCCAACTGTTATTCAGCAATAGGTTGTTGAGTTTCTATGACTTTGTGCAGGGATGAGTGTTTTTGTTGGAATTAATTTCTAATTTTATTCCACTATGGTCTGAAATGATACATGGTATAACTTCTAATTTTTAAAAATTTGTTGTGACATGATTTGTGGCCTAGGATGTGATCAATCTTGGAGAATGTCCCATGATGAGAACAACATATATTTGATAATTTGGGATAGAATGTTCTATAAATGTCATTTAGGCCCATTTATTCTAGGGTTCTGTTTTGGTCCATTATTTATTATATATGTGAGGGATCTGTCCAATTCTGTCAGTGGGGTATTAAGTTTCCAACAATGATGGTGCTGCTACTTATTGTTTTGTTTAGATCAAGTATAATTTGCTTTAAGAATCTGGATTCTCTTGTGTTGGTTGTATACATATTTAGAGCTATCGAGTCTTCTTGTTGAATTGTTGTCCCCTGTACCATAATATAGTGGCTATCTCTTTCTTTCTTAACTTTTGATGCTTTAAAGACTATGCTATCTGATATGAGAATGGCTATACCAGCTTTCTTTTGATTTCCATTTGCATGTAATTTTGTTTTTCCTCTTTTCATCATGAGTCCAAATCATAGATGTATTTCCTGAAGATAGTACATGCTTGGTTTATATATATTTTTAAAATCCATTCAGCTAGGCTATATCTCTTCAGTGGGGAGTTTAAACCATTCATATTTATTAAAAGCATTGATACCTGGGGCAGATTTCTCTTGATCCTATTGGGTAGACCTTTGTTACATTATTTCCCTGAGACCTTGAGCCACTGTGGTATCAGGGTTCTGAACTTTAGGTTTTGAATGGTTTTACATTGGTGGGTGTTTATTGCGGTTGTCTGTGTATAATACAGGTCCAAGTACTTCCTCCAGGACAGGTTTGGTCTTTTACAAACTCCTTCAGTGATTACTTGTCTCAGAAAGTCTTTGTTTTCCCCTCACATAGGAAAGTTAGTTTTGTAGGATACAAGATTCTAGTTTGGTCATCGTTCTGTTTTAGAAGCCTGAGAATAGAATCCAAATCCCTTCTGCCTTGTAGTGTTTCAGTTGAGAAATCTGTAGTTAGTTTAATTGGTGTTCCTTTGTGAGTTACCTGCTATTTTTGCATTGCTGCTCATAGAAGGGTCTCTTTCATGTTTACTTTGGTCAGCCTAATGATAATATGTTATGGGGAATGCCTGTGTTGAATCTCCCAGGAGTCCTTTGTGTTTTTTGTACCTGAATATTTAGATTTCTAGCGGGGCTAGGTAAATTTTCCTTGATAATTTGGTTGATAATTGAGGAAATAATTTCTTCAAATAAATTATCTGATCCTTGAATATTTTCTTCTTTGTCTTCAGAGATGCCTATAATTCTTATGCTTGGCCTCTTTACATAATCCCACATTTCTTGTAGGCTTTGTTTGTTCTTTTTCTTTCTCTTTATTTCTCTTCAACTGATTTGTTTAGCACAGACATATTATACTCAAGTTTTGAGAGTTTTTTTTTCTGCCTGACTGAGTCTACTCTTAAGGCTTTCCACTTTGTTTTGTAGTTCTTTGACGGAGTCTTTCATTTCTAGAATTGTTTGTTTTCTTCTTTAATATTTTGATTTATTTAGAGAATTCTTTATTCACTTCTTGGATTGATTTGTGGTTTCTTTGTGCTGGGTTTCCATTTTCTTTTATATTTCCTTCAACCCTGGTGAAATCTATATTCTAAACTCTTCATCTGTTATTTTAATAATTTTATTTAAGTTAGTATTCTTTGGAAGAGAGTTGTTGATTGCTTTTATGGGTGTACTTTCATTCTGATTCTTCATGTTTCTGGAGTTCTTTTGCTGATTCTTTCTTATTTGTCCTCTTCATGGAGAGCACAGGGTATTAGGGCCAGTTTATGGCCCTGTCTCTGAGACTGGGCCTTATGCATACTGAGACGAGGAGCACTGGTGCTGAGATGCCTTTGGGTATGTAATCAGGTTTGAGGGACCTCTTGGGTTATTTCTTACCTATTATCTTTATCTCTTTCTGATGGAATGTAGTGAATTTGGTCCCCCAGCCCAAGCTGGTGGATTGTATTTGTGGGTATGAATACTCTGCTCCTTAACTGACTAAACTGGAAAGCACTAGGTTGAACTATGGGGTTGCTCACGTTGTCATTGATTGTAGTTCTCGTGGAAGAGTCAGCTGCTGAGGTAGTCCTTGTGCCTGTGGTAGGCTCAGTTCCCTCAGGTGAGGTAAATGAATGCCCTAAAGTTAAGGAGGACCCCTGTAGCTCCCAGGGAGTTATTTGGTTCCTGCTCCTCCTGAGATGGAGGAGGAGCAGGACATATGGTGGCTGGTATGCAGTAGCCTGAGTGAGGAAATTTGCTGAGTCACAGCAGGGCTTTGGTGAAACTCCCCGCTGTCTTTACTGAACCTTAGCAAGGCACGAAGGTTGCTTGTCTGGCCACTAGGGGGAGCCGCTGATATGGTGTTCAGGGCTGTCTCTCCAAACCCGCAGAGCTGGTCCCAACGCGAGGGGCCTATTGTGTGCTTGCTTTGTCCCTGAGCCAGGCGCTTTCTGTCTCTGCTCACTAGCCTGGTTTTTGGGGGGCGGGGCGTGTGTCCTGTCTATCTGTCTACCTATCCCTCCTTCACACCGCTCACCCCTCTGTTCAGTCCATGCATGTTCCCCCGTCCGTTTCTCCCGCTACGCTCAGTTGGCGGCGTGTGTGACCCACTGGCTGCATCTCCACATGGCACAGGCGAGTAGGAGATTGCCAGTTGAGCACCCCTTTTCTTTTCTTTTCTTTTTTTTTTTTTGAGACGGAGCCTCAAGCTATCCCCAGGGTAGAGTGCCATGCATGGCCATCACGCTCACAGCAACCTCCAACTCCTGGGCTCAAGTGAGTCTCCTGCCTCAGCCTCCCAAGTAGCTGGGACTACAGGAGCCTGCCACAACGCCTGGCCATTTTTTGGTTGCAGCCATCATTGTTGTTTGGCAGGCCCGGGCTGGGGATTCGAACCTGCCACCTTAGGTGTATGTGGCTGGCGCCTTAGCCGCTTGAGCCACAGGCGCCAAGCCGAGCACCCCTTTTCTACCACTAGGCTCCTAGGCAGGGTCATAGGCCTCCCTATCATAGAGGTCTCTGGAAGCTGAGGAGACTTGGATAAAGTTACCCTCCCTATTTTAACAGCAGGCCAGAGGGGCCCAAGGCTCAGGGTTGCCGTGGGAACCAGGGCTGTGCTAATTCAGCACAAGAATCACACCTCTCCAATATGGCAGCTTTTCAGTGGGGGTTGAGAGTTGGGGTGCATTCGCAGATAACTGCTCCTTTATGTTCCTCTACACTATCTCCTTGGATCTGGCCACCAGGCCTCTTTTGCCACCTGTGCCTGAACTCTATGTCTTCCCCCCTGTTCTTGAGACCAGGTAAGCCTCAGATTCAGCCTCCTGACTGTGCCACAAGGAGGGAAATGTACCAGACTCATGTGGGCAGGAAGATCGCACATTGCCACTGTCTGCAGCAAACTCGTCCCTGCCCCTCACCTAGAGGCTCTCGCACTGGGTTCTCTGACGCAGCTATGATGTGGGGAGGAGCTGCAGTCTCCTGCAGTGTTGGCGTTTCAGGTTGGCAGGGGGATTTACTTGCTTGACTGTATTATCACACCTGCAGCTATGTCCTTTTACGGGCATTGTGCTGGGAATGTGTTCCCCCTGTGGATAGGCAAGTCTGTCAGTGCAGAGCACTGTCACTATTGCTATGCGGGTGGGGGAGGCATGGCTGCAAGCTGACTTAGGCTAAAATTATTTTCTGGAATGCCAGGGATAGGGGAACATACAGATGCTAGAACGCTCTCTCTGTGTTCCATTGGTGGTACTCTAGTGTGGGAGGAGAATCCTAAGTCTCACTGCTTGGGGGTTCCCAGTTGGGGGCAAGGGACCCCTAACCTTTGCACTGGGCTCTGGGCCTCCCTGGCATTGGTGCCACTCCCTCTTCTCCAATCTCTGCTCACTCAGCTTTATAGTGTTATGCCCGAAATTCCCCCGAGACTCCCCAATAGACAGTCCGAGATACACTCCGATGTAAAAAGCAAGAGTTTTATTCAGGCCCCGGGAAGCCCCGACTCTCCTGGAATGCAAGCTGAGGACGAACCCGAACTCGGAGTAGAGCAAGTTCTTATGGGGTACAGAAAGCAAGAAGGGTAGGGTCCTTTAGGAGTACACTCTTGATTGGTGGTTGGTGATTTCATTAGTAAAGGAGGATTTGCACTGGTGGTTGATGATTTCACTAGTAAAGGAGAATTTGGATTGGTTCAGGTGAGGGGTGGCCGGTTTCTTAACCCGGGCTAGAGGTGGTGTAGGCTAATTAGGTAGTTGAAGGAGAATACCTGAATTTCAAGGAAGTAGAAACCTATTGCCTATTATGGGAGCTGTTCAAGGGAACTGATACTTACTGCCTATTATGGCAGCTGTCTGCCTTAGGTGACTCAATTCAACGGCTTAATGGCTGTGCAACCAGGGGTGGGGGAGGTAGCAGGGAGTGGCCCTGCGGTCTAACAGAGCTTATGTAGTAGACAACAAAATGGCACTGGTCTGGCCCTTACAATAGTTTCTCCTAGTGGGGTCCCCAGGCACCACTGTTGTCACTCCCCATGGTCTGCCTCTGAGTGTTAGCCCTTCTCCTCTCCATAGTCCAGCCCTGGGTCTGGCAAGACAACTGTGAAGTCAGCTGTCTTCTCTGAGTAAGCCTTAATTTCTTCATTTTTGAAGGGCAGTTTGCTGGTAGAGTATTACTGGTTGGTAGTTTTTAAAAAGAATTCCATTCTTTTAATACATCATCTTACTTCTTTCTGGCCTGCAAGGTTTCTGCTGAATAATCTGCTGATAATCTGATAGAGGCACCATTATATCTCACGGGTCACTTCACTTTTTCTGTTTTTTTTTTTTTAGACAGAGCCTCAAGCTGTCCCCCTGGGTAGAGTGCCGTGGCATTACAGCTCACAGCAACCTCCAACTCCTGGGCTCAAGCGAGTCTCCTGCCTCCGCCTCGCAAGTAGCAGGGACCAGAGGTGCCCGCCACAACGCCCGGCTATTTTTTGGTTGCAGCCATCATTGTTGTTTTGGCGGGTCTGGCCTGGGGATTCAAACCCGCCACCTTAGGTGTACGTGGCTGGCGCCTTAGCCGGTTGAGCTATAGGTGCCGAGCCACTTTTTCTGTTTTTAAGATTGTTTTTGTCTGTGACTTTTGATAGTTTTATCATAATATGTCTCAGTGTGACATCATTGGATTTATCCTAGTTGGAGTTCATTGAGCCTTTTGAATTTGTGTGTCTGTTTCTTTTCTCAGATTTGTGTTCATCTATTTGTTCTTCAAATTATCTCTTTCCCTTTCTATCTTCTACTTCTGTAAATTCATAGTGCATATTGTTTTGCTTAATGAAGTTCCACAAATTTCTTAGGCTGTCCTTACTTCATTCTTTTTCTTTTCGCACCTCTGAGAAAATAATTTCAAATGATTTATCTTCAGGTTCACTGATTGTTCTGTATTCTTATACGTGATGGTTAGTCAGATGTGGTTACAAGAATAGATGTAAGAGAAGCTCAAGAAAACAAGTCTCATTTTATTCACAGTTCCTAGAGGAGGGGGCACAGCATGCTACACAAGGACACATAGGTGGTTAGCAGGAAAAGATAGGAAAGAGGGGAAGGTTTAGGCCAGAACCTTTATTGGGGTTTCCCTGAGAAAGAGAAGGCAGGTAGAATAAGCACTTTAAAGTTGGTGAGTTTTCATACTTATGGTGACATCTAACTTATTTGATGATATCTAGTTGTTTGGTACCTTGTCCTGGATGGTTAAAGCAGAGGAATATGGCCTTCTGTGGTATATGGGCCAGGTAAAGAAGGTATGGCTTTCTATATCAGAAGTACTCGCCTGGCTAAGCCCTTGTTGTGTCTAAGAATTGGCTAACGCCAGGACGGGCATTCTCTCCCCAGCCAGGAAGGTTACTAAACATGTTAAAACATTGAGGTACCCATGGGTATGTATAGTATGTTACATATTATATATATATTATACTGATTCTTTTTTTTAATCTGGTCATGTCTGCTTTTGAACCCTTTTAAGTGAATTTTTAAATTCAGTTATTCTATTCTTCAGGTCCAGAATTTATATTGGGTCCTTATAATAGTTCCTGTTTCCTTGCTGACATTCTTATTTTCATGCATCATTTTCCTGATCTCATTTACTTGTCTTTCTGTGTTATCTTTTAGCTCATTTTGCATATTTAAGATGTTTATTTTGAATTCTCTTAGGTAATTAATAGATCTCCATTTCTGTAGGTTTTGTTTCTAGAGATATATTTTATTCTTGTGATTGGTCTGTTGTTTCCTGAATCTTTGTATGCTTTGTGATCTTTTTTAAGGTTAGGACATTAAAAAGCAAAGCAAACAAACAAACAAAACAACTGTTACCTCTTTTAGTCATTACAGACTCTAGTTTCCCCAAATTTCTCAGAAAAGAGATTTGTCTTTTTCGTTTTCTTTTCTTGAGACAGAGTCTAGGTAGAGTGCTGTGGTGTCACAGCTCAAACTCTTGGGCTTAAGCAATTTTCTTGCCTTAGCCTCCCAAGTAGCTGGGACTCCAGGAGCTTTTTTTTTTTTTTGAAGCCAGTGCTCTTAATTTCTTTGCCCCTCTAGTGTTTCCAATACTACAATCTCTCTGGTAATACAGGCTCCTTTGTTCTCAATGGCATCCAACCTGTCCTCCAAAGCATGCAATTGTTTCTCTTAGCACTTTAAGTTCAGTGATACAGGATCCATCTGCTTCTTAATTATCTATTTCATTGTGGTATTTCTAATCCTAGAGTGAGGTTTTATTTATTTTTTTATAAGCCTGGACACCTTGCTCAGTACAGTTAACTTTTTTTTTGTAAGCTGTCATCTAATTTGTTTTTTAAATTTTTTATATTTACTTTATGTTTTATTTATTTCAGATGAGGTTTTAACCTTTAACACTGTTTGAATTAGTAAGACAAGTATTTATTCTTCATTATGTTATCATTGATTATCCATCAATAGATAGGAGTCCGGTGACCTTGTGAGGCCCGTCAGTTACACTAAATCTCCTCTTGATATTGTTAAAGAATATGAGTTTTAAAAAATGTTTTACATAGAATCATAATTCTTGTATTTCTACACATCAGCTTTGATTTTCATTAATATTTTCTTGGTTCAAGTTCAGACTTCTTCCATGGGGGTCAAAGGTTATTTTATTCACGTGTGACAAAATGCACCTGTATTATAGACTCAGTGTTATCAGGAGGGCTCCAAAGTCTAAATGCATTATTTTAATTCTCTCATGAAATGGAAATAATATTGACTAGATCTAGAATATAATTTGCTAGTCACTGGTTTCAGAAGTCTTGCGTGACAGGCTAAGTGAAGGTCAGTTTGAATTGGTTTGTTGAGTCTCGGGCTAAGTAACCACTATGTAGAGATTGGTTTGCCTGCTGGGAGTATGGAGAGAGTTTTTAGGAAAGTAAGAAGTAGTAGCCAGAGATTAAGGTCAAAGGCCTAAGAGCTGTTGGCAGAACTCACACTTACTTCCTGGAGTTGTCTATCAAAGGCAGCACATCAGGTCATGGACTTTGAAGTCCTAGAAAATAATGAGATGAGAGGAGAGAATTGGCACATAGCCACAGAAGCTGCTGCATTGATATTGGGCTCTGCAGATCCTTGCTGTGCCCAGTTCCAGGGCAGAACCTTAGAGATATAAAGGCTTAAAGGACAGATTTCAAAACTGGGCACATGCAATAGGTGCTAAGTGGGAGGCTGCTGTAGACTTAGGGCTCCACATCAGAGCATTTAGAAAATGGGAACGGAGTAACCTTTAGTAGACAATCACTAAATTTCACTTGATCACAAATAGGCAGAAGCCTACATCTTGTCTGCATGTTCTCTCATTGGCTCAGGGACTGTGGTGGGCAGCCTTTAGTGAAAGGTGGTCATGATGAGACTGTAGCCAGAACAGGAAGGAGGAAGCTCCATGATGAGCAGTTAAAAAAGCTCAAGCTTGGTGCCAGTGGAGCTATGTTCAAAACTGGGGTCTAACATTTCTCATTTGCACAGCTTACCCAATATCTCTAAACTTTAGGTTTAGTTTTCTTAGCTATAAAATGAGAATAATGGTACCAAACTGAAAGGATTGTTATGGAAATAAAGGGTCTTATTTAATAGAACTTTCTCTGATGGTAGATGTGGTAGATGTGTTTTAGAATCTGCACTGTCCAATATGATAGCGTCTAGCCACATGGGGTTCCAGTAGGGTGACCAGATTTTAACATCGGTAAGGCGAGACAACATGGCCAGGGGGTGGGGGTGGGGGTGGGGAGGGTTGGGCGGGATGGGGGCGGACCTGACAACAATGCAAACTTTGATAAGCAGTTCTCTAATCACTTCTCAACAATTATTTGTTATTATTACAGTTTAACATTATAAAATTAACAAAAATAATATAAAACTCATATTCTGGTGAATTAGCCACACGGCAGCTGAAAACAGTATATTCCCTTCTTGTTCTCTTGCCCATTTGTGCATTCTTTCCAAAAATTGGGACTTTTTAAAAATGCTGTGGGACACAGGACAAATTGTTGAAAAGTGGGACTGTCCTGCCAAAAGCGGGACGTCTGGTCACCCTAGGTTACAGAGCAGTTGAAATCTGGCTGGTAAAAATGAGAAACTGAATTTTAATTTCATTTAGATTTTTATTAATTTAAATTTAAATAATCGTATAGAGCTAGTATCTAGTCTATTGGACAGCATAGCTAGAGATGATAGCAGTTATTAAAAACTATCTACTTGGAATATGAAAGTTAACTTTTTATAATTTCTGTTGTGAACCAGAGTGGAATTGGTGGGGAATGAGGAAAATACAGCACAAGAGAAGACACGGAAACAAAGGATGGGGTTGGGAGGACTGACTGAGCTAGTGGCTACAGCCAGCCCCAAAGCACAAAATCAGGTTTATTTTATAGTGTCTTTACAGTAAGGTGACCAGACGTCTCGCTTTTGGCAGGACAGTCCCAATTTTTAACAATTTGCCCCATGTCCCATGGCATTTTAAAAAAGTCCCAATTTTGGAAAGAAGGCATGACAAGCTAGGGAACAGCAGGAGAATGGGAAGGGAATATATGGTTTTCAGCTGCTGAAAAGGTTAATGTAACTCCATTTGGGAATAAAGAGGTCAATGCACCTTCATTTAGAAATGAAAAGGCTAATGTAAACTCCCTAGTGCCCTCCTGGGCAAGGTATCAGAAGGAGACTGGCTCCCTCCCTTGCTTCTAGTAGCCCTCCCAGAGTAAGGTGACCAGATGTCCTGATTTTGGCGAGACAGTCCTGATTTTTAACAATTTGTCCTGCATCCTATGGTGTTTTAAAAAAGCCCTGATTTTTGGAAAGAATGCATGACAAGCTAGGGAAGATGGGAGAACAGGAAGGGAATATACAGTTTTCAGCTGCCATGTGGCTATTTTGCCAGGATATGCGTTTTATATTATTTTGTTAATTTTATAATGTTAAACTTTAATAATAACAAATAATTGTTGAGAAGTGATTATTGAGAACTGCTTATCAGGCTCGGTGCCTGTGGCTCAAGCAGCTAAGGCGCCAGCCATGTACACCTAAGGTGGCAGGTTCAAATCCAGCCCGGGCCCGCCAAACAACGATGGCTGCAACCAAAAAATAGCCAGGCATTGTGATGGGTGCCTGTGGTCCCAGCTCCTTGGGAGGCAGAGGTGGGAGACTTGCTTGAGCCCAGGAGCTGGAGGTTGCTGTGAGCGGTGATGTCATAGCACTCTACCCAGGGGGACAGCTTGAGGTTCTGTCTCAAAAAAAAAAAGAGAACTGCTTATCAAAGTTTGCATTGTTGTCAGACCACGCCCCCCCAATGGTGTCCTGCTTTACCAATGTTAAAATCTGGTCGGCTTACTTTACAGGGCTGTTCAGGGGGAGGTAGCATAGACAACATGGGGAAATAGCATAGTTTTGGTCTCACAGTACAATATGAAAATGTAAATGACTTTAACAAAGACAAATCTTGTTAATGGTTTCTGCTCAACTTCATTAACATATGACAAGAGGTAAAAAGGGCAGGATCACAAAGATCTCAGCATAGTTGACAAAACAAAGAAAGAACTATGCGACTTGAAGGTAACTACTTTGTTAGCATAAGACAAGGAGAAAGAAGGGAGGGATCTCAAGGATTTCTGGATAGTCAACTGGACAAAAAGAGAGCTATGTGACTTTTGGCAGAGGGAGCATGAAGAAAGGAAAATGGCTGTTTTGGGAATGGAGGAGAAGCAGTTGGGGGTTTATTCTCTAAATGTTGCCCAGGCTGTGAGGGCTCTGTTGTCTCACAGCCTACTCTCCACAAATTTCCTCTACTGATACTGTTATGTCTGAAAAATTCCCCCAAGTTGCCCCAGCAGACAAACCTGAGACACACTCCGATGTAAAAAACAAAAGGTGAGTTTTATCCAGACCCGGGTCTGGACTCTCCTGGCATGCAAGCCGAGGAAGAGCCTCGAACCCGAGTGGAGCAAGTTTTTATGGGGTACAGAAAGCAAGAAGGGTAGGGTCCGGTACGAGTACACTTTTTGATTGGTGGTTGGTGATATCATTAGTAAAGGAGGAAGTAAAGGAGGATTTGCATTGGTAGCTGATGATTTCACTAGTAAAAGTGAATTTGGATTGGTACAGGTGAGAGGTGGGGGAGTCCCTTAACCGGGGGCTAGAGTTGGTGTAGCCTGATTACCTGTATTTCAAGGTAATAGAAACTTATTGTTTATTATAGCAGCTGTTTGCCTAAGGTGACTCAATTTACGGCTCAGTGGCTGCAACCTGGGGTGGGGGAGAGGCAGCAGGGAGTGGCCCTGCAGGTTTCACTGGCAGAGGTTGGGGCGGAAGGGCTAGGGATGGAACTTATGCAGTAAACAGCCAGGAATGGGGCTTGTGCTGTAAACAGCCAAGAATGGGGCTTGTGCTGTAAACAACAAAATGGAGCTAGTTTGGCTCTCACAATACCCTTTCTCAGTCACTTATATTTGAGCATGTTATGTGCCATATGATATGCAGTGAAGTATACAGCAATGTCTCTATCTTGGAGGAAAGAAAACTAATGAAAATTTAAATAAGCAGAGAGAAAAATACAGAAATATAATAGAATTCCATAATACACCTTAATTTTAATTACAAAAGAATTACACCAAGTGTAGAGGACTCCAGAGAAGTAAGCACACTTTTTAGATGGCAAGACTAATAAAGCTGGTTATTGTTGTGTGTTACACATTTTGGATAGGTAGAAAGACAGCAAGGAAAATTTCAGGTGGAGACACGGTGGAAATAAAATAGGAAGGTAGGAACCTGGGAGATATGATCAGGGCCCAGTGAGTAGGCTAATTTGTTGGAATATGGAGGTAGGTTGGAAGACAACATCAAATTGGAAAGGAAGATTGGAGTAACATGGTTTGAATTCATGGGGGAAAATCTTGGGATTTATCTTTCATATGGTGAAAATGTGGTGACTAAAGGACTTGAGCTAAAAAGCAACATAATTGGTGTCTTGTTTTAGAAAATTACTTTCCTAAATGTGTGAAAAACAGAGAAATGAGTTAGAAAGCTATTAAACTAGTCTAAGTGAGAGGTAAGAGGTTTCTAAACCAGGAGGATGGCCACAGAAATAGAAGGAAAACAATGATGGTTAGATGAAAATCCTATAAGAGAATTCAGAGATTATTGGTAGATATTGCGGATGAATTGGGATATGATTCTGGAGGCACTGGGAAAGGTGAGATAAGAAATGACTCCAGAGTGGACTGCAACATTAGCTGGGGGTGGGAGAGTGAGTTCAATTTAAAATATAGGCTGGTGGGAGATGGGGACAGAGGAATCACACTATAGCCCTGAAGTGAATTAGAAGGTTCCAAAAGGAAACTGAGTCATGTGATAGTTAGGTACCAAGAAATTGCTGGAAGAAATTGTCATTATCAATATTATACATTTTAGTGATATATTTCAAAAGTAACTTGAAAAAAAAAAGTAAAAAAAAAGTAACTTGAACCAAAACTTAATCTGAAAACATAAGTATACTCATATGAGGACTGAAGCATTTAAAATGTTAGCACATGATTGTAGAAAACTCTAATGTGATAATAATTGACAGTGATATTAGGATTGTAGCTGGCAATTTACTGAGTTTCCCTGCATCCACATTGCCACCCTGCTCCCACTCTCCTCCTTGCCCCTAAACTTGACTAGCTCTACCAATTGTCTGTTTACTTTATTTCATTTTTTTAGTAGCGTGAACAACAGCAAACATAATCAACAACTAGTCTAAACCTAAATTTACTATCATTTGGTCTGAGTCTTAAACTGTTACTGTTAACCCAATATGTTGGGTAATAACTAAGAAATTTTTAGTTCCTTTTCTTCTTTACTAGAGTTGGAAGTGGAAAGTGAGGCTGGTATCAGCCATTTTCTCCTTGTAGTCTTCATCAAATCTCTCGTTCTGAGCCACAGTGAAGTGTTTCTTCCAGTCTCCCACGGTCCCTGGAACAGAGTCATATGGGAGAGTCAGTGATTCTCCTGCCTCCTGCCTCTGTGTGATGATTTCTCCTCCACCTTCCAGGAAGGTCAGTATTGGATAAAGTATTTTTCTTGCTAACCTGTGACCTTTTTAAACAAACAAACAAACAAACAAACAAACACACACCACCCCCAAACAGAGTCTTGCTCTGTCACCCTGGGTAGAGTGCTGTGGTGTAGCTCACAGTAACCTCAAACTCTTGGATGTGAGTGATCGATCCTCTTGCCTCAGCCTCCTATGTAGCTGGGACTACAGGCAGGCGTGTGCCTCCGCACCTGGCTAGTTTTTTTTTTCTATTTTTAGTAGAAACAGAGGTCTTTCTTTTACTCAGTCTAGTCTCTAACTCCTAAACTGAAGCAATTCACTCGCCTCAGCCTCCCAGAGTGCTAGGATTACAGGTGTGAGCCACAGTGCCCAGCCTAACCTGTGACTTTCTTATCCTGTAGGGAAGAAAGAAGAATTTCCTGTCTGAGTTGGAGAGACAGGGAGAGCCTGTTACCCACCTCCTAGCCACATTAGTGGGGGAATGAGACCACTGTGTTAAAAAAGCAGGCCCGAGGAGCTTTCCTGTCTTTCTCTGTGCCCTCCTGCACATTAAAGCATAGTAAGTACTCATGCCTGTAGCTCCCATGTATTAAGCTGATCAAGAAGCACCTGCTTCTGGGAAGTCTTAAGGTACAGCTTTGAGGAGGAAAAGAAATCCTCAGATTTTGCAATTTTCATCTATGTCACCTTTCCCAGTTTTATTTTTCTTACCATCATCCATCATCTTGTGTATTCTTATTGTTTATATTTTCTCATTATTAGACTATAATTTCCATGAAAGAAGGAATTTTTTTATTTTACTCACTTCTCCAAACCATGCATATAACAACACCTGGCACATAGAAACCCCTTAGTTAACACTTTGCGATCTGAAGAGAAACCAGAGTATATAACACTTTTGAATGAATGGCTTTAACCGATAGTGTAGGGCTTCCTATAAAATGGATTTTTTGCCCCATCTGACTTAATTATGTGTTTTTTCACCTTATCAGCCAGAACTCTGGAGGGACGGTGGGACTAGGTGGTTGGATTTAGACACCAAATCTCACTCTCCCACAGTGGCTGATTAAATATGGTTTTCATTTCATCAGTAGTTTCTTAAATACTTCTTTTTCCAAAATCATTCATTAAAGATAGTTATTTTTCCTAAGTATAAAAAACTCCTCAAACACTCTGAAATATTTGACAATTCTTTCAAGATTATGACCAAAATAAAATATAATAACCTTTTCTCATGAATGGAGAAATGGAGTGGTTCATGACTTCAGTAGGAATTGAGGAATAGTTTGCCATCGGATTCTGCTTCATAACATCAAATGAAGTGTGATGGACAATTTTTTCTAGAACTTCATCATCGAGTGTCTTTCCCATAAATTCTGCCAGCTTCTGAATTTCATGCTTTGGGTTCTATGATTCAAGTCAAAAGAAAAGTAAAGAGTTAATATAATTAGTTTAAAAAGAATATTGAAATGGATTTATGACAGTGACCAGTAATATGCCAGGAGTTAAAATTAAAAAAATTATCTTACAAATGCTCAACTTTCCAGAAATGAGTTATTTTAAAATGGTGCCCCATATTGTTCT
>NW_003852457.1:11076217-11088319 GCF_000181295.1 Otolemur garnettii
AAAAGTGCTTAATTTTATTGGCTTCACACAGACTAGGAATCAGAAAAAATGCTGATAATCGTGAGCTCTGTGTGAACTATAAATCAGGGACATTCGAGAGCATGATCATAGAAATATTTAAAAAGATTTCAGGGACTCCGAGGTTAGACTGCCTTTCAGGGAGGTTTCTGCTGGTATTCTTAACACACTGTGATACATGTTGTAGGTGAATGTCATCAGCACGGAGTCTTCTTATGATGGCACAACACTTTTGTACCAAGTAAAAAACAGCAAACACAAAGAGGAGGGAATTTTATAATGATAACCTCATAGGTTACTCTGATGGCTCCTTAATTATAGTTCTGAAAATCCTAAAGATTTAGTAGTTTATCTGTCTAAAAAAATTTGAAAATGAATCTGTGTTTTTCATTCCTTTGATATTTTGTAGGAATAGTTGAATAAGGTCCAGCAGTGATTGAGCCTTAGAGAAGTGTATCTAAATTGTTATGTGTGCTTGAATCCCCTGAGAGTTTTATAAAACTCCAGACTTAGCAGGTCTGTGACACACCTGTTGAGTACCAAGGCTTTCAGTGATAAGTTAAAAAACAGAGATTGTAATTCCACATGGATCTCTGTAGTTAGTGGAGTCATAGAAAGTACCAGAGTAGACTATTATTTACAAAAATTTCCAGAAACATTATCTCATTTAGTTTTCAGAATAGATCTTAGATGGGTAAATATTGCCTCCTTTTTTTCATTTAAGAAAACCATGTTCCCAAGTTGCTAAGTGTCTTTACCAAGAATAGTTTACAGTAGATGGCAAAGCCAGAATTTGAATTTGAATTTAAGAACTTTTAGGATTTTCCATTATGTCATTTTTAAAACTGTTTCTTAAAACTATTGTGTTCCTCTGCACTAATAAAACAATAACAAAAAAATGTGCTGGAAAATTTTTCCCCTTCTGAACTGGATTTTAAAACATAAATGGAAATGAAAAAATGACACTATCTATATTTTGCTATCACTTGTCTATAAGCGATAGACCTATAAGGTCTCCTGGAACACCAGGAAGTTGCAGGTGAGACTGTGTGATACATAAACTCATGATCTGCCATGTGCATTTTGACATATAGGTATCTGAGCCAACAAAATGCTACAATCTTGTTTTCTTCCTCAATCTGAGTTTCTGATTTAAATCTTTTATGATGGCACTACCCTCACCTTCTTCATTTCCTCATAGAAGAGGTAGAGAATACGGTGTTGGTCTTTGGCTTCCCACCATCCTTTCACGTGGTCATACCAAGAGCCCCAACACACTGGAGGATGGGATGAAAAACAGGGCAATGAGTCACAGAGGTCCACCCAACCAATATTCTGCCGAAAAGAGAATCCCCGAAGAGAGAGGGAGAGTCACATTAAAGAAGGTCGTCCCCCTACTTGGTCTAAGGAAGTTATTCTTTCCTTGTAGAATGTTTGGGGATTTTCAGAAAGGAAGGAAATAAAGGCTGAATTCTCTTACCTTTCCCAGCCAGAAAAGTCTCAAAATACTCTTCCCATGTTCCTGGATCAGGAAGACCTTTATTCATTCTTTGGAAATGATAATAGGACACCATATTGTCCTTGGGATTCCTTGCTACATAGATTATCTGGGAATGATGGCAGGAGGGGAAGAAGCAAAAATAAGATTAGATCTAGAAATAGTTATTGCCCAGACAGGTCAAGTTAGAGTGGACACATTTCACACAGATGAATTTTTTGATGCTATGTTCTTGTGATCCTGGGAGATGGGAGATGTAAAGGATTCATATTGACTTGCATATTGAGTATTATAAAGAGATGCACTTATTATTATTATTGTTTTAAATAAGTGATGTAGGGTGCCGCCTGTGGCTCAAGGAATAGGGACTGGCCCCATATACAGGAGGTGATGGATTGAACCCTGGCCCCAGCCCAAAACTGCAACAGGAAAAAAAAGTGATGTATTTGAAGTAGTAATTGATTGAAGACTATTTTGAGGTCATTTTTAAGTGGCACACTCTGAATTCTTTTTGTTTTTTACCTTACAGTTTTTCTCTAGGAAGGATGGTGGTAGCAAGTGGATAGGAAGATGTGTTTTCAGGATCCGTGGTGAAGGCATTTCATTAGCTTGTTCCAAACCTGCAAAATTTGTTTTTAAGCATTTCCTACTACATTTCTCTATTTGCTTCAAAATCTTGCAGCTTCTATTATTACTATGTTAGGACAATTGAAGGCATCTGCAAGAAGGCTGTACTGTCCATAGATCTCACTTGAGAGAATGTGTCTAGCTTATGAATAGATGTTTTGGCTAGAACAATTCCCAACCATAACAATCAGTCAAATAAATAAAAACCTAAACAATTTAAACCCTTCCACCATGGTTATCTTATATGGGCTCATCCTTGTGAAATCAAATTAATTTTCTAATTAGAGAATCAAAATTTAACTTACTTTTGTAGGAAATGGCTATAGTACAGCAATGGCCAGACACAGTTAAAAAACAACAAAGCCACAACAACACAACAATAATTGTTTGAATGTTTAGAATTTTAAGATGTGCAATTTGGTAGTAAAAATTCTGAGTACTATAGTTAAGAGTGGCTACTCCATACTCACCAGATACTACGGATGGAAATATCCATTCGATGAAAGGAAATCGTATATGAGTCGGTGCTCGTTCACTGTTCTTAACATCACCTCCATTGTGTATTAAGTCCACTATCTCCTGAGTCCATGTTGTTCCTTATTCCACACATAAGATGAAGATGCATTGACATTTAATATGCTACATTCCACAAGACAGGGATGTCCAACCATTTTGTTCTGTGCCACACATTGTAAGAATAAGAGTTGTCTTGGGCACACATTAATACACAAACACTAATGAAAGCTGATTAGCAAAAAAATGGTCTGTGCATACTTTTCACACCACAGATAAGAAAGAAAAGTCATCAGAAAATCAGCATGTGGCCCATGGGCCACAGGTTGGACACCCCTGTCTTAAAATATTATCACATAGTTGTTAGAATATGTATGTGAATTTTAAAGCCAAGTCTATAATGGAATTCAGAAGACATCACTTCTTATTTATATCTTATGTTATAATATGAATTTTTATATAAATACTCACATTTGGAGGTGACATTGATAAACATACTTTTTTTCTGTGTCTCAATCATTAATTTGGATTGTTTCCACAATGATTTAGCTCTACTGTCCTTAAGGAAGACAGAATATAATGATGGAAAGGATAAAAAAAAAAAGCAGAATAAAAATTCCTTCTCACCAGATTTTAATCTCCTATGGAGTAGATTATATGGTTTTCAAACTCTCTTTTTTCCCCAAGCACATAGCACAGGAGACACCATTTTTTGGCCGAATGAATGAATGGTTAGTGCCTAGACTTGATATTAACCATTGGTGCTTAGTGTCTATTTTCACGCTTTTCTCTGATTTCCTTTTATTTTAATGGCTGAAAGGCTAAAAAGTAGATTTTCTAGACTTTTTTGGCACTAAGATTCTGAATACTATCTAGATTTTGTCAATAAGATGCATTATTCTAAGATTTGGAAGTCAGAAGGGAGGTAGAAGTCATCCTTTCTGAAGTTTGTGATGGTAGCTTCGACAGACAGAAATTTTGCAGAGGCTATTCCACCTTCCAACCAGTGCCCAAACCCAAGAAGCTGTAGTATCACTGCCACCACAGGCATAAGGAGAATGGCCTCTGTCCCCAAGCCTCAATCTGTCTGTGTTCTGCACTGACCCTGACTGGTACAGTGATACACCACTACCTGAATCTTTACTCTTTGATGAAAGTCTAATGTACTGGACATTCTTGCAAAATCCAGGTTGGGAGGATGTTGGATTATTTTAGGATGGTTTTTTGAATCCCGATCTGGATTGATCTTTCCTATATTCTTGGGAGCAACTCTCGTTTTAGACTTCTTTTCTCATATCCACTCCCCCCCCCCTTTTTTTTTTTACATTTTAATACTTATTAACAAAAAATGGCCAAATGATTGTGTCAAAATGACAAAGTGATGATAAGAAGTAAAATAGAAATTGTTTTTAGCTGTATTTATTTATTTTTTTTGAGACAGAGTCTCACTATGTTGCCCTTGGTAGAGTGCCATGGCGTCACAGCTCATAGCAACCTCCAACTCTTGGGCTTAAGCGATTCTCTTGCCTCTGCCTCTTGAGTAGCTGGGACTATAGGCACTTGCCACAACACCTGGCTATTTTTTGGTTGCAGCTGTCATTGTTGTTTAGCAGGCCCAGGCCAGCTCCAACTTGCCAGACTTGGTGTATGTGGCTGGCGCCCTACTCACTGAGCTATAGGCACTGAGATTCTTTTTAGCCATATTTAGCTGTGCCTCTGGATTTTAATCAGTCCAGAAGTCATACTATTCAAGCAACATATTTTATAGAAACTCTTCTTCCTCCCTTTTGTCAAATCAAAACAAAATGGGGGTTCTGTGTTTTTACCCTCAAGTGTGCTTTCCTAATGAGTATGTATATGTGTGGGTGAACTAGGGTGGGGTGAAGGGAGAAGTTAAAGTTAAAAAAGGAAAAGGCAGAATCTTAAAAATAGGAAATGAAGCCTAGAGAGGGCCAAGAACCATTCACTAAGGTGATCTTCTAGTCCCTCCATATCCATTTCCAGGGAGGACAGAGCAGATGCCACACTCTTGGTTTTCTGGACATTTGGTTTGTGTTGAGGAGTTTGTGGTTGGATGGCTTCCATCTTGATGTCTTTGCCTACATCAAGAATTCATTGACTCTCAACAAAGAAAAGCCACAATCATCCACATTATGTGTCACCTTGAAGTATTTCTTATAGGCAATATATAACCTTTACTTAACCCAACATGTGGTTTATGTCTCCAGGAGAGATCCCGTACGACTGCAACTTCTCCTTCAGTAGCTCTGGATCGCTGTGACAGAATGGGAACCTGTGGTATTACCCTCAGCTTGGTGGATCAGTTAGAATAATCTTCAGGCAACTGAAAGGTATATAGTCTGTCCTCTTGTCTTCCATTCCAAGGAGAGAGTAACTTTTATTAAACTGTGTGGATCCATCTTTTCTCTGATAAATTCTTGCTTTCAGAAGTGTGATGCCTACTCCAATGTTGAACCAATACCCTTCAGGAAGAGGTCATATTGCCTCCATGATGAGGATGGTGATTTTCCCACAAGGCTTTATGTAACTGATACATGCAAGGTGGGAAGGATTTGGTAGAAGGTGAATCAATCTGATCTACAGAAATCTGTCCAACATTTCTCTGTATACTGTAACCTTGGCCAGTATAGGAATGACTAGTTGTTTGGATTAGAGTCTTTATGGAAAAGGTGAGTTGGCTTGTCTAGGCAGAATTAATACAAATCGGGTTTATCTGAGTCACACAGCACCAAAACTGTTGGGTTTCCAGGTGGCTGCCTGTCTCCTAAAATGTTGGGGTTTCAGGCAATTGCCCAGGCCTTAGTTCTTGGAGTGCTTATGGTCGAAAGGTGATCAGAGTAAGGCAAGCATGGAATAAAGTTTATCGAAGAGGAGAAAAATGGGTTTACAGAGTAAGAAAGTTTACAAGGAAGAGTATGTTCATTATAGACAGTGAAGGGAGCCAGGTATGGTGGCTCATGCCTGTAATCCTTGGGAGCCCAAAGTGGGTGGATTGCCTGAGCTCAGCAGTTCAAGACCAGCCTGAGTGAGTCCCCATGAAAAAATAGCCGAGTATTGTGGCAAGTTTCTATAGTTCCAGCTACTTGGGAGGCTGAGGCAAGAGAATTGCTTGAGCCCAAGAGTTTGAGGTTGCTGTGAGCTATGATGGTACAACACTCAATCCCAGGGTAACTGAGTGAAACACTGTCTAAAAAAAAAAAAAAGAAAAAAAAGACAGAGAATGTGCCTCCATTGCCAGGGCAAGTAGGCAAAGAGGGCTCCATATTCTTTTTTTTGAGACAAAGCCTCAAGCTGTCGCCCTGGGTAGAGTGCTATGGCATCACAGCTCACAGCAATCTCCAACTTTTGGGCTTAAGTGATTCTCTTGCATCAGCCTCTTAAGTATCTGGGACTACAGGTGACCGGCACAATGCTTGGCATTTTTTTTTTTTAGGGTCAGGGTCTCACTCTTGCTTAGGCTGGTCTTGTTGTACTCCTGCGACCGCCTGCCTTGGCCTCCCAGAGTGCTAGGATCACAGGTGTGAGGCACCGTGTCTGGCCTAAATACAACTTTAGATGGCAAGCATTTTATTTTTTGAGTGTGTTTTTTGAATTGCTTAAACTCCATTAATGCTGTGGAAAACCTAAATGAACCAGGTTTTTTTTTAATTTAATTTTTTTATCAAAACATAACTGTATACATTTATGGGGTACATGTGACAATTTGATATACAATGTGGAATGTTTAAATCAAACTGATTAACCTAACCATCACTTTACTTACTTTTTGTGGTAAGACATTTTTAATTTACTCTTAGTTATTTTGAAATATACTGTTGTATTGTGCATATTAGGCGAGATCCCACCAAATGCCCTCCCTTCTCCCATCAAACCTAAATGAACCAGATCTTAATGTTTGCATTTGGCAGTTAGAGAACAGATCGATTAGCAAACAGTGTGCTGACATAATTAAGTTGAGTTGTGGATGAAATTAAGACAATGAGATGTGATTCTTACCAGTGGCTACTTTTAAATATTTACACTGAGAAAAATTTGATCCTGAGACCTTGCCTGTGCCTGCTCAAAGCCAATGAGCGGGTCTTTACTCAGCCAGCGTCCTGTGAGACACACTGACCGGATGTGGTCAGAGCAGTGGGGCTGTGCTAGTTCAGGGCTCTTGCTAGTGCAGCTTGTAGTCACATTAAAGGCTCCCATAACTTTGTTCTTGATTGAAACTGTCCCAAGGTCTGCAGGAAGGGATATTCCTTTGAAGATCCTCTGGAGAGATTAAAAAACTAATCTAGTGGGAGGCAGGCACTGAAAACAGATCATGCTGTGGTCAGGAATTTCCTGGAAGAGACCTGAGTAAGTGGTAAATCAAGATAAGGTTATTGTGCAGCTAAGTTAAAGATTACATCTGTTCTTTACAGATGAAGCAAAAAGAGATAAATAAGGCTCGTGACTTTTTTGTATTGTAATTTTAAGATTATGTGTGTATGTGCAGGATGCTTTATTGTTAGGGTATATAAGTGAGTAAGAAATAAACTGGGGCTGCTGTATGCCTGAGAGAGCTGCAGCCCCCTTCTCTTCCAGGACATTCTGACTGCTGGTCTTATTTCTGCGACGCAGGCCTGATCAATTCACGCAACACTGCTCCTATTTATTCAAGTCAAAGAACTTCTCTAACACTTTCAGATTACTCCTCCCAGAGTACCTGGGCTGCCCCAAATCTAGCTAACGCCACCAGCAATGTGGCTGTAGTGCCCTGTCCTCCAACAGTCAGTCTCCTCATGGTCTCACTCTCTCTTCTACATTTCTACTGTTAAAAGATCCAGACCAAGAAACATTTGTACTTTCTCATTTTCTAAACCCAGTCCAAATGGCACTTAGAGGTCCAATGGGGCAAGGAAATCTACTAAATTGAATCTACTCATTTCACACTTTTTTTTATTGATACAGAAAATAAAATGTTAAGAGGGCCAAATTTGATTGGTTTGAACATGTGAAGGGTTTGAGTAGATGATAGATGCCAATATTAAGTCTGCTGGAGAGTCATGTATTAGATGAGGAGAGGCAGCATCTAGAATTAGTTAAGACACAATTTCTTTGAAAGTGGCTTAAGAAATAGGAACACTTAAAACTACTGTAAAAGAATAGATTTTATCTTGTCTAGAAATCAAGTATATGGTATGGAACGGAGACTCAATTTTCATTTGGTTCATTAATTCTATGAAGGCATAAAACAGGTAATATGAAAAGCGTCCATGATTTTTTTCATATGTACATCAGAAGGATCATACAGGTGTCACTGTAAATCCTCAATGGATTGTTTCAGCAGAACTATTCATAATTTGATGCCTGTATAGGTGAAGTTTTACATTGATAAGCCATCACTGTTCTCTTGGTAACTGAACTTTTTTTTCTCATCAGACTTTAGATTTGACATTGCATTTGACCTTTTATATCTTAGAGGAATTGACATGCCAGGGCAATGACAGGCTGGAGTCTCTCCCAGTTCCCAGCATCACGAGTCCCCTTACTTATCCCTACAGAGCCAGTGGCAGGCATTTCTCACCACCTATTTCCATTCCACGAGAGCACCAGATCCGTTTAGCTGCACTGATCCCACAAGTAGATAGAATTGCATTGACCTCAGCTAATTTTAGAGTCTTTTTATTTCTGCTTATGTTGAGTACTTTGTACAATTTTAAAAGTGATCTGTTTTGAAGGCAAAATTATAAAACTTGAAATTAAAAAGTCAAAAACGTAAAGGAGCCAATAGTGTAAATCAAGTATTTGGGAAGTGAAGTCTGGAAGCTAACTTGCAATAAATTCATAAGTTTTAAACTCTTTGTATAAATGCTTTTTGTTTTTGCTTTTTTAAAAACAACAGTGATGGACCAGAACGGTGGCATTTGAAACAGTTTGGGTTTTCAGGCAATATTTTCAATCATTATTATAAAACCTGGTTCTGAGCTTAAAAGTGGGCTTAATTCTGCAGTATTTATTTATTTATTTGAGACAGGGGCCCACTCTGTTGCTTAGGCTAGAGTACAGTAATGTCATCCTAGCTTACTGCAGACTCAAACTTGGGCTTAAGTGATCTCTCTGCTCTAGCATCACAAGTAGCTCAGACTATAGGCATGTGCCACCATGTCTGGCTAACTTTTCTACTTTTTGTAGATACGGGGCCTCACCATGTTGCTCAGGCTGCTTTCCAATTCCTAGCCTCAAGCAATCCTCCCTCTTCAGCCTCTAAAAATGCTAGGATTACAGCCATTGAGCCACCACACAGCCTCTGCAGTAAATCTTTTATAGCTACCTCAACACACAGAAACTTTCTGAGAAATGGACACTCCCTGAAGTCTTTTGTTTGCATGGTAACACTGACTGATGCTTAGATGTTCCAGCATCTAATGTGGTTACAGTAGTCTTGATGACCAAAGGTATTTTCTCCTAGCTTTGAAAGTCTGTGTTGATGCCAGATGGAACAGACTTTAAGCTACTGTGAATGTGAAGGAACACTCCCTTTGGCTTCGTATCTGAATGCCATGCATCTTTTTGGAATTGTATGTTGTGTTTGTGTATTTATTTTTTGATTCATAGTAACTTCTCATTTATGGAATCAATGTGGATAGAACACAAACTGTGAATAAAGGAAGTAAATAGCTGAAAAATATTTCATCCTGAATAGGCGCCTGATGAGTAAGATGGGAAAATCAAGATCAACATGAAACCAAAGGACAGAGAGGAACCTAAGGCCTCCCTCTGCCTATAGAGTCTTGTATTAGTCTTGTCTCAAGTGATAAAGACATAGAGAGAGGTGTTTGCACAGTCTTTGAAAATGCTGAGGTTTAGATTTTTTTTGGTTGTGTATATGTGTACCAGGAATTATCAGAGAGTCTGATTTTGCAAATAGCAAATATATATGCAATTTGGGTGTGGATCAAACACTGTACTTTTAGTAAACATGTAGATATGCACAGTTATCTATAGACAACTATTTCCCCTTGATTACCCCTAGATTTTAGCGTCTGGGCCTAAGTCAGTCTTATTTCTGTGGACAACTTTGTTAAACTGACAGGAAGTTTACAACATACCACAAAGGAGGGTGAAAATCAGAAGACTCATTCTCTGACCCTGAGTTGGGAGGGCTCCTGAGGGCTGAGGTGAAGTCAGCATTGCAGAACCCAAGCTCCCCTATGTCTTCCCAAATCAGCCTCAGGACCCCCTTTCTAGCTTGCACACCCAAAGCTGCTCTGTACAAGATCTGCAATAACGGCCTAGACTGGGAACAGATAAATAAACAAGTCTCCCCTTTTGCTCTTGGCTGTTTCACTCTCTCCTGAGGAAGTAAAAACATCAGTATGTCATAGGAATAATGAAATTCTTAAAACTTGTAGGTCATTTTAACATTTTTTTGGTGTAGTTTCTTTCAGTTTCCTCAGTAACTTATCCTAGCCTTATCACTCTGTCTGGTAAACAGTTTGCTACTCAAACTAAGATCAACTCCTTTATTTCATTATTCGTATGTCCTTCCCACTTACCTTCATCACTCTCTTCCTCCCCTTCCCCTCCATACCCTTCCACTTACCTGCTTTAGGGTAGGTAGAAATAAGCAGGTCATCAGGTTTGGCTTGAAAGTTCCAGATCTGATCCCAGGTCTCACAGGTGGGTGTGGGTTGAAGAATTCCCTGCACATAGTCAACACTTACGCGTTTGATTCCATCAAATTGGAAATCCTCCATCTTGTTTAAGGCTATCAGTGTTGGAAAAATCAAGAGTCTTATTCCAGAAAAAAAGAAAAAAGTACCTCTTAGCACAAAGCTGCGTTTTTGATATGGTATAGACAGTGCAAGACTCAGACAAGTCCTTTGTGGTCTGGTGCCTGCCGGCAAACGTGAAGGAAGGGAGTTGCAGGCCTCCTGGCTGTAGCTCCAGGGAATGAGAAGTGTTGTTTAGGACTCTGTGCAGAGGCGTGTTTCTGCTGAGCCCCATCCCTCCCCCGCTGCCCGGGCTATGACATCACCCAGAGGCGGTGACAAATTCTGAGGGCTGAGTCCTGCTCTAGCCCGGCTCTTTTCTGTCAAAGAGTTACTGCCACGTTGTTTGTGTCCCTGTTGTTTGCACCCCTCATCTTTGTGTTCATAAAATAGTTCCCAAATACAATTGCACTAATTGTTTAATTTTAAGCAATTAAAAAGTTGCAGGGTACTTGGCTATGGCATTACAAATTCAATACAGAATGACTTCCCTGAAAGGCTGCAGGGACATTTGTGTGGGCTGTTAACAGCTCTCTAACAGCCCAGAAAAAAGTCCCAAAGTGTCAACTTTGTTATTTTTTAAGGGTAAAAGAAATAATGTTCCACTGAAAAGGATTTCCTTGCTTTTGCAGGCTAGCCCACAGTGCCAGTAGGGGGCCCATCACAGCTATTAAACGCGTACATCTCATGCCTGGGCCCCAGGTCCTGCCACACTGCTCCCTCTGGCAGGTCCATAGCTCCCTCGAGCACTGCTGCTGCCTTCCTTCTCCTGGAACTCCCCCTGGCTCTTGTGTGTCCGGTTTATGTTTGCTTTTATGTGTTTTTTTTCAGGTCCCAGGTTATATGTCTTCTTTCTGGAGAATCCTTCCCTCACTTTCTATATCATCTCAAGCAGGTCCCTCCTGTTGCCTTGCTTGTGGCTCCTTCCTTTCATTTAGAGAAGCTATCAAAATTTAGTTTTTCTTATTTGCTTCTGAGCATTTTCCATATCCTGTGTTACACTAAAAGGCACGTGAAGCACGTCCAGGACTCTGTCTGGTTTTCTCACTGTTTACCAGCTGTGTGCTTAGTGCCTGGTACACTACTATCTCATGAGAGAATGAATGAGTAAAATTAAACAGAAATTGTTTAATCGAGGAAGTGAGTTCTTTGGTTCACTGTTACATGAGAATTAGGTGAGCCTGGTGCCTGTGGCTTTCCAGTCTTAGCCAGATCTCAGACTGCCTGTATTTGAATCCTGTGCCATCCCTTGGTAGCTGTGGGCAATGACAAGTTACAGAATCTTTGTATTTACACTTCACACTTCCCTCATGTGTAAGTTAGGGATCTTGACAGTATCTGCCTCATAGATAGTGTTGTTTGCTGGGGGGGGGTGGGGGGAGAGGGCGGAGGGGGATAAAATAGTGCATTTAGTGCCTTAGTTATTACAGCTGGGAAATGTTCCATCAACAGCGGCTATTAATAACAATGAAGGACAGTAGTTCACGATTTCTCTCTGACTCATGTCTGGATGCAACCTCAAATAAGATAAATTCTTTGGCTTTCTTATTGATTATCACCTCTCTATCGGTGTGATGAGGCATGTGGACACTTGACATTCATATGCATTAGAAAGACTTACAAAAGTTACCTATAACTGTTCAGTTAGATTCATTCTATAATCTTTTCAGGCCCATGTGCTCT
>NW_003852457.1:11089447-11096508 GCF_000181295.1 Otolemur garnettii
ACTGTGATCTTTGGATGTTTCCATGGCAAACTATTAATACTGTCATGTTCAGCCCTAAAATGTGATTTGTTTGACAAATTTGTGACTGGGTTCCCAATCTCTGTTGTTCTTGGGAAAATCCTGAATGCTGGTGACTGCTCTTAAAGAGGTTTTTGTTTGTTTTTTACTAAAGGAATTTGTGTAAAATGTGTTTTGATTCATCATATTGTTTTAAAAGACATCCATTGGAGAATGAGCTAAACCTGTGTTGAATAAAAGTAAAATTATCTTCATCTTTTGAATCAATATTTAGCTTAGGCTCATTAGAAATGGCTCATTTGTTTTCTAATACTTGCAACAAAATTGGGAGGAAAAAGGACCAATAAGACCACACAATTAAAACTGGAATCAAATCCAGATTGTTCAAGAATTGGTAAACATCTATCATTTTTCTTAACTTGTTTCTTTTCCACTTCTCTCTGTTTTACACTATTGTATGGTCCAGTGCAGTCCCTTGTTCCAGAAATTGAGTTGGGAAAAAATGAAGCTCCAATGAAATGTATTAGCCTTTGATGCTTTAATCAACGTCTGAGATTTGAGATAGTTGTGAATACTTAATGAAGCGAGGCAAGGATGTAGGGAATCTTTAATTTCAGATGATTTTTTAAAACACAAACCCTTATGGTCTTAGAAAAATAAAAAGCCGTGTCGAATGGTGGACCATATAGAATTGCCAGATTTAGCAAATATAAATGCAGGATACCCAGTGAAATTTGAATTTCAGATAAATAATTAATTACTTTTTATTATGGGCATGTCCTATGCAATATATAGTACATGCATAATGACTGTTATTTTTTGGGATATGAATGTGACTGGGTGTCTTGTCCTTTATATGGCACCGCTAAGTAGGTAGGGGAGAAGTTGCTGGCCAGGGCTAACTCCAAAACAGAAAAACTCTGAGACATTAATGAGTGGGATTAGAAGCATGACTGACCCAGAAAGCCCTTTAGACTCTCTCACATGAGCTGAGTGACCTCTAGTCTCTTCCACTGGCTTGTGGGGAAATGTGTACTGTTTGTACTTTCTAGTTACTTGCATCTCTGCTGGTCTCTTCTCTGGGCCTATAGATTTGTGTAGCTTGTTTTGTTACTTGTTAGTAAGGAGAGGACATATAAAATCCTTGGTGTGATCCAAGTAGTGAGTTGGCATCAGATGAGGGTCTCAGATGAGACCTCCTGTGTGCTCTGCCCTGACTTCTCCTTATTGGCTTTTGAGAGGTTGAGGAGAAAGGGTAGCTGGGAAGCACTGTTGGGTCTCATGCTGCTGCTGCTTCACAGAAGCTTACTTCGTTATGTTACACTATGTCCTACTAATAGCATGCTCCCCAAATTAGCTTTCTCAAATGAAAAAGAATAAAGGAGAATGAAGTATTTGGGTACCAGAAAATGAGTCCTTGATCTCCCAGCATCAATGAAGAGTTGATATTCTGTGAATTCCAATGGACTGGCAAGGCCTCAGAAGGGAGGGGACACCCTTTTCTCTGAAGCGGTTTGTAGGAAGATCTGTGGAAGATCTACTTCTCAGGACCTGGCTGGCTGCTTTTGCCTTGTAAGTATTCCTAGGTGCTTGGGTGGTTTCCTTTCTTTTTTGAAGTGGCCACTCCCTCCCTCTCTTCTCTATAAGTCGGTTTTAAGGAGTGAGGCAAACTCTCCCTGCCTCCTCCTTTTTGCTCACCTGAAAATAAGTACACAAGCCCTTTCCCCTTTCAGGCTTTGATGTTTATTGCTACAAAGAAATAGAAGATTAACAAAAAATAGCCAGTGTGGACATGTAGCTTTGGGAATTGTACTGGTCTATCTCTAAACCTACAAGTGCCTCCTGGACCAGGATTCAGCTGCTTTCAGAGTTTAGAGGCTTGGAGAAGATAGTGGGGCTGGGGGCCACCAATAATGGGAAGAAGGGACAGGGACCAAGGGCAGCAGAGACTTTGACCAGTAAGGAAGAGACCCCAGAGAAGGTGACCTGGGAAATGGAACTCCCATTTTATCAAGTGTCTTCTACATGCAGGATCTCATGACTGCTGCAGTGGAAAGACACAGTCTCTGCCACCAGGAGATTTGCAGTCTGACACAGAAGGTGATATGTAAACAAGCAATTAGAGTATTAGATTAATGGAGGTGAGGACAAATTGTACTAGAGCACTAGAGAATGAGCATCGAAGTCAGCCTGGAATCAGGAGAGGTCTTCCAGAAGAGAGGACAGTTAAGCTGAGACTTGAAGGATAACGAGGGGTTGGCAAGTGGGTGACGGAGGGCAAGGTGTTCCGGGTGGAGGAGCTAGCATGTGCAAAAGCATAGCAGTAAGGTGTGATCAGGATTGAGGGGGCAGGGTTGCTGGAGGACATGGGGAAGGTGAGAGAGAATAGAGGAAGAAGAAGGCAAGGGGCAAGGCCCCTTAGATCTTAGATGTTGTAAGAAGCTGAAGTTAAACACTGTGTAGACCAGGGGAGGCCACTGAAGTATTTTGAGCATGGGAGCAAATGTCACATTTCATCTTCACATTAATCCTTTGTGGTAGAAAGTAAGTTGTATGTTGAATTTAAAATTGGAGAAGTGGAAGCTCAGGGAGGTAAAATGAAGGCCTCAATTTCAGAGAATAAATGGGAGAGTGAGGACTCAATTCCATTTATGTCTGACTGCAGAGAGTCCAGGCACTTCCCCTTTTATAGAGTTCTTTAGTCTGGAGAGGAAGGATATGGAAAGAAGGGTCTCCAAACTTCTATACTCTGCTAAAAAGCATGCCTACTAATGGGCTGTCCTTGGGGCTGAGTGCTCACTGCCTGGAGGGTGAGCCAATTCATTAAGCCTCCTTCTTAAGCTGTAAGCATCTGTGGTTTTGGTATGGAAAATCACAGTTAGGACAACCAAGTGAACTGAACATTTTAGAAAGATTTGAACTCCAAAATGATATGTAAATTCCTGACTCTCTGGATTGTTTGCTTAGAGTCAGTGACTGATTTGAGGAAGGAGCTCTGTAACCTGTATGTTGGTGGAGGCACTTTCTAATTGGACAAATAATATGTAAACCTTTCAAAATATGGCTACATAATGTTTTTGTAGGCTGAGATTGTTAATTAAAGTCATGTACAATATAGGAGTATTAACAATAGTTGTTCTACCCAGGTTGGAGTCACTAACAGTAACATTTCGATCCTGATAAGGTGTGTAAATAAATTGGCATTGTTAAAGCAGGTCAAATACAGTAGGAAAAGTATGCCAAACCCAAAGTCCTCTTTGGAATTCATTCTTCCTTTGGGTCCCCAACATTCACAATTGTAGACTATCAGCAAGAACTCTCTGGCTGATGGTAATTGGCTCTGGTACACAGATGATGCACTAATGAAACCCTAACTGGGTCTCAACACACAGAGCTTTACTGAATGAGAATAAAATACTGACTGTTACTGAGAACATAGGGACAATCTATACACTTGTGTAACTTGTATACCAGCCTAGACAAGACTTTTATGCTCCTATGAGGAAAGGAATACCAAAAAGTTGCTAACATTACTATTCTTATTCATGAAAATATTAATCTCATGCTGAAAATATGCTAAGAACTAAGCAGCATTTAAGCAACAGAATCAATGAAAATGTGTTTTATTATTTTTGTTTTTCCCACTAGTTACAAATGCTTAAGTTTTCATGACAAAATTTCATCAGTATGCATTGAACATAATTAATTTGAAATGTTCTGATTCTTTAATGCCAAAGCAAGGACTTTATTCTTTCTTTTGCATCATTTCCTCTTTCTTCTTGCTTTCTCTCTCTCCTTTGAGCACTTCCCAGGTCTCTAAAGTGGATGGATTGCCACCTGGGCCCTTGTACTGAACTGACTATGTTAGGATGTTTACCTGGCTGTTTCCCATTGCTGGCCTCACAGCAATGGGATGAGGTATAAATTAATTGGGTGATTTGGGACCGTCCAATTCCCAGGCTCACCTCATTATTACCTTAGTCATGTCTTGCGACTTGCGAGAATGTGTAGGGAATTGATAGAGCAATAAATGATGTTCAAATCAAGTAGTAACATGGCTGAGACCTGGTAACAGTGCCTTTTGTGTGTTGGGCTTTGCATCAGCCACGTGTTCCCATCTCTCCACACAATGATATGATGATGGGTCCTGCGGATCAGAGCCTGGCATACACAGGGGGATTCTCAGAGAGATGGGTGTCCAACTGCATGGGTAGTATGCGTAGCAGATGTACTTGATGGGGTCCCAGTTGGGAAAGGAAATTTCTTTTTCCTCGTCCTCATCACTTTTCAGTGTTTATGAATGAGACTTACGGGTATGTAAAGATTCAGATTGCCTGGTGAGCTTATCAGTGTCCACCCTTATGGTTTTAGTGATTGCTATCCATGCATTTTCTCTATTAAGACCTATTTCCATAGTCCTAGGAATTCTGGGAAGTGGTAGAGGCAGGATTATCCACACAGAAGTAATGGGGGACAGATGAATCACACTAGAGCCCTGAAGTGAATTGAAAGGTTCCAAAAGGAAACTGAGTTGTGTGACAGTTAGTTAGCTACCAAAAATTTGCTGGAAGAAATTGTCACTATTTATATTATACATTTTAGTGATGTATTTAAAAAGTAACTTAAACCAAAACTTAATCTGAAAACATGAGTATACTCATATGAGGACTGAAGCATTGAAAATGTTAGCACATGATTGTAGAAAACTTAAATGTAGTGATAATTGACAGTGATATTAGGATTATAACTGGCAATTTACTGAGTTTCCCTGCCTCCACATTGCCACCCTGCTCCCACTCTCCTCCTTGCCCCTAAACTTGACTAGCTCTACCAATTGTCTGTTTACTTTATTTCATTTTTTTAGTAGCGTGAACAACAGCAAACATAATCAACAACTAGTCTAAACCTAAATTTACTATCATTTGGTCTGAGTCTTAAACTGTTACTGTTAACCCAATATGTTGGGTAATAACTAAGAAATTTTTAGTTCCTTTTCTTCTTTACTAGAGTTGGAAGTGGAAAGTGAGGCTGGTATCAGCCATTTTCTCCTTGTAGTCTTCATCAAATCTCTCGTTCTGAGCCACAGTGAAGTGTTTCTTCCAGTCTCCCACGGTCCCTGGAACAGAGTCATATGGGAGAGTCAGTGATTCTCCTGCCTCCTGCCTCTGTGTGATGATTTCTCCTCCACCTTCCAGGAAGGTCAGTATTGGATAAAGTATTTTTCTTGCTAACCTGTGACCTTTTTAAACAAACAAACAAACAAACAAACAAACACACACCACCCCCAAACAGAGTCTTGCTCTGTCACCCTGGGTAGAGTGCTGTGGTGTAGCTCACAGTAACCTCAAACTCTTGGATGTGAGTGATCGATCCTCTTGCCTCAGCCTCCTATGTAGCTGGGACTACAGGCAGGCGTGTGCCTCCGCACCTGGCTAGTTTTTTTTTTCTATTTTTAGTAGAAACAGAGGTCTTTCTTTTACTCAGTCTAGTCTCTAACTCCTAAACTGAAGCAATTCACTCGCCTCAGCCTCCCAGAGTGCTAGGATTACAGGTGTGAGCCACAGTGCCCAGCCTAACCTGTGACTTTCTTATCCTGTAGGGAAGAAAGAAGAATTTCCTGTCTGAGTTGGAGAGACAGGGAGAGCCTGTTACCCACCTCCTAGCCACATTAGTGGGGGAATGAGACCACTGTGTTAAAAAAGCAGGCCCGAGGAGCTTTCCTGTCTTTCTCTGTGCCCTCCTGCACATTAAAGCATAGTAAGTACTCATGCCTGTAGCTCCCATGTATTAAGCTGATCAAGAAGCACCTGCTTCTGGGAAGTCTTAAGGTACAGCTTTGAGGAGGAAAAAAAGAGTCCTCAGATTTTGCAATTTTTTTTCTTTTTTTTTGTAGAGACAAAGTCTTATTTTGTCACCTTCCGTAGAGTGCCGTGGCATCACACAGCTCACAGCAACCTCTAGCTCTTGAGCTTAGGCAATTCCCTTGCCTCAGCCTCCCGAGTAGCTGGGATTACAGGCGCCTACCACAACGCCCGGCTATTTTTTGTTGCAGTTTGGCCAGGGCCAGGTTTGAACCTGCAACCCTCGGGCCCTACTCACTGAGACATAGGCGCCACCCAAGATTTTGCAATTTTTATCTGTGTCACCTTTCCCAGTTTTATTTTTCTTACCATCATCCATCATCTTGTGTATTCTTATTGTTTATATTTTCTCATTATTAGACTATAATTTCCATGAAAGAAGGAATTTTTTTATTTTACTCACTTCTCCAAACCATGCATATAACAACACCTGGCACATAGAAACCCCTTAGTTAACACTTTGCGATCTGAAGAGAAACCAGAGTATATAACACTTTTGAATGAATGGCTTTAACCGATAGTGTAGGGCTTCCTATAAAATGGATTTTTTGCCCCATCTGACTTAATTATGTGTTTTTTCACCTTATCAGCCAGAACTCTGGAGGGACGGTGGGACTAGGTGGTTGGATTTAGACACCAAATCTCACTCTCCCACAGTGGCTGATTAAATATGGTTTTCATTTCATCAGTAGTTTCTTAAATACTTCTTTTTCCAAAATCATTCATTAAAGATAGTTATTTTTCCTAAGTATAAAAAACTCCTCAAACACTCTGAAATATTTGACAATTCTTTCAAGATTATGACCAAAATAAAATATAATAACCTTTTCTCATGAATGGAGAAATGGAGTGGTTCATGACTTCAGTAGGAATTGAGGAATAGTTTGCCATCGGATTCTGCTTCATAACATCAAATGAAGTGTGATGGACAATTTTTTCTAGAACTTTATCATCGAGTGTCTTTCCCATAAATTCTGCCAGCTTCTGAATTTCATGCTTTGGGTTCTATGATTAGAGTCAAGAGAAAAGTAAAGAGTTAATATAATTAGTTTAAAAAGAATATTGAAATGGATTTATGACAGTGACCAGTAATATGCCAGGAGTTAAAATTAAAAAAATTATCTTACAAATGCTCAACTTTCCAGAAATGAGTTATTTTAAAATGGTGCCCCATATTGTTCT
>NW_003852457.1:11097040-11109698 GCF_000181295.1 Otolemur garnettii
AAGGGCCTGCTCTGACCATTGTAGCTTCTGATTTAAAAGCTTGAATGTCAAAAGTGCTTAATTTTATTGGCTTCACACAGACTAGGAATCAGAAAGAATGCTGATAATCGTGAGCTCTGTGTGAACTATAAATCAGGGACATTCCAGAGCATGATCATAGAAATATTTAAAAAGATTTCAGGGACTCTGAGGTTAGACTGCCTTTCAGGGAGGTTTCTTCCTGGTATTCATAACACACTGTGATATATGTTGTAGGTGACTGTCATCTGCACGGAGTCTTCTTATGATGGCACAACACTTTTGTATCAAGTAAAAAACAGTAAGCACAAAGAGGAGGGAATTTTATAATGATAACCTCATAGGTTACTCTGATGGCTCTTTAATTATAGTTCTGAAAATCCTAAAGATTTAGTAGTTTATCTGTCTAAAAAAATTTAAAAATGAATCTGTGTTTTTCATTCCTTTGATATTTTGTAGGAATAGTTGAATAAGGTCCAGCAGTGATTGAGTCTTAGAGAAGTGTATCTAAATTGTTATGTGTGCTTGAATCCCCTGAGAGTTTTATAAAACTCCAGACTTGGCTCGGATCCTGTAGCTCAAGTGGCTAAGGCGCCAGCCACATACACCTAAGGTGGCGGGTTTGAATCCTGCCTGGGCCCGCCAAAACAACAATGACGGCTGCAACCAAAAAATAGCCGGGCGTTGTGGCGGGCGCCTGTGGTCCCAGCTACTTGGGAGGCTGAGGCAGTAGACTTGCTTGAGCCTAGGAGTTGGAGGTTGCTGTGAGCTGTGATGCCACAGCACTCTACCCAGGGGGATAGGCCCAGTCTCAAAAAAAACAGAAAAACAAAAAAACATAAAAACCTCCAGACTTAGCATGTCAGCAGTGGGCTCTGAGAGCCCACACAGCTAGTCTGTGACACACCTGTTGAGTACCAAGGCTTTCAGTGGTAAGTTAGAGAACAGAGACTGTAATTCCTTATGGATCTTTGTAGTTAGTGGAGTCATAGAAAGTACCTGAGTAGACTATTATTTATAACAAATTTCCAGAAACATTATCCCATTTAGTTTTCAGAATAGATCTTAGATGGGTAAATATTGCCTCCTTTTTTTATTTAAAAAAACCATGTTCCCAAGTTGCTAAGTGTCTTTACCAAGAATAGTTTACAGTAGATGACAAAGCCAGAATTTGAATTTAAGAACTTTTACTAAGCTATTAGGATTTTCCATTATATTATTATTATTATTTTTTTGAGACAGAGCCTCAAGCTGTCCCCCTCAGTAGAGTGCTGTAACTATCACAGCTCACAGCAACCTCAACTCCTGGGCTCAAGCGAGTCTCCTGCCTCCACCTCCCAAGTTGCTGGGATCACAGGCACCTGCCACAACACCTGGCTATTTTTTTGGTTGCAGCCGTCATTGTTGTTTTAGTGGGCCCGGGATGGATTCAAACCCACCAGCTCAGGTATATGTAGCTGGTGCCTTAGCCACTTGAGCCACAGGTGCTGAGCCAGTATATTATTTTTTAAACTATTTCTTGAAACTATTGTGTTCCTCTGCACTAATAAAAAAACAAACAAATGTGCTACAAAAGTTTTCCCCTTCTGAACTGGACTTTAAAATATAAATAGAAAGGAAATATTTTGCAATTTGTATTTTGTAATCACTTGCCTATAAGGAAAAGATACACTGTCTCCTGGAGCGCCAGAAAGTTGCAGGTGAGACTGTGTGATACATAAACTCATGATCTGCCATGTGCATTTTGACACATAGGCATCTGAGCCAACAAAATGCTGCAACCTTCTGTTTTCTTCTTCAATCTGAGTTTCTGATTTAAATCTTTTATGGTCTCCAGTGAGAACATATTAGATGGCACTACCCTCACCTTCTTCATTTCCTCATAGAAGAGGTAGAGAATACGGTGTTGGTCTTTGGCTTCCCACCATCCTTTCACGTGGTCATACCAAGAGCCCCAACACACTGGAGGATGGGATGAAAAACAGGGCAATGAGTCACAGAGGTCCACCCAACCAATATTCTGCCGAAAAGAGAATCCCCGAAGAGAGAGGGAGAGTCACATTAAAGAAGGTCGTCCCCCTACTTGGTCTAAGGAAGTTATTCTTTCCTTGTAGAATGTTTGGGGATTTTCAGAAAGGAAGGAAATAAAGGCTGAATTCTCTTACCTTTCCCAGCCAGAAAAGTCTCAAAATACTCTTCCCATGTTCCTGGATCAGGAAGACCTTTATTCATTCTTTGGAAATGATAATAGGACACCATATTGTCCTTGGGATTCCTTGCTACATAGATTATCTGGGAATGATGGCAGGAGGGGAAGAAGCAAAAATAAGATTAGATCTAGAAATAGTTATTGCCCAGACAGGTCAAGTTAGAGTGGACACATTTCACACAGATGAATTTTTTGATGCTATGTTCTTGTGATCCTGGGAGATGGGAGATGTAAAGGATTCATATTGACTTGCATATTGAGTATTATAAAGAGATGCACTTATTATTATTATTGTTTTAAATAAGTGATGTAGGGTGCCGCCTGTGGCTCAAGGAATAGGGACTGGCCCCATATACAGGAGGTGATGGATTGAACCCTGGCCCCAGCCCAAAACTGCAACAGGAAAAAAAAGTGATGTATTTGAAGTAGTAATTGATTGAAGACTATTTTGAGGTCATTTTTAAGTGGCACACTCTGAATTCTTTTTGTTTTTTACCTTACAGTTTTTCTCTAGGAAGGATGGTGGTAGCAAGTGGATAGGAAGATGTGTTTTCAGGATCCGTGGTGAAGGCATTTCATTAGCTTGTTCCAAACCTGCAAAATTTGTTTTTAAGCATTTCCTACTACATTTCTCTATTTGCTTCAAAATCTTACAGCTTCTATTATTACTATGTTAGGACAATTGAAGGCATCTGCAAGAAGGCTGTACTGGCCAGAAAACCCAACTCAAAAAAAGGGGCCACCCCAAGAAAAAAAGGTTTGGCCAAAAAAAATCCCAAACAAAAAAAACAAACAAAAAAAAAAAAAACCAAAAAAATTAAAACCCTCCAACAAGGGTAACCTAAAAGGGCCCAACCCTGGGAAAACAAAATAAATTTCTAATTAGAGAATCAAAATTTAACTTACTTTTGTAGGAAATGGCTATAGTACAGCAATGGCCAGACACAGTTAAAAAACAACAAAGCCACAACAACACAACAATAATTGTTTGAATGTTTAGAATTTTAAGATGTGCAATTTGGTAGTAAAAATTCTGAGTACTATAGTTAAGAGTGGCTACTCCATACTCACCAGATACTACGGATGGAAATATCCATTCGATGAAAGGAAATCGTATATGAGTCGGTGCTCGTTCACTGTTCTTAACATCACCTCCATTGTGTATTAAGTCCACTATCTCCTGAGTCCATGTTGTTCCTTATTCCACACATAAGATGAAGATGCATTGACATTTAATATGCTACATTCCACAAGACAGGGATGTCCAACCATTTTGTTCTGTGCCACACATTGTAAGAATAAGAGTTGTCTTGGGCACACATTAATACACAAACACTAATGAAAGCTGATTAGCAAAAAAATGGTCTGTGCATACTTTTCACACCACAGATAAGAAAGAAAAGTCATCAGAAAATCAGCATGTGGCCCATGGGCCACAGGTTGGACACCCCTGTCTTAAAATATTATCACATAGTTGTTAGAATATGTATGTGAATTTTAAAGCCAAGTCTATAATGGAATTCAGAAGACATCACTTCTTATTTATATCTTATGTTATAATATGAATTTTTATATAAATACTCACATTTGGAGGTGACATTGATAAACATACTTTTTTTCTGTGTCTCAATCATTAATTTGGATTGTTTCCACAATGATTTAGCTCTACTGTCCTTAAGGAAGACAGAATATAATGATGGAAAGGATAAAAAAAAAAAGCAGAATAAAAATTCCTTCTCACCAGATTTTAATCTCCTATGGAGTAGATTATATGGTTTTCAAACTCTCTTTTTTCCCCAAGCACATAGCACAGGAGACACCATTTTTTGGCCGAATGAATGAATGGTTAGTGCCTAGACTTGATATTAACCATTGGTGCTTAGTGTCTATTTTCACGCTTTTCTCTGATTTCCTTTTATTTTAATGGCTGAAAGGCTAAAAAGTAGATTTTCTAGACTTTTTTGGCACTAAGATTCTGAATACTATCTAGATTTTGTCAATAAGATGCATTATTCTAAGATTTGGAAGTCAGAAGGGAGGTAGAAGTCATCCTTTCTGAAGTTTGTGATGGTAGCTTCGACAGACAGAAATTTTGCAGAGGCTATTCCACCTTCCAACCAGTGCCCAAACCCAAGAAGCTGTAGTATCACTGCCACCACAGGCATAAGGAGAATGGCCTCTGTCCCCAAGCCTCAATCTGTCTGTGTTCTGCACTGACCCTGACTGGTACAGTGATACACCACTACCTGAATCTTTACTCTTTGATGAAAGTCTAATGTACTGGACATTCTTGCAAAATCCAGGTTGGGAGGATGTTGGATTATTTTAGGATGGTTTTTTGAATCCCGATCTGGATTGATCTTTCCTATATTCTTGGGAGCAACTCTCGTTTTAGACTTCTTTTCTCATATCCACTCCCCCCCCCCTTTTTTTTTTTACATTTTAATACTTATTAACAAAAAATGGCCAAATGATTGTGTCAAAATGACAAAGTGATGATAAGAAGTAAAATAGAAATTGTTTTTAGCTGTATTTATTTATTTTTTTTGAGACAGAGTCTCACTATGTTGCCCTTGGTAGAGTGCCATGGCGTCACAGCTCATAGCAACCTCCAACTCTTGGGCTTAAGCGATTCTCTTGCCTCTGCCTCTTGAGTAGCTGGGACTATAGGCACTTGCCACAACACCTGGCTATTTTTTGGTTGCAGCTGTCATTGTTGTTTAGCAGGCCCAGGCCAGCTCCAACTTGCCAGACTTGGTGTATGTGGCTGGCGCCCTACTCACTGAGCTATAGGCACTGAGATTCTTTTTAGCCATATTTAGCTGTGCCTCTGGATTTTAATCAGTCCAGAAGTCATACTATTCAAGCAACATATTTTATAGAAACTCTTCTTCCTCCCTTTTGTCAAATCAAAACAAAATGGGGGTTCTGTGTTTTTACCCTCAAGTGTGCTTTCCTAATGAGTATGTATATGTGTGGGTGAACTAGGGTGGGGTGAAGGGAGAAGTTAAAGTTAAAAAAGGAAAAGGCAGAATCTTAAAAATAGGAAATGAAGCCTAGAGAGGGCCAAGAACCATTCACTAAGGTGATCTTCTAGTCCCTCCATATCCATTTCCAGGGAGGACAGAGCAGATGCCACACTCTTGGTTTTCTGGACATTTGGTTTGTGTTGAGGAGTTTGTGGTTGGATGGCTTCCATCTTGATGTCTTTGCCTACATCAAGAATTCATTGACTCTCAACAAAGAAAAGCCACAATCATCCACATTATGTGTCACCTTGAAGTATTTCTTATAGGCAATGTATAACCTTTACTTAACCCAACATGTGGTTTATGTCTCCAGGAGAGATCCCGTATGACTGCAACTTCTCCTTCAGTAGCTCTGGGTCGCTGTGACAGAATGGGCACCCGTGGTATTACCCTCAGCTTGGTGGATCAGTTAGAATAATCTTCAGGCAACCGAAAGGTAATAGTCTGTCCTCTTGTCTTCCATTCCAAGGAGAGAGTAACTTTTATTAAACTGTGTGGATCCATCTTTTCTCTGATAAATTCTTGCTTTCAGAAGTGTGACGCCTACTCCAATGTTGAACCAATACCCTTCAGGAAGAGGTCATATTGCCTCCATGATGAGGATGGTGATTTTCCCACAAGGCTTTATGTAATTGATACATGCAAGGTGGGAAGGATTTGGTAGAAGGTGAATCAATCTGATCTACAGAAATCTGTCCAACATTTCTCTGTATACCATAATCTTGGCCAGTGTAGGAATGACTAGTTGTTTGGATTAGAGTCTTTATGGAAAAGGTGAGTTGGCTTGTCTAGGCAGAATTAATACAAATCGGGTTTATCTGAGTCACACAGCACCAAAACTGTTGGGTTTCCAGGTGGCTGCCTGTCTCCTAAAATGTTGGTGTTTTAGGCAATTGCCTAGGCCTTACTTGGAGTGCTTATGGTCGAAAGGTGATCAGAATAAGGCAAGCATGGAACAAAGTTTATCGAAGAGGAGAAAAATGGGTTTACAGAGTAAGAAAGTTTACTGAGAAGGATATGTTCACTATAGACAGTGAAGGGAGCCAGGTGCGGTGGCTCATGCCTATAATCCTAGCACTCTGGTGGTCCAAGGTGGGTAGATTGCCTGAGCTCAGCAGTTCAAGATCAGCCTGAGTGAGACCCCGTAAAAAAATAGCCAGGCATTGTGGCAAGTGCCTGTAGTCCCAGCTACTTGGGAGACTGAGGCAAGAGAATTACTTGAGCCCAAGAGTTTGAGGTCGTTGTGAGCTATGATGCCATTGCACTCAATCCCAGGGTAAATGAGTGAAATTCTATCTCAAAAAAAAAAAAAAAAAAAAAAGAAAAGGCAGAGACTGGGCCTCCATTGCCAGGGCAAGGAGGCAAAGAGGGCCCCATATTCTTAATACAGTGCTTTTAGAGGTCTATAATAAGGGTGTAAATTAGAAAACAACTTAAAAATTACATTTCATATCCTAGAGGAGTTGGTCTGCCATATTTTCTGACACTAACTTTCATTACTAGGCAAAGGGCTAAGATTTCTTTTCCTGTGTACTCAAAGAATGTTTTGTTAGAGCTGTTTGTACTAGATTTGTGTGTTTAGAGCCACAACATAACATGAGGGCAGGTGAGTTGAATGACTTCTCAATTTATTCTCTACAGGTCATTGATTCTTTTTTTTTTTTCTTGGTTCATTCAGAGTGTTTATTATTATTTTAGAAACTTAGAGTGACTATATTCACCATCTATGCTTGTTTCTTCTTCCCTGTAATAAAAGTAACCTTCATTAATGTTGAAGGCTTTAGTGGTGATTAAATACAACTTTATCTTTTTTATTTTTTTACTTTTTGAGACAGAGTCTCACTCATTTGCCCTGGGGTGGAGGGCAGTGGCATCATAACTCATATGATGCCACTGCTCAAACTCGGGCTCAAGCAATTCTCTTGCCTCAACCTCCTGAGTAGCTGGGACTACAGGTGACCACCACGATGCCTGGCATTTTTTTTAGGGACAGCGTCTCACTCTTGCTCAGGCTGATCTCATACTCCTGAGACCACTTGCCTTGGCCTCCCAGAGTGCTAGAATTTCAGGTGTGAGGCACCACATCTGGCCTAAATACAACTTTAGATGGCAAGCATTTTACTTTTTGAATGTGTTTTTTGAATTGCTTAAACTCCATTAATTGCATGGAAAACCTAAATGAACCAGATCTTTTTTTTTAAATTTAATGTTTTATTAAAGCAGAACTGTATACATTTATGGGGTACATGTGATGATTTGATATACAGTGTGGAATGTTTAAATCAAACTGATTAACATAACTATCACTTTAGTTACATATTTTTTGTGGTAAGACATTTTTAGTTTACTCTTAGTTATTTTGAAATGTACCCTTGCATTGTGCACATTAGATGAGATCCCACCAAACACCCTCCCTTCTCCCACCAAACCTAAATGAACCAGATCTTAATGTTTGCATTTGGCAGGTAGAGAAAAGATTAATTAGCAAACAGTGTGCTGAAATAATTAAGTTGAGATGTGGATGAAATTAAGACAATGAGATGTGATTCTTATCAGTGGCTCCTTTTAGGTATTTACATTGAGAAAAATTTGATCCTGAGACCTTGCCTGTGCCTGCTCAAAGCCACTGAGTGGGTCTTTACCCAGCCAGCGTCCTGTGAGACACACTGACAAGGGACATGGGCAGAGCAGTGGGGCTATGCTAGCTCAGGGCTGTTGCTGGCGCTGCTCCATTTATTCAAGTCAAACAACTTCTCTATCACTTTCAGGTCACTGCTACCAGAGTACCTGGGCTGCCCCAAATCTAGCTAATGCCGCCAGCAATGTGGCTGTAGTGCTCTGTCCTTCAACAGCCAGTCTTGTTATCATCTCACTCTCTCTTCTACATTTCTACTATTAAAAGATCTGGACCAAGAAACATTTGTACTTTCTCATTTTTTAAACCCAGTCCAAATGGCATCCAGAAGTGCAATGGGGCAAGGAAAAAGGAGGTCTTCATTGAATCTACTAATTCCACACTTTTTTTATTGATACAGAAAATGTTAAGAGTCCCAAATTTGATTGGTTCGAACATGTGAAGGGTTTGAGTAGATGATAGATGCCAATATTAAGTCTGCTGGAGAGTCATGTATTAGATGAGGAGAGGCAGCATCTAGAATTAGTTAAGACACAATTTCTTTGAAAGTGGCTTAAGAAATAGGAACACTTAAAACTACTGTAAAAGAATAGATTTTATCTTGTCTAGAAATCAAGTATATGGTATGGAACGGAGACTCAATTTTCATTTGGTTCATTAATTCTATGAAGGCATAAAACAGGTAATATGAAAAGCGTCCATGATTTTTTTCATATGTACATCAGAAGGATCATACAGGTGTCACTGTAAATCCTCAATGGATTGTTTCAGCAGAACTATTCATAATTTGATGCCTGTATAGGTGAAGTTTTACATTGATAAGCCATCACTGTTCTCTTGGTAACTGAACTTTTTTTTCTCATCAGACTTTAGATTTGACATTGCATTTGACCTTTTATATCTTAGAGGAATTGACATGCCAGGGCAATGACAGGCTGGAGTCTCTCCCAGTTCCCAGCATCACGAGTCCCCTTACTTATCCCTACAGAGCCAGTGGCAGGCATTTCTCACCACCTATTTCCATTCCACGAGAGCACCAGATCCGTTTAGCTGCACTGATCCCACAAGTAGATAGAATTGCATTGACCTCAGCTAATTTTAGAGTCTTTTTATTTCTGCTTATGTTGAGTACTTTGTACAATTTTAAAAGTGATCTGTTTTGAAGGCAAAATTATAAAACTTGAAATTAAAAAGTCAAAAACGTAAAGGAGCCAATAGTGTAAATCAAGTATTTGGGAAGTGAAGTCTGGAAGCTAACTTGCAATAAATTCATAAGTTTTAAACTCTTTGTATAAATGCTTTTTGTTTTTGCTTTTTTAAAAACAACAGTGATGGACCAGAACGGTGGCATTTGAAACAGTTTGGGTTTTCAGGCAATATTTTCAATCATTATTATAAAACCTGGTTCTGAGCTTAAAAGTGGGCTTAATTCTGCAGTATTTATTTATTTATTTGAGACAGGGGCCCACTCTGTTGCTTAGGCTAGAGTACAGTAATGTCATCCTAGCTTACTGCAGACTCAAACTTGGGCTTAAGTGATCTCTCTGCTCTAGCATCACAAGTAGCTCAGACTATAGGCATGTGCCACCATGTCTGGCTAACTTTTCTACTTTTTGTAGATACGGGGCCTCACCATGTTGCTCAGGCTGCTTTCCAATTCCTAGCCTCAAGCAATCCTCCCTCTTCAGCCTCTAAAAATGCTAGGATTACAGCCATTGAGCCACCACACAGCCTCTGCAGTAAATCTTTTATAGCTACCTCAACACACAGAAACTTTCTGAGAAATGGACACTCCCTGAAGTCTTTTGTTTGCATGGTAACACTGACTGATGCTTAGATGTTCCAGCATCTAATGTGGTTACAGTAGTCTTGATGACCAAAGGTATTTTCTCCTAGCTTTGAAAGTCTGTGTTGATGCCAGATGGAACAGACTTTAAGCTACTGTGAATGTGAAGGAACACTCCCTTTGGCTTCGTATCTGAATGCCATGCATCTTTTTGGAATTGTATGTTGTGTTTGTGTATTTATTTTTTGATTCATAGTAACTTCTCATTTATGGAATCAATGTGGATAGAACACAAACTGTGAATAAAGGAAGTAAATAGCTGAAAAATATTTCATCCTGAATAGGCGCCTGATGAGTAAGATGGGAAAATCAAGATCAACATGAAACCAAAGGACAGAGAGGAACCTAAGGCCTCCCTCTGCCTATAGAGTCTTGTATTAGTCTTGTCTCAAGTGATAAAGACATAGAGAGAGGTGTTTGCACAGTCTTTGAAAATGCTGAGGTTTAGATTTTTTTTGGTTGTGTATATGTGTACCAGGAATTATCAGAGAGTCTGATTTTGCAAATAGCAAATATATATGCAATTTGGGTGTGGATCAAACACTGTACTTTTAGTAAACATGTAGATATGCACAGTTATCTATAGACAACTATTTCCCCTTGATTACCCCTAGATTTTAGCGTCTGGGCCTAAGTCAGTCTTATTTCTGTGGACAACTTTGTTAAACTGACAGGAAGTTTACAACATACCACAAAGGAGGGTGAAAATCAGAAGACTCATTCTCTGACCCTGAGTTGGGAGGGCTCCTGAGGGCTGAGGTGAAGTCAGCATTGCAGAACCCAAGCTCCCCTATGTCTTCCCAAATCAGCCTCAGGACCCCCTTTCTAGCTTGCACACCCAAAGCTGCTCTGTACAAGATCTGCAATAACGGCCTAGACTGGGAACAGATAAATAAACAAGTCTCCCCTTTTGCTCTTGGCTGTTTCACTCTCTCCTGAGGAAGTAAAAACATCAGTATGTCATAGGAATAATGAAATTCTTAAAACTTGTAGGTCATTTTAACATTTTTTTGGTGTAGTTTCTTTCAGTTTCCTCAGTAACTTATCCTAGCCTTATCACTCTGTCTGGTAAACAGTTTGCTACTCAAACTAAGATCAACTCCTTTATTTCATTATTCGTATGTCCTTCCCACTTACCTTCATCACTCTCTTCCTCCCCTTCCCCTCCATACCCTTCCACTTACCTGCTTTAGGGTAGGTAGAAATAAGCAGGTCATCAGGTTTGGCTTGAAAGTTCCAGATCTGATCCCAGGTCTCACAGGTGGGTGTGGGTTGAAGAATTCCCTGCACATAGTCAACACTTATGCGTTTGATTCCGTCAAATTGGAAATCCTTCATCTTGTTTAAGGATGGTGCCTGCCAGCAAACGTGAAGGAAGGGAGCTGCAGGCCTCCTGGCTGTAGCTCCAGGGAATGAGAAGTGTTGTTTGGGACTTTGTGCAGAGGCGTGTTTCTGCTGAGCCCTATCCCTCCCCCATCCCCTGGGCTATGACATCACCCAGAGGCGGTGACAAATTCTGGGTGCCGGTCCTGTTCCAGCCCTGTTCTTTTCTGTCAGTTAAAGAGTTAGTGCCACATTGTTTGTGTCCCTGTTGTTTGCACCCCTCATCTTTGTGTTCATAAAATAGTTTCCAAATACAATTGCACTAATTGTTTAATTTTAAGCAATTAAAAATTTACAGGGTACTTGGCTATGGCATTACAAATTCAATACAGAATGACTTCCCTGAAAGGCCGCGGGGACCTTTGTGTGAACTGTTAACAGCTAGGACCTCTAACAGCCCAGAAAAAAGTCCCAAAGTGTCAACTTTGTTATTTTTTAAGGGTAAAAGAAATAATGTTCCACTGAAAAGGATTTCCTTGATTTGCAGGCTAGCGCACAGTGCCAGTAGAGGGCCCATCGCAGCTATTAAACATGTACATCTCATGCCTGGGCCCCAGGTCCTGCCACACTGCTCCCTCTGGCAGGTCCATAGCTCCCTCGAGCACTGCTGCTGCCTTCCTTCTCCTGGAACTCCCCCTGGCTCTTGTGTGTCCGGTTTATGTTTGCTTTTTTGTGTGTTTTTTTAGGTCCCAGGTTATATGTCTTCTTTCTGGAGAATCCTTCCCTCACTTTCCACATCATCTCAAGCAGGTCCCTCCTGTTGCCTTGCTTGTGGCTCCTTCCTTTCATTTAGAGAAGCTATCAAAATTTAGTTTTTCTTATTTGCTTCTGAGCATTTTCCATATCCTGTGTTACACTAAAAGGCACGTGAAGCACGTCCAGGACTCTGTCTGGTTTTCTCACTGTTTACCAGCTGTGTGCTTAGTGCCTGGTACACTACTATCTCATGAGAGAATGAATGAGTAAAATTAAACAGAAATTGTTTAATCGAGGAAGTGAGTTCTTTGGTTCACTGTTACATGAGAATTAGGTGAGCCTGGTGCCTGTGGCTTTCCAGTCTTAGCCAGATCTCAGACTGCCTGTATTTGAATCCTGTGCCATCCCTTGGTAGCTGTGGGCAATGACAAGTTACAGAATCTTTGTATTTACACTTCACACTTCCCTCATGTGTAAGTTAGGGATCTTGACAGTATCTGCCTCATAGATAGTGTTGTTTGCTGGGGGGGGGTGGGGGGAGAGGGCGGAGGGGGATAAAATAGTGCATTTAGTGCCTTAGTTATTACAGCTGGGAAATGTTCCATCAACAGCGGCTATTAATAACAATGAAGGACAGTAGTTCACGATTTCTCTCTGACTCATGTCTGGATGCAACCTCAAATAAGATAAATTCTTTGGCTTTCTTATTGATTATCACCTCTCTATCGGTGTGATGAGGCATGTGGACACTTGACATTCATATGCATTAGAAAGACTTACAAAAGTTACCTATAACTGTTCAGTTAGATTCATTCTATAATCTTTTCAGGCCCATGTGCTCT
>NW_003852457.1:11111061-11112014 GCF_000181295.1 Otolemur garnettii
ACTGTGATCTTTGGATGTTTCCATGGCAAACTATTAATACTGTCATGTTCAGCCCTAAAATGTGATTTGTTTGACAAATTTGTGACTGGGTTCCCAATCTCTGTTGTTCTTGGGAAAATCCTGAATGCTGGTGACTGCTCTTAAAGAGGTTTTTGTTTGTTTTTCTAAAGGAATATGTGTAAAATGTGTTTTGATTCATCATATTGTTTTAAAAGACATCCATTGGAGAATGAGCTAAACCTGTGTTGAATAATAGTAAAATTATCTTCATCTTTTGAATCAATATTTAGCTTAGGCTCATTAGAAATGGCTCATTTGTTTTCTAATACTTGCAACAAAATTGGGAGGAAAAAGGAACAATAAGACCACACAAAATGGCTTGGCGCCTGTGGCTCAAGTGGCTAAGGCACCAGCCACATACACCTAGGGTGGCGGGTTTGAATCCAGCCCGGGTCCACCAAAACAACAATGATGGCTGCAACCAAAAGATAGCTGGGTGTTGTGGCGGATGCCTGTGGTCTCAGCTACTTGGGAGGCGGAGGCAAGAGACTCGCTTGAGCCCAGGAGTTGGAGGTTCCTCTGAGCTGTGATGTCACGGTATTCTACCCAGGGGGACAGCTTGAGGCCCTGTCTCCAAAAAAAAAAAAAAAAAAAGACCACACAATTAAAACTGGAATCAAATCCAAATTGTTCAAGAATTGGTGAACATCTATCATTTTTCTTGACTTGTTTCTTTTCCACTTCTCTCTGTTTTACACTGTTGTATGAGCCAGTGCAGTCCCTTGTTCCAGAAGTTGAGTTGGGAAAAAATGAAACTCCAGTGAAATGTATTGCCCTTTGCTAATTTAATCAATGTCTGAGATTGGAGATAGTTGTGAATCCTTAATGAAGTGAGGCAAGGATGTAGGGAATCTTTAATTTCAGACAATTTCTTTTTTCTTTTTTTTTTTTTT
>NW_003852457.1:11112079-11122645 GCF_000181295.1 Otolemur garnettii
TGCCTCTGCCTCCCAAGTAGCTGGGACCACAGGCGCCCGCCACAACGCCTGGCTATTTTTTGGTTGCAGCCATCATTGTTGTTTGGCGGGTCCGGGCTGAGGATTCGAACTCGCCACCTTAGGTGTACGTGGCTGGTGCCTTAGCCAGTTGAGCTATAGGCGCCGAGCCCAGACAATTTCTTAAAACACAAACTCTTATAGTTTCAGAAAAATAAAAAGCTGTGTTGAATGGTGGACACGTAGAATTGCCAGATTTAGGAAATATAAATGCAGGATACTCAGTGAAATTTGAATTTCAGATAAACAATGAATTGCTTTTTATTATGGGAATGTCCTATGCAATATATAGTACATGCATAATGACTGTTATTTTTTGAGATATGAATGTGACTGGGTGCCTTTTCCTTTATATGGCACCGCTAAGTAGGTAGGGGAGAAGTTGCTGGCCAGGGCTAACTCCAAAACAGAAAAACTCTGAGACATTAATGAGTGGGATTAGAAGCATGACTGACCCAGAAAGCCCTTTAGACTCTCTCACATGAGCTGAGTGACCTCTAGTCTCTTCCACTGGCTTGTGGGGAAATGTGTACTGTTTGTACTTTCTAGTTACTTGCATCTCTGCTGGTCTCTTCTCTGGGCCTATAGATTTGTGTAGCTTGTTTTGTTACTTGTTAGTAAGGAGAGGACATATAAAATCCTTGGTGTGATCCAAGTAGTGAGTTGGCATCAGATGAGGGTCTCAGATGAGACCTCCTGTGTGCTCTGCCCTGACTTCTCCTTATTGGCTTTTGAGAGGTTGAGGAGAAAGGGTAGCTGGGAAGCACTGTTGGGTCTCATGCTGCTGCTGCTTCACAGAAGCTTACTTCGTTATGTTACACTATGTCCTACTAATAGCATGCTCCCCAAATTAGCTTTCTCAAATGAAAAAGAATAAAGGAGAATGAAGTATTTGGGTACCAGAAAATGAGTCCTTGATCTCCCAGCATCAATGAAGAGTTGATATTCTGTGAATTCCAATGGACTGGCAAGGCCTCAGAAGGGAGGGGACACCCTTTTTTCTGAAGCGGTTTGTAGGAAGATCTGTGGAAGATCTACTTCTCAGGACCTGGCTGGCTGCTTTTGCCTTGTAAGTATTCCTAGGTGCTTGGGTGGTTTCCTTTCTTTTTTGAAGTGGCCGCTCCCTCCCTCTCTTCTCTATAAGTCGGTTTTAAGGAGTGAGGCAAACTCTCCCTGCCTCCTCCTTTTTGCTCACCTGAAAATAAGTACACAAGCCCTTTCCCCTTTCAGGCTTTGATGTTTATTGCTACAAAGAAATAGAAGATTAACAAAAAATAGCCAGTGTGGACATGTAGCTTTGGGAATTGTACTGGTCTATCTCTAAACCTTCATGTGCCTTCTGGACCAGGATTCAGCTGCTTTCAGAGATGAGAGGCCTGGAAAAGATAGTAGGGGGGGGGGCCCACTGATAATGGGAAGAATGGACAGGGACCAAGAGCAGCAGAGACTTTGACCAGTAAGGAAGAGACCCCAGAGAAGGTGACCTGGGAGATGGAACTCCCATTTTATCAAGTGTCTTCTACATGCAGGATCTCATGACTGCTGCAGTGGAAAGACACAGTCTCTGCCACCAGGAGATTTGCAGTCTGACACAGAAGGTGATATGTAAACAAGCAATTAGAGTATTAGATTAATGGAGGTGAGGACAAATTGTACTAGAGCACTAGAGAATGAGCATCGAAGTCAGCCTGGAATCAGGAGAGGTCTTCCAGAAGAGAGGACAGTTAAGCTGAGACTTGAAGGATAACGAGGGGTTGGCAAGTGGGTGACGGAGGGCAAGGTGTTCCGGGTGGAGGAGCTAGCATGTGCAAAAGCATAGCAGTAAGGTGTGATCAGGATTGAGGGGGCAGGGTTGCTGGAGGACATGGGGAAGGTGAGAGAGAATAGAGGAAGAAGAAGGCAAGGGGCAAGGCCCCTTAGATCTTAGATGTTGTAAGAAGCTGAAGTTAAACACTGTGTAGATCAGGGGAAGCCATTGAAGTATTTTGAGTGTGGGAGCAAATGTCACATTTCATCTTCACATTAATCCTTTGTGGTAGAAAGTAAGTTGTATGGTGAATTTAAAATTGGAGAAGTGGAAGCTCAGGGAGGTAAAATGAAGGCCTCAATTTCAGAGAATAAATGGGAGAGTGAGGACTCAATTCCATTTATGTCTGACTGCAGAGTCCAGGCACTTCCCATTTTACAGAATTCTTTAGTCTGGAGAGGAAGGATATGGAAAGAAGGGCCTCCGAACTTCTATACTCTGCTAAAAAGCATGCCTACTAATGGGCCGTCCTTGGGGCTGGGTACTCACTGCCTGGAGGGAGAGCCAATTCATTAAGCTCTCTTCTCTTCTTTTCTTTTCTTTCTTTCTTTTTTTTTCCTATTAAATCATAGCTGTGTACATTCATGCAGTCATGGGGTACAGTGTGTTGGTTTTATATACAATTGAAATATTTTCATCAAACTGGTTAACATAGCCTTCATGGCATTTTCTTAGTTATTGTGTTAAGACATTTATATTCTACATTTAGAAAGATTCACATGTACCCTTGTAAGATGAACTATAGGTGCAGTGCCAACAATCCGCTCCCTCCACCCCTCGTCCTCCCTCCCCTCCCCTCCCTCTCTCCTTTCCCCATATGCCCCCTTCTTAAGCTGTAAGCATCTGTGGTTTTGGTATGGAAACTCACAGGACAACCAAGTGAACTGAACATTTTAGAAAGAACGTTTTAGAAAAATTCCTGGCTTTCTGGAATGTTTGCTTAGAGTCAGTGACTGATTTGAGGAAGGAGCTCTGTATGTTGGTGGAGGCACTTTCGAGTTGGACAAATAATATGTAAACCTTTCAAAATGTGGCTACAAAAGGTTTTGTTTTATTTTTTTTTTTTTTTGAGACAGAGCCTCAAGCTATCCCCCTGGGTAGAGTGCCATGGCATCACGCTCACAGCAACCTCCAACTCCTGGGCTCAAGCAAGTCTCCTGCCTCAGCCTCCCAAGTAGCTGGGACCACAGGCGCCCGCCACAAATGGCCTGGCCATTTTTTGGTTGCAGCCATCATTGTTGTTTGGCGGGCCCGGGCTGGGGATTTGAACCCGCCACCTTAGGTGTATGTGGCTGGTGCCTTAGCTGCTTGAGCCACAGGCGCCGAGCCTACAAAAGGTTTTTGTAGGCTGGGATTGTTAATTAAAATCATGTACCATATAGGAGTATTAACAATAGTTGTTCTACCCAGGTTGGAGTCACTAACAGTAACATTTCGACCTGATAAGGTGTGTAAATAAATTGGCATTGTTAAAGCAGGTCAAATACAGTAGGAAAAGTATGCCAAAACCAAAGTCCTCTATGGAATTCATTCTTCCTTTGGGTCCCCAACATTCACAATTGTAGACTATCAGCAAGAACTCTCTGGCTGATGGTAATTGGCTCTGGTACACAGATGATGCACTAATGAAACCCTAACTGGGTCTCAACACACAGAGCTTTACTGAATGAGAATAAAATACTGACTGTTACTGAGAACATAGGGACAATCTATACACTTGTGTAACTTGTATACCAGCCTAGACAAGACTTTTATGCTCCTATGAGGAAAGGAATACCAAAAAGTTGCTAACATTACTATTCTTACTCATGAAAATATTAATCTCATGCTGAAAATATGCTAAGAACTAAGCAGCATTTAAGCAACAGAATCAATGAAAATGTGTTTTATTATTTTTGTTTTTCCCACTAGTTACAAATGCTTAAGTTTTCATGACAAAATTTCATCAGTATGCATTGAACATAATTAATTTGAAATGTTCTGATTCTTTAATGCCAAAGCAAGGACTTTATTCTTTCTTTTGCATCATTTCCTCTTTCTTCTTGCTTTCTCTCTCTCCTTTGAGCACTTCCCAGGTCTCTAAAGTGGATGGATTGCCACCTGGGCCCTTGTACTGAACTGACTATGTTAGGATGTTTACCTGGCTGTTTCCCATTGCTGGCCTCACAGCAATGGGATGAGGTATAAATTAATTGGGTGATTTGGGACCGTCCAATTCCCAGGCTCACCTCATTATTACCTTAGTCATGTCTTGCGACTTGCGAGAATGTGTAGGGAATTGATAGAGCAATAAATGATGTTCAAATCAAGTAGTAACATGGCTGAGACCTGGTAACAGTGCCTTTTGTGTGTTGGGCTTTGCATCAGCCACGTGTTCCCATCTCTCCACACAATGATATGATGATGGGTCCTGCGGATCAGAGCCTGGCATACACAGGGGGATTCTCAGAGAGATGGGTGTCCAACTGCATGGGTAGTATGCGTAGCAGATGTACTTGATGGGGTCCCAGTTGGGAAAGGAAATTTCTTTTTCCTCGTCCTCATCACTTTTCAGTGTTTATGAATGAGACTTACGGGTATGTAAAGATTCAGATTGCCTGGTGAGCTTATCAGTGTCCACCCTTATGGTTTTAGTGATTGCTATCCATGCATTTTCTCTATTAAGACCTATTTCCATAGTCCTAGGAATTCTGGGAAGTGGCAGAGGTGGGATTATCCACACAGAGGTAATGAATGGCTTAGGGCACACTGTCATCACTGGTCTGTACATGGGCCCTCTCTCTTGTTTTCTATCCTTACACCCTCCTCCCAGGCCCTCCTCTCCTAGGATCCATGATATTTAACATGTATCTTTTGGTTATATGTGTTTTCGCAAAATGAATATTTTTATTTTAAGGCCATGGGTTTTTAAATTTATATAAATTATACTGGGTTATAGACTTCATTTGTTTACTTTTCAAAGTACAATATTTTAGAGATGACTTCAGGTCACTGTCTGTAAATCTGTTGCTTCTAATTAACGGCTTTTTAATATCACAAGATGTATATCTACCATATTTTTACCTGTTTACTCCACTTGCAGTGGCAACCTAGTAAGCCTTCAACTCCCAGCCAGCACAGATAGGGCGGCAAGGATCATGCATATTTGTGTACATGTCTCCTAATGGAAGTGCTTAAGCATTTATTTGGGGTATATACCAAATACCTATAGGTGAAATTTCTGGGCCAAAGAAATTTACCTTCATTTACTTATTTTGACTAAACACAATCAGATTGTTCTGAATAGTTGCACTTGTCTGCACTTAACTAGCAGTCTATTATCAGCTTCCTGACTTTTGCTTGTTAAAGAGATACCAAGAAATAGCTCATTGTTTTCATTTGTATTGCTCTTACTTACTAATGATTTTGAGCATCTCTGCAAATACTTGTTAATTCTTTGGATTTTTTTCCTCTTAAAATTGTCCTCCTTTGGACCCCCTTTGCCCATTTCTCTGTTTGGGTTCTTATTTTTTCTCGTTGATCTGAGAATTTCTTGTGCATGCTGAATATTGACCCTTTTTGGTTTTGGAAATTACAAATAACTTTTTTTGTTCTGTCCTCTATCCATTAACATTCTTCAGGGTGCTCTTTGCTGAACAGAAATTTGTAAATTGATGTGTCCAATTCATTAAGTATGTTTGCCTCATGTTTAATGTGTTTGGAGTTTTGCTTTTACAAAGCTCCGTTTGTCATTGGGTAACAAAGATAAGTTATCATCTTTGTGAACAAAGTGTGCTCTTCTCCGTATACTTTTACATTTGTCACTTAGTCTTTGGCTAGAGTCCACCTTTGTATAAGTTGTTAGATAAGAATTTAGTTTTATTTTTTCCGCATATTAAGCTATTTCTCCTAACGTCATCTAGTGGCCACCAGTGCTTTCCTCAGTTACTTGGAATGTCTCCTTTATAAGAGACGAAGTTTCCGTAGATTTAGGTGCGGGTCTCTGGCTTTCTGTTCTGTTCCTTCAGACTGTGTAACTGCTCTGGTGACAGTGCTGCCCACTGCTGTTGTTCCTGCTCTGCAGCTGTCCTGCTGTCCCAATAGAGCTGCGGCTTTTTCGGGTTGCCTCTGTTGTTTTGAGTCTTTTATTCCTTGTACACTTTAGATTAAGATTTCTTAAGATTGCCTGAATTTATAAATTAACTTGATAACTGAACTAATAGATATGGCATTTAAAATCATTTCTGCATTTAGAAATTCTCTTTGGCCTGTTCTTAAATATATGGGCTTTCTTCCCTGTGGCCTTTTCCATCTGTATCCTGTCCATCATTCTGTGAGCCCTGTCAATATGATGCCTTTTTCTTTGATTTTGGTAAATCTATCTCCACAACTTCATTGAGCATCTCTCCTTCCCATTTTTACTTTTCTCTCATTGTCTAGGTCAGTGGTTTTCAACCTTTTTTTATTCTTTTATCTCATGGCATATCTGAACCTATAATTAAACTTCTGTGGCACACTTAAAAATGTTGATCAAAAAAAAAAGAATAAAGAAAAAAAGAATATGCTTATTTTGCTTTGAACTTGCTTTGAAAATAATTTAATGATCTTTAAAAATTTTCGTGGCGCACCTAAGATCCTTTCATGGCAGACCAGTGCGCTGTGCCGAGCTTTGTGAAAAGCCCTGGGCTGGGTGTCAGCCCTTTCTCCTCACCTCCTTTGCTTTCACGTTTCTCAGCACTCACAGTAGTTTAAGTCAGCTGTGGGTCTCCCCAGGGTTTTCTCAGGACTTTATTTTTTATTCCTGAAATCTGTAAGCCCTTTCACTTGGATTTTCTCCAGAACTGGTTCTTAGGGAGATAGTTGCCAGTCTCAGGAGAAATAAGAAGACTTGGTATCATTTCTAAGCTGGTGACAAGGAGTTCATGGAAAAACAGGACTTAGGTAAGTGCTATCAGGCTCAATAAAAATAACAGGCATTAGGCAAGTCTGAAAACACGTTCTTACTAAATGGAGTTAGGACAACATTTTTCCAACAAGGGCTTTAAAGTCTGTGTGAATTTCAGCTCAGCCACCTGTGGTTGTGAGGCCTCAGGAAAATTATTTAACTTTCTAAGCCTTAGTTTCCTCATCTGCCTCATATATTGCTGGGGCTTCAAATGTACTTGAACTATCAGCCATTTCTGTGCTTACACAGGGTCTGGCACATATAGCCCTTGCACTCTTCAGTCCTTTCATATGTGGTGTGGAAGACATCCATCTTCCTAGTAGGTGAGGGGACACCACTGTCAGTGCTGCTTTCTGTAGGTACCCTGGTTATCTGAGAGGATTTGGCTACCCTGGGCTTACTGGGATATTTAGCTTACACAAGGCAACATCCATTCCCCAACTTTTATCTTCAGGACTTTTAAAGACTACTATGAGATAAGTTCTTTAGTTGGCATTCTGGGGTATTGTTGAGCTCATCTTCAAGTTGAAGTGAATGTTCAGTCATTATTATACATATGACATCTAGCCTGGCTTATGCCCCAAGCTAGAAAAATGTGCATTTAACCCATCAGAGACAAAGTATCTTTCTGGAAGTTTCTGTGGAAATTTTCTTTCCACAAAGCATCACTGTTGTCCTACCCCTATTTCTGGGGAAGGGACCAGGGGAGGTGAGAAGGCCAGGTCCGACCCTGTGAGCAAAAAAAAGTAAGGAAGTATGGGGAGCGAGGGTACAGAGATCATGGAACACAGTGGAAAAGAATGTCTCAATGTAGAGTTAAAGCAGATACTAGGGACTGAGGTGGGGAGCTAAGAGTGTGTGTGTATGCGTGTGTGCACGTATGTGCGTGTGCCTCACATGTGTATGTGGGGAGGGGTTGCAGAGCTAGCAAAGAGGGGCAAAGAGCAGTGACTGGAACAGGAAGGAAGAGAGATTGCCCAGGTAAATACTGCAGGCAGTACCTGCATTCGAGTTGGTGCCTACTCCTAGCTATAGGCAGGTATTTAAAAAATCAGTTCTGGATAAAATGAACACTTGAGAGGAGGTAAAGCCATTTCTTCCTGAGCGTTCCTCTTGTATTTCAAGAACAGTCAGGGCTTCCAATTTTTGGTGTTGTCTTCTCTGTCAAAGTGTGTCTCCCTTCTCATCCCCTCCCTTCTCATCCCCTCCCTTCTCATCCCCTCCCTTCTCATCCCCTCCTACAGCGCTCCCTTCTCATCCCCTCCCTTCTCATCCCCTCCCTTCTCATCCCCTCCCTTCTCATCCCCTCCTACAGAGCTCCCTTCTCATCCCCTCCCTTCTCATCCCCTCTCTTCTCATCCCCTCCCTTCTCATCCCCTCCTACAGGGCTAGGAAAGGACCTACTGGTTGCCTGGAGCTCAGACCCATTTGAAATCCTCTTACCATCTTCCTTCCCTTACCCTAAGGCTGACCTATTAGTTATTAGTATCCACAGTAAAAACAAACTTTTTAAAGCCCTCATGGGGATGGGGGCTATGCACACTTAGCCTATTTTGGCCCAGTTGCTTAACTTCTCCTGTATGTTCATCATACAGTCAGAGGTAAACTTTCTGGAGGTAAAACATGCCATTTTTGATAACTGACGGCAAGAGCCAGGCCACTGTATGGCTTACTTGTAGAAGCCTGAGTGTGTAACCCAGCCAGAGAGGGGCTGAGTAATCTGTAATAATCAGGAATTCTGTTGTGAGTACACTTTAATTCCAAAGCTATTCATTTAGCTAACTGATAATCTTTGCCTTTCATTACTAGATTAGTAATTTGGTATGTTTTGCATTTTCACCAAAAATTCTTGAGATATGTCTTAGGAAGTGTTAAATACTTGAGGAACAAGATTGTGGTTTTATTTACTATTCATCAGGAACTACAAAGATTATCAAGGATTACGTATATAACTTATGGGTAAGGATAGGACTTTGCTTGCTTTAAACATTTTTTATATGTTAAAGTGTACTTTTTGGTGCACAGGTCTATGAATTTCAATAGATGCCTAGATGTGTAACCACCACCATAGTTGGGAAACAAATTGGTTCTATCACCCACAAAAACTCTTTGTGCTCACTTTGTATTCACATTCTCCCTCCACCCCTAGCACCTAGAAACCACTGATTCATTCTCTGTTGCTATAGTTTTATCTTTGCAAATGTAATATGAATGGACTCATACAGGCTGTGCTCTTTGGAAACGGATTTTTTTTTACTCAGCAAAACATTTCAGAGATTGAACCCAATTGTTGCCTGTGTCAATAATTTACTCATTTTTATTGCTGAGTAACATTCTGTGTTATGGATATACTACAGCTTATAAATCTGTTCACCAGTGGAGTGCTGCTTGAACTGTTTCCAATTTTTAATAATTATGAACAGATCTGTATAAACATCTGTGTACGGGATTTTTCTTTTTGTAAATATATTTTCATTTTTTTAGGAGAGAGGTTGGCAGACTTTTAAGGGGCCAGATGGTAATTTTTTGTGTTTTTCAGTCATAGTGTCTTGCTGTATTGCCCAGGCTGGAGTGTAGTGGCTGTTCATAGGTATAGTCACTACAGACTTGAAATCCTGGGCTCAAGTGGTCCTCTTGTCTCAGACTCCAAAGTAGCTGGGACTACAGGTGTGCACCACCTTGCTTAGCTCCCAGGTGGTAAATACAGCAGAAGAAGAGAATGTAGCCATAGTGACAAATGCAACAATGTTACTTAGAATAAAATATCCAGGAAGTTGACTACACAGATTATTAATTGCATTGAAAACTAAATGTTCTTTGCCTGCACTGACCACTCACTGGTCAACGTGAGTGATAAGGCAGTCTTTACAACTTGTGTCAACCTCTAGCTTTGCTTTTCAGAGCCCCGCAGAAAGATATCGAGTAGAGAAGTGTAGTACCACCCAGTTTTTTTCATCGTCTACATTTAAATGCTTATTTTGAACCACTATGAAGTGACTTTTTGCAGCCTCCAATGGTACCTAAGACATAATAAAAAAGACTTCAACATAAAAATACATGTATACAAAAACTTGAAGGTCATATCTCAAATGCTTACCTTTGGATGATGGGATGACATACAACTTAATATATTTCCGGAATTTTCTACATATAGGTGTGTATTATTTTATAATAAGAAAGTTGCTTAAAATTTTGAATAATTTATAGTTTAAATATAGTAGGAAACAATTTTGGTGATTAGAAGTGTATCAAAGTTGATTTTCTTCTAATCATTTTCGGTAGAAAGGGAGCAAAGTTATTATTAGGTCCTGAGAACATATGAGGAAATATGGGCTAGGAAAGTTCTGTGATTTTGGTCTAGACCAGTGACTTACAACCAGGGTGCTGTGAAAAATGTTAAAGATTATTAATTAAATTATTTTCAAAAGAAGTTTAAAGCACAGTAAGTATATTCTTTTTCTTTTTTTTTTTGCTCTTTTTTTGATCAACAGAATTTAAGTGTGTCATGGAAGTTTATAGGTTCAAGTGAGATACAAAAGGCTGAAAAACACCAGTCAAGATAAATGAGAGATCATATGAACTTGCTGTTTTGATTCCTACGTCTGTGTTAATTGTATTTATTTAGGGAGTGCGGCTTATGACATGCCAGGCACCATTATAAACCCTTTACATATAATCATTCATTTACTCTCTACAATGTCTGTTTCAAGTAGATACTAATATAAGGTGACCAGATTTTAACATTGGTAAAGCGGGACACCATTGACTGGGGGGGGGG
>NW_003852457.1:11123636-11241964 GCF_000181295.1 Otolemur garnettii
TTGTTAAAAATCAGGACTGTCCCTCCAAAAGTGGGACGTCTGGTCACCTTATTATTCTGCCAAGTTTATAGATGTTTCAGGAGAACAGAGAGCTTGAGTAACTTGTTCAGGGTAATTCGTCCCAGCAGTTGCAGGGCTGGTAATTGAATATACAGAGCAGGGCCTTGGTCCTAACTATCAGCTGGTGACTTTCACAGATAGTCTTACTTTTGATTTGAATTTTATGATGATGGAAGATGCTTACAAACATCTTCCATCATCACGTGTGCTAGATGCTGGCAGGGTGACAGATGAGTTATCATATCTTGGGATCCCTGTATGTAGGTTTTTAGTTGCCATTTTCTTTAGAGCCCTAGGCCTTCAGTACTCTCTCCAGAGGTCACTGTGCATCAGGAGGTGGGGAGGAAGGAAGAGGGGTGTGGACAGGGATAGTGGGTGAGGCACTAGGCAATCCATCTCAAGCTTGAGCTATACAAATATTTGTTTTATATCTTGGTCTTCAAAGTGTATTCACCTTTAAACAAATATAACCCTTCTTTTCTCTATCTTCAGGGGATTGGAAAGGCAGAAAGCCATGGTTGAAGTCACCGCCTGATTCTTTAGTTTGGGCAAATTTCCTGATGCCACTGAGATTCTAAAGTCTGAATTAAAAATTCTGTTTTCGGCTCAGCGCCTGTGGCTCAAGTGGCTAAGGCGCCAGCCACATACACCTAAGGTGACGGGTTTGAATCAGCATGGGCCTGCCAAACAACAATGACAGCTGCAACCAAAGAATAGCTGGGCTTTGTGGTGGGTGCCTATGGTCCCAGCTACTTGGGAGGCTGAGGCAGGAGACTCACTTGCACCCAGGAGTTGGAGGTTGCTGTGAGCTGTGATGCCACGGCACTCTACCCAGGGTGACAGCTTGAGGCTCTATCTCAAAAAAAAAAAAAATTCTGTTTTCTACCTAAATATTAAATTCAGAGAAAAGCAATGTGAAAAATAGGTAGAACTGGCTGTGTTTGTTTGAGACATACTCAGTGGTGCTCTGGGAGCTTCTAGCTTCTCTGATTATGAAAAAATTTATGATGATCCAGGTAATTGGGAAATGCTTATTAAGGGAAAAAAGTGAGATGTGAAACTTCATGTGGAATGATCCTAATTATGTAAAATGTGCATAAAAGCTGAAAGGAAACTTAAAAACAGATTTAGAATATCTCTGAGTTCAGTGATGGGTAATTTTATACTTTTTAAAATAATCATAGTTCCACTTTAAAATTGGGAAAAATTAAGTTGCTGATGTCAACCCCTAACCACTTCTTCACTAATATGCCACGTGATGTCCAAGACAGAGTTCTTTATTATGGGGAAAAACAAAAGAACTTTCCATCGCATCCTTTGCACAGGGAGTTTTGTTTGTGACATCTCTTTATACTGGAGCCCTTGCTCTGGCCCCTAGGAAGATCTCACCTTCCCTTCATTCATTCATCAGTGTTTGCCATGGACCTGGTATATGTCAGGCATGTACAGAGTGAGTGCTAGTGTGTTTATTCACGCTTGGTTCAAAACAGAGAAATCATGTCTTCTCCGAAAAGCAACTGGAGAGGATCTCCTACCTGTACATCATTTATGGTGGGAAGGGATGCTTCAGTGTTGTCGCCCCATGGTCCTGGATCAGGGAGTACATTATTCATCCTTCGATTATGGTTAAAAAAACAAGAGAGAGAGAGAGAGAGAGAGAGAGATAGATAGAGATAGATAGATATTAACATCCTTAGTATTTCTTTTTTCTTTCTTTCTTTCTTTTTTTTTTTTTGAGACAGAGTTTCACTATGTTGCCCTTGGTAGAGTGCCGGGGCGTCACAGCTTAAAACAACCTCTAACTCTTGGGCTTAAGAGATTCTCTTGCCTCAGCCTGCTAAGTAGCTGGGACTACAGGTGCCCACCACAACGCCTGGCTATTTTTTGTTACAGTTGTCATTATTGTTTAGCTGGCCCAAGGGTTTTAAACCTCAGTGTATGTGGCTGGCACCGTAACCACTGTGCTACGGGTGCCGAGCCAACATCCCTAGTATTTCTTGTCACATAGATGATCTGGAATGTATTTTAAAAAATAGAGCAAGATCTATAAAATGGAAAGGATATTTGTGAAGTGGCATTGCATGTATATATCCTTCATTTATATTTATTTATTAATTTTTAAATTATTTTTTATTAAATCAATCATAGCTGTGTACATCAATGCAATCATGGGGTACAGTGTGGTGTTTTCATATACATTTTGAAATAGTCTCATCAAGCTGGTTAATGTAGCCTTCATGTCATTTTCTTAGTTATTGAGTTAAGACAGTCATACTCTGCTTTTAGAAAGACTCACTTGTACCCTTGTAGGATAAACCATAGAAGTGACCCCACCAATCACCCTCCTTCCCCCCATCCGCCCCCTTCTCCTCCCCTCTCCCACCCTCCTTCCCATATTCTAAGGCTATAATTATGTTCTAACATTCCTATGAAAGCTATACATCAGTTTCAAAGTAGGGCTGTGTACATTGGATACTTTTTCTTCCATTCTTGAGATACTTTGCTAAGAAGAACATTTTTCAGCTCCATCCATGTAATCATGAAGGAGGCAAAGTTTCTATCTTTCTTTAGGGCTGCATAATATTCCATCGTGTACATATACCACCTTCGTTTATATTTAAACTTAAGTATAAAACAGGAAGAAATAAATCTATGTGTTGTTGCCCTTGGAAAGTTCATGATGTAGTGGTAGGAGGCAGCAATGGAAACAAATACTTGATTATCATGTACTAAATACTAAATATTAAAAGTATATGATCTTACCCTATGACATTGAATTACTACAATTCAAATTTGTTTTAGTGCTTTCTCCTTAAATGTGTTGGAAAATAGAGTATTGCCTAAAAACAAAAGGCACATACTGAAGGAGGATACCCAGAAGAAATAAAATCTAAAAAAAATCCAAAGTCTTCTTAGAGAAGCCCAGGAACACTTGCAAGGTCCTCCCCATGGTGGCTCAGCCATCAGGAATTTGTAAAACTTGGCTTCCTGTGTCCTTGAAACTAACGCTTACTGCTGGCTTCCACTTCTCTAAACCCTGCCCCTGATTTGACACCTCCACTGAGAGGTAATGTGGTAATTCCTTTGTCTGTCTACTTGTGAGTCCAATAAGAGGACAGAGAAAGAGCTGATTAGGGAGCTTGGTCATTTTGGATTCTAATCTGCTGTGGCTCTGCCGGTGGAACTAAAATCTCTTCCCCTATGATCTTTGGTGAGAGTCTATTGGTTTCAATTTGCCAGTCCTGCAACATTTTGGTTGAGGGGAATCACTCTGCTGATTCAGAATCCATAACATACATAATGCTAATTTTTACACTAAGAAGGATATGACAAAAATTAGCAGGAAGTGGGCTGGGCATAGTGGCTCATGCTTGTAATCTTAGTACTCTGGGAGGCTGAGGTGGAAGGATTGCTTGAGGTCAAGAATTCAAGACCAGCCTGAGCAAGAGCAACCCATCTCTGCTAAAAATGTAAAAATTAGCTGGAAATGTTGGCACGCACCTGTAGTCCCAGCTACTTGTGAAGCTGAAGCAGGAGGGTTGCTTGAGTCCAGGAGTTTGTGGAGGCTGTGAGTGGGCACTCTAACTTGAGTGGCAGAGACTCTCAAAAGAAATGAGAGTCCTGCCTCACCCCCAAAAGAAATTAGCAGGAAGGGTACTATACATCTATCCCTAGAAATAGTGGTGGATATCTACTTGTCCTGTTTATTGGGAAGGTTTTAAAACAATCTATTTTAGGTTACTTCAAAAAAAGTCCACTCTAATTTACTATTTCTGGCAATAAATTCAGCATTTTATGTCAAAAAGGTAGAATATCAATGCAGTTATGCAGGTAGTATCAAAGTCTATAAGGAACTGGGATGCCGGATAGGCAATTAAATCTAATTCAGCCATGAACGCTGTGTTTGCCTATATTTTATTTCTTTCTTTGACTGAATTCCACATTCTTATAGAAAGACACACCCAGATTAACACAGCAGGTAGTGTATTGACTGAGATCCTATCTTGCTTCCTGGGCTCCAGTGAACCAAGTGACCCAGTCTTATATTGTTTAGGGTTTGAGGAAACTTTCTTATAAACAAAATAACCATATTGAAAACACTGGACTGTTTGTCAGAGAAGCAAGATCCCTGAGGGTGTAAGGTGGCCTCACTCACCTTATCTGTAGGCACTTTGGAATATATTGGAGAACATGTCTATAAAAAAGGCACTAAATGACCTTTTAGGATTTTCAAACAGTTAATATAATTCCCTTAATAGAAAGTGAGCACAAAAAATTAGGATTCTATTCTGAGAAGAAAAATGGCTGATAATATCTAAAACATTAGGTTATGTTTTATTATTTATAAAATAATGAAGCATAAACATGGACTGAACTAATCTATTCCTTGGGATCTTAAATATTCTCTCATAAATTTGTATTACTTAAAGTTTGGAATTGGTACTTTTGTAGCAGTGAAATGGAAGTGTACATAGGGGATGGTGGCTCCCTTTAGGTTTAAAATTGTATTCTGTGATTTGAAAATACAATTCTATGATTTGGTCAAGTTGTGGGACATATTCACTGAGGGACTGAACAGGATGATGATGGTCTTAGGAAACATTTAGGTATCGTAAATCTGAAGTTGTTGGCTGTGCGGCAGGCTTACTGAGGAGAGCCAGGGATGAGGTGATGGATCTGTCACTGACCCCATTGTCATCCTTGGCATTCTTTCAGCCTGAGCATGGTGCTTGACAAGCAACACACTGGATCCCATTTCCAAATGGACTGGCTGAATGCGGATGCTATAAAATCATTCCCATCCATTCTCCTGGGGTCATTGTCCTGGGGTGACCAAGCCTCCTGTGATATAAATGACCCCCCTGCCCTATATTTAGGAAAAGAAACTTCTCTTGAGCCTTTTAGTCCCAGCCCCCATAAGGGTAGAGAGATAGAATTCAGGGAAGAGGCCTAAAGATAAGGAAGTATGCAAGGAGGGTGAGGCCAGGAAAAAAAGCCCTTAGTGGAAGGTCCCCAGTTCTTTGGAAACTTTCTGAACTTATGTTGAACTATGTACCCCTGCTTTGCACCCCTCTGAACTATATGACTCCCATCTTGTGATTTATGAGTTGATGTACCGTATGACCCATAAAGTAATATGTACCCCTACCCTAATGCTTACTTGACCCCTGAGCTGTGGTGAGCTGTGCTAACCAGGGTGATCCAGCTTCTGTACAAGCCTGCTTGCTTCAGCAAAGATTATAGCATATACTTCTTGAATTTACCATTTGGTGTTGCATGCTCTCCAAGGCATCAGCCCCCTGTGCAGGTGTATCAAAATTTTTAATAAATCTCTATTGATTATTGCATCAGAAGTGGGGTCCAAATTTCTCTCTGCTACGTGGGATTACAACAGTCCTTGGGGTCATTCCTCTCATAGGTATGTAAGATACTTTATTATATGTGAGGCTTTAAGTTAAAAACAATGTTCTATGAAGAAATCCTTGGGATTTGTATGGTAAAATATTTAATAGATTTACTTAGAAATCTAAAAAGCCCATAGAAATCTAAAAACCCTTCAAAGTTATTTCCATCCTAGCCTGATAAAACATACTTAAAAATACCCTGGAGAAGATAAAATACATTGTCTGTCTATCTATCCATCCATCTATCATCTATCTGTCATTGTCTATCTGTTTTTATTTGAGCAAAGCTCACAGGTTGACAGCCCATGGTCAAATTTGATCATCAGATATATCATTGGCCTTTATTTAAAATTTCCAAAATTAAACTTTTGGATATTTTCACATAAACTCTGGATTTTTAGCTCTTCTTGAAAAATGGGAGGGTCTGGGTCTGTGAGCAGACATGCCAGCCACTAGCTGGAATGTGCTCTCTCCAGTTTGGTACAGGCCTTGGTGCCCCCTGTGGTTGGTTATTCAATCTGCTTCATTCACTCCTCTCACATGCCTGCTTCTATAGATACCTCATATTTGCATTTGAGACCCCAGGCCTAGAGACCATTACATTCTCTGTGGACATTGCAAGTTGTACTCCTTATTTTCCATTTTGACACACCAAGTCATGTTTTTTTTTTTTTTTGAGACAAGCCTCAAGCTGTCCTCCTGGGTAGAGTGCCGTGGCATCACAGCTCACAGCAACCTCCAACTCCTGGGCTCAAGCGAGTCTCCTGCCTCAGCCTCCCAAGTAGCTGGGACCACAGGCGCCTGCCACAACGCCCAGCTATTTTTTGGTTGCAGCTGTCATTGTTGTTTGGTGGGTCCAGGCTGGGGATTCGAACCCGCCACCTTAGGTGTACGTGGCTGGCTCCTTAGCCAGTTGAGCTATAGGCGCCGAGCCCCAAGTCATGTTTTAAAGGAAACTCTAGGTTATCAAAGAACTAATTCTACTTTCCCTTTTTGAAAATTGCGTGATATATAGGAATGCAACATACGTGTAAATATTCAATAAATAATGATTTTTTGGACTAAAATTTTGTATTTATTAAAATTAAGGAATGAATTTTCCAGCAATATTTTAAGAATGGTAATTCAGGCATTCTACAGAAGATTTTTGATCACACATTATGTGTATTTTACTGAATTAAGCACCAGTCAAGATGCAGAAGCCTGTAACTTGTATTCTGAAGAAGGAATCTCTATGACTACACAAAGCAATTAGGGGCAAGGAAAAGCAAGACCCATCTGGTGGTGCAAATGTCAGACTTTGGTCACAGAATTGCTTTGCCATTATTAACTGCATGCACTTGATGAAGTCTGTTAATCTTTTCAGCTTCCTTTCCTCCTCTGTGCCCCTGCTCTTTCAGAAGCTCACAGTGTTACTGACTGAAATACTTTGTGAAGAGGTGGCCTAACATGGACTCAATTCTATTCCCCATGAGGGAGAGAAGCAGGCTTCTGACAGCATTGCATTGAGAAATTCTGAAGCATATTTACAGTGACAATTTAGGAAGAAACAATCTAGTCCAAAATGGAGTAAAAACTTAATATGTCTATTTTTAGATCCCTAAGTGTTCTCCAAACATCATTCCAAAAGGAATATATTATTTTGCATTTCCACCAGCAGCATAGAAGTGTTCCCTTTTCTCCGCATCCATGCCAACATCTCTGGTTTTGGGATTTTGTGATTCAATCCTACAATTCCTCTACTAGGTATATATCCAGAAGACCAAAAATCACATTATAACAAAGATATTTGTACCAGAATGTTTATTGCAGCCCAATTCATAATTGCTAAGTCATGGAAGAAGCCCAGGTACCCATCGACCCAAGAATAGATCAATAAATTGTGGTATATGTACACCATGGAATATTATGCAGCCTTAAAGAAAGATGGAGACTTTACCTCTTTCATGTTTACATGGATGGAGCTAGAACATATTCTTCTTAGCAAAGTATCTCAAGAATGGAAGAAAAAGTATCCAATGTACTTAGCCCTACTATGAAACTAACTTAGAGCTTTCATAGGAAAACTATAACCCAATTTTAGCCCAAGAATATGGGGAAAGGGGAGAGGGAAGGAAAGGGAAGGGGGAGGATGGGTAGAGGGTGGATGTTTGGTGGGACCACACCTATGGTTCATCTTATAAGGGTACATGTGAATTTTTCTAAATGTAGAATATAAATGTTTTAACACAATGACTAAGAAAATGCCATGAAAGCTATGTTAACCAGTTTGATGAAAATATTTCAAATAGTATATAAAACCAGCACATTATACCCCATGATTGCATTAATGTACACAGCTATAATTTAATAAAAAAAAAGTAACATGTATTTCGTATTGTTTATTAGAAAGATGAGGAAATAGAAGTGAATTCAGCCAATGTATTGCCGGCATCTAGGCTCATAGCAGCAGCAGCAGCACCAGCAGCTACCTCAGTCTATGGCGATCCCTCTGGGCAACAGGATTTTACTTGGTGTTCCAGTGGGCTCTTCCAACTTGTGAGTTAATCATTTAATTCTAACCTTATCCTGGAAACCCGGCCCACTTGCCTTAACCAAGCGACTATTACTTGACAGCCATCATTTGACTTTGCTGCCTGTTGGGTGCCATCCTGTGTTATTTACTGGCTAAGTTATAGACTTGTTTTGCCAAAATACTAGCTGTTCAACATAATCTAGATTTGATGTCCTTATCTCAAATGAGGATTAAATAATCATTTTTTAAAAAGTATGTAATCCATTAAAAAGTTCACACACTTCAGGATGGGTACAGTGGCTCTCACCTATTATTCTAGCTCTCTGGGAGGCTGAGGCGGGTGGATTGCTTAAGCTCAGGAGTTTAAGACCAGCCTGAGCAAAAGTGAGACCCCAGCTCTACTAAAAATAGAAAAACTAGCCGGGTGTTATGGTTGGTGCCTGTAGTCCCAGCTACTTGGGACGCTGAGCTCGGGTGTTTGAGGTCGCTGTGAGCAAGGCTAACACTGCAGCACTCTACCCAGGGAGGCAGAATGAAACTCTGTCTCAAAAAAAAAAAAAAAAAAAAATTCACACACTTTTGATGATACTCACTGTATTTTTTCTTTTTGACATTGCAGCAGATATGTGATAGAGAAATGAGAAATTTCCCATTGATTTTTATCACCCTTTATTCCTATTTATTTTTTAAGAGTGGGGAGACGATATTTACTTGTTCCAGAGCAGGCAAGTTACCAGATGTAGTCCGCCACAGGGATGATTCTGTGGGTTGTGCCTGACATTAGCACTGCACTTGGCAAGTGGCAAGGAGTCAAAGCTGAAGTGAAACTCTGTTGTCTGCCAGCTGAACTCACTGGTACGCTTTCTGCCACAGCTCAGGCTGTTCTCTTCTAGCTCTTCTTTATTGATTTCCTGATTTTCAACGTCATGGTCTTCAGCTCTTTAAGCATGGCTAACCATTGCAGTTTGTACATGGCCACATTGTTCCCGGGAGGACAGATCAATGGTAATCTACTCTAAATTAAATACTTATTTGCGTCACCAATGAAATGCTTTTCCTTTTTTGGTTTTAAGGAAGACAGTGTCCTCAAAAACTAAATCATTTGGAAAACCAGACATCTTCTTTACTTAGAGGCAGCATAAATGAATTATTTCAAGAAGACACTGGAAGAAAGAACTGTACTGTTTCTTTACATTGCAAATGGGTTAGAAGATAGAGGAGTTGCTTCATGGGATTTCACCACATGTTCCATACACGGGAGTCACTAATGTGTGTAGAAGCCATTTAAGACAGCTTTTCTTTACCGACTTCAGTCATAGCTGTTTGCTGATATGTAAGAGCCACAAGTGATTTTCTTACTAATCATGTATTTCATTTCTCATTACGTTGCTAAACTAAGCCATTCTGCTACCGGTCTATGAGCTGCTGCTCAAGTAGCAGTAACTCCTCTGGCTTTTGTCAAGACACCACCTTGGTTCCGTGAGCCAAATGCCACCTGCAGTCATTCTTATAAAGACACACTGCTGTGTAGAGTGTATGGCAACTTCATCCAGCCTTCCTTAGAGTAGGAGATTGCAACTGCCAGGGCAGTAATAGGTTGGTCTTCACTGTCCTCACCCTCTGGCCTCCCCTGTGTCCCTGGCTGATAGCTCAGTGGGTCTGTAATACCAAAGTGTCACAGGACGCCAGCTCCTCCTTGACCCCACTTCATGGTGTGATCTTGGACCCTACACCAATCCCTCCTCAGGCACAGGCCCTAATTTTATTACTGCCCAACCTTACTACACTTCACACACAGTTTGAAATTTGGTACCTGGGGACCATTATTTATTTATATAAATAATTTATATATCAATGTTTATATGAAGAATTTTTTATATAAAATTCATAGTAATGAGGGTTGCTAAGAATAAGTCACTTGTCCAGGGTCACACAGCTTGAGTGATAGAACTAAGACCCTGATCATCTATCTTTATATCCCTGGCCTTGTTCATTTAAATCCTAACTGCATCTCAAATTCTAACATTTCAAGTGCCACAGTCCATGGCACTGTCTCTTTGGCAAATGTGTTCTATCTTCCAGTGTGGAGCACTAGTTCCTTTTGCTTTGTGGAGAGGATGGGACTGGAAATGTATTTAAAAAAAACAACAAATACCAGTGTTTTGTTTGCTACACTTAGTATCTATAGCCAAGAAGCCAGCTTGTACACTTACATGAGTTACTCCTTTGCATTTGCTAAAGAGGGGTAACAAGTGATGAGTGTCAGTTATTTCCAGGTGTTCCGAACAGGGCATGGACTCAGGATGTTAATGCTTGCTTTGTTGTTACCTTTGGCTGAGTCAATAGTAATTCGATGATTCTGTGTGGGGAACTATGTGTACCAGATACCAGTATGGACTGCTCTTACCCTCTCAAGTGTTAAGTGCCAAGATTGAATGGGATTGCCGTCTTTTTCTAGTATTTCCATTATCTTGTACCATTTCTATAATCTCTTGTGTGCAACTGGTTTCTGACAGGAAATAACAAAGAAAATCAAGGTAGGGTAATTAATTGTCTATAAAAACATTATTTAGGTAAACTTCCTATAATACAAAATGAAATCTGTCATGGTAATTTTAGCAAAAGATGAACTGAATAGGTTATAAATGGGAATAGGGTTAACAAAGATAACTCTGGGAGAATTTGCAGAAAATCTATAAAATCTAATTTTAGGGATTACGTTAGCAAATAGTAAAACAGATTTCAGATTTCATTTGTTTCTTTTTCATTGAGCTCCTCTTTAGACATAGTCAAACGAAGAGAAAAGGAGTGCTACATGACAAGAAAATTCCATATATTATAAAAAAATTAAATTGGGGGGATGATAATTTGCAAATGAATATTTTTATTAAAATTGGACTTTTTTTTTTAAGATGGAGTCTGGCTCTGTCACCTGGGCTAGAGTGCCATGGTCTCAGCCTAGCTCACAGCAACCTCAAACTCTTGACCTCAAGTGATCCTCATAACCTCCTGCCTTGACCTCCTGCAGTGCTAAGATTACAGGCATGATCCACCATGACTGGCCATAAAAAGCAGTCTTAAAAAAAATTAGATGATGAAGGATAAGAGTATCGGGATGCTAAAGTAGCCTTTATATGTAAACAACCTTTGGTTATTTGGCGGCAGGGGGAGGGGTTACTTTTTCTCTATATAATTTCTTTTACTGGGATCACCAAAGAACTATGAACGTAAAAAGAAATCCAAGAATGTTTTCATATTCTCCCCAGGGTGTCTATAGCTTATTTATTTATATTGTAAGTTGACAAATTACAGTTGTATATATTATGGTGCACAAGTGATGTTATGATTTATGAATACAATGTGGAATAATTGTATCAAGCTAATAGGCTTGTATATCACCTTGGTTTTAATTGAGTTTTTTGTTTTCTTTCTATAGAGCATGATTTATTGAAGGGACTATAAAGAGGATTACTCTTAATTCTTTATCTGTCATTTCATAGATCTCCCTTTCTTTGGGGTTCATTGTTGGAGCTTTATTAGTTTCTTTTGGAGGTGTCATGATTTCCTAAGTCATTGAAATTCTTGTGTCCCTGTGTTGATGTCTGAGTATTTGGGGAGATATCTACCTTTTCCAACTTTAACAGGTATTCTTTTGCAGGGATAGACCTTCACTATTTTAGCCTGTGACTATGGATGGGCCAGCTGGTAATGACTCTGGGAAGGCAGAGCTTGTTTTCATTTTCTTCAGAGGGCTGGACTGCTACCTTTGTTCTGAATTCAAATGAGCCTTTAAATGGCTAGGTTCTGCAGTCTGGCAAAAACAACTGACTGAGCTCTGCAATCAGGATGAGTTTCTGGACTCATCCAGTTTCTGGAAGCACTGTAATTGCTTCTGATCAGGCCAGGCCACAGTTTGTATTCCTGGCTAGATGGTACCACAGTTAAGCAGTTAAAGAGGAGAGGCCCTGTGGTTAGGTGGAGCCATTGACTGGGATGGTTGGAATCGGCTGCATGCTCAGTAGCAGTGCAGGGTTGAGGTTTGCTGTGTTACATACGTGAGGGTTTGGGTGGGCTTTGAGGGGCTTTGAGGCTGAGATGAACACTGATTAAACTCCTGTGTGTAGCAGAACTAGTTCCTTCTCTTTGCTGAAATTTTCTGTGGTGGTCAACTTCTTCCCTAGGCAGAGTCCCTGTGTAGGGTCCGAGGCTGGTCATGGAAGCTGCCCATCTGGGAAGTCTAGCAAGGTAGAATATTCTATTCCTTCTGGGATGACTCGCATGGCTTTGTGGGTGGGCTATGCTGTTAGTTGATATCTCTGATTGGGTGCCACTGCTGGCAGGTCCACAGAGTTATCACCAAGACCTAGATAGTGGCTGCTATGGGCACTGCCTCCTTGCTTTGTTTCTACCTGACCTCAGGTGGTCTAGCCAGGCTATTTTACCCCTGTGTTCCCGGTAAGGTCAAATTGGAGAGGTCTTCCTGGATGCATTTTGGAAGGCTAGTGCAGCTGGATAGCCACCTCTGGTTCCCTTTCTCCACTGTAGAATTCTCTCTGTGTAGTGCTGTGCTGATTTGGGGTAGGGGTTGGGGTATCATGGTTAAAATCAGCATTGCACTCGGAAGTCCACAGAAAACAAGAAGGCAGTGCACCATGGAGGCAGAGACTGGAGGCAAGACTTCATAATTCTTTCCCAAGCCAAACCACGCTGGCAGCCAGCAGAATCTGGAAGAGGCAAGGAACAGATTTCACCCTGGAGCCTCTGGTGGGAGCGCAGCTCTGTGGAAACCTTGATCTCAGGCCAGTGAAACTCATTTCAAATTTCTGACCAAAAGAACTGTAAAAGAATAAATGTGTTTTGTTTGTAGTAATCTGAGAAGCCATGGGAAACTAATGTAGCTGTATTAGTCATATTGAACAATCCAACACCCTTTCATGATAAAAACACCCACCAGTCTAGAAATAGAAGGGAATTTGTTCAATCTAATAAAGAGTACTTTGAAAGCCCCACAACTCATATTTTATTTACTGTGAAAGACAAAAATATTTTCTTTAAAATCTGGACTGAGGCAAACATGTCTTTTCACCCCATTTCTAATCAGCATTGTACTTGAGGCCCAAGTCACAGAACTTAGGTGAGAAAAAGATATAAAAGGTATCCAGATTGGAAAGGAAGAAGTAAAACTATTTCTGTTTGCAAACCCCATGATCTTATACAGTCATGAGGCACATCACAATGTTCCACTCAACAGCAGAACACATATATGACTGTGGGCCTGCAAGATGATAATGGAGCTATATGATGGAGTATAGTGTACCATCCACATTTGTGTAAGTGCATTCTATGATGTTTGTACAGTGAAAAATTCCTCCGAACATTTCCCTATCATTAAGCGACACATGACTTTATATAGAGAACCCTAATGAGATGACTGTATACAGAGAACCCTAATGAGCTCCTCCCCCAACCTATTAGAGTTAATAAATGAATTTAGCAAAGTTTCAGATTTTTTGATCAATATACAAAATCAGTTATATTTCTTTATACTGGTAATAAACAGTCCAAAATGCAATTAAGAAAACAATTCCATTTACAATAGCACTTAAAAGAATAAATATTAAGAAATTATATATAAAACAACATCAAAATAAATTAAAGGCCTAAATATGTATGACATTCCATATTCATGTATTGGAAGACTTAATATTGTCAAGATGATACCTTTTCTCAAACTGATCTATAGAGTCAGTACAATCCCTCTCAAAATTCTACTTTGAAGAGTGCATGTGGGAATATTTAAGGGAGGAGTCATATCTTGATGTGCTTGCATTACTAGTAATGATGATTTTATAAGTTTGAAACCAATATTCAATTATTAATTATTAGTAGATTAGAAATATTATTAGAAATAGGGAACAAGGTCTAGACAAAGGGAGACAGTTATGAGAATTTCGATTAGGATCCATTTTCCTGGCTCTGAGCACAACGAGCAAGATGCTGTCACTTTAATATTTCTGCAGCCTGGTGTTTGTATATCCCCCCTCCTCTTGCAGCTGCAGAGCAGCAGCTGGCTGGAGGCCTTAAAGCTGTTTTCTGCCAGGGCAAGGCTCTAAGGGAGTGGTTTTGGGGAGTTAAGAATGTGAATTCTTTAACTTTGTCCAACTCAGGAAGACTTGGTCCAGACCAGATAAGGAGAATAAAGATCTGTTTTCTTCTGTCATCTTGATTGGGCCAGAGGAGTCTATCTGTTTGAACACAAGGTTGTCAGAATATTTAAAACATCACATCTGTAGTGTGTGACTGTGGGTCAGCTAGGATTTGGTCCTTGATCCAGTCTCTGATTGGCTTCCTTATCAAGACTTTGTTTACATTAAGACCATAATACTTTGAAGCAGTAAAAAGTAACAAGTAACTCCATGCAATTAACATAATCAACTGTAGAGTTAGTCTAAATAGTAGGAATGCAAGTTCAGCAAGAACCAGGACAGAATTGTTTGCCTTGCTTTCATGAGATTTATGACTGTAAAACTGATGTATGAAATAATTTCAGAGCTAGCCTGATAGTCGTCATGGCATACCGGAAGCCTCACAAAGAAGGGTGTGCTGTCTCCTGAGCCCCACTGCTCTTAAAACTGTCTCTTTGTCTCTCTTTGTCTGTGTCTGTTATTTCTCTATGTTAATATTCTATAACTGCTACTAATAATTTTCTGGTCTCCTTGCACCACCAGGCCACAAGGAAGTAAACCCACTGCGTGTTGAGGCAGGTCCCCAACACCAATTTTTTTTTTTTTTTTTTCAGAAACCAAGAAGTTAATTGTGAAATTCATATGGGAATGCAAGGGAGCCAGAATAGCTAACACAACCTTGAAAAGAAGAACAAAGATGGAAGACTCACATTTCCTGATTTCAAAGCTTACTTTGAGGGTACAGTAGGCAAGAAACTGTGCTATTGACATAAGGATAAAAATAGATCCATGGACTAGAATTGAACATCCAGATATAAGCCCACTATACTTCTCCACTACTCATCACACAGCCATAGATCCCAACCCTAGCCAACTGTTTAAAAACTGTGTTCTTAAGGTTGATAATTTCAAATCCATTATTGTAATTCGAAAACTTTCCTCAACATATGTTTAAGAAAACCAATCTTGCAAATGGCCTTGGAAAAGAGTGTGTATTATGCATGTAAAAGTCCCTTTTGGCAGAGAGGTCAGCTGTCCTTCTGCACTGGTATAAAATATCTTTGTTGTAATGTGATTTTTGGTCTTCTGGATATATACCTAGTAGAGGAATTGTAAGATCAAATGGCAGGTCTATTTTTAAATTTCTAAATGTTCTCCAAACATCTTTCTAAAAGGAACATATTAGTTTGCATTCCCGCCAGCAGTGTAGAAGTGTTTCCTTATCTCCACATCCACGCCAACATCTCTAGTTTTGGGATTTTGTGATGTGGGCTAATCTTACTGGAGTTAGATATCTCAAAATAGTTTTGATTTGCATTTCTCTGATGATTAAAGATGATGAACATTTTTTCATATGTCTGTAGGCCGTGTACCTGCTTCTTTGGAGAAGTTTCTCTTCAAGTCCCTTGCCCATCCTGAGATGGAATCACTTGTTCTTTTCTTGCTAATATGTTTGAGTTCTCTGTGGATTCTGGTTATAAAACCTTTGTCAGAGACATAACTTACAAATATCTTCTCCCATTCTGGGGCTGTCTGCTTGCTTTACTTACTGTGTTCTTGGCTGTGCAGAAGCTTTTTAGTTTGATCAGGTCCCAGTAGTGTATTTTTGAAGCTGCTTCAATTACCGGGAGGTCCTCCTTATAAAATATTCACCCAGGCCAATTTCTTCAAGAGTTTTCCTTGTATTTCTAGTATTTTTATAGTGTCATGTCTTTTTTTTTTTGGTTGCAGCCATCATTGTTGTTTGGCGGGCCCGGGCTGGGGATTCGAACCCGCCACCTTAGGTGTATGTGGCTGGCGCCTTAGCTGCTTGAGCCACAGGCGCCGAGCCCTATAGTGTCATGTCTTAAGTTTAAATTTTTAATTCAGTGAGAGTCTATCTTAGTTAATAGTGAGAGGTGTGGGTCCAATTTCAGTCTTCTATTGGTCTCCAGCCAGTTTACCCAGCGCCATTTGTTATATAGGGAATCTTTTCCCCACTGAATGTTTTTAATTGGTTTGTCAAAGATCAAATAACATTAAGTAGCTGGGTTCATCTCTTGGTTCTCTATTCTGTTCCATACATCTGCCTCTGTTTTTGTGCCAGTACTATGATGTTTTGATTACTATGGATTTATAGTATAGTCTGAGGTCTGGTAGCATGATTCCTCCTGCTTTGTTTTTATTTCTGAGTAATGTCTTGGTTATTTGAGGTTTTTTCCAATTCCATATAAAATGAGGTATTATTTTTTTGAGATCTTTAAAGTATGACAGTGAAGCTTTAAAAGGATTGCATTAAAATGATATATTGCTTTGGGTAGTATGGACATTTTAATAATGCTGATTCTTCCCAGCCATGAGCATGGTATGTTTTTCCATTTGTTAACATTGTCAGCTATTTCTTTTCTTAGAGTTTCATAGTTCTCTTTATAGAGACCTTTCATGTCCTTTGTTAGGTAAACTCCCAAATATTTCATCTTCTTTGGCACTACTGTGAAAGGAATAGAATCCTTGACTGTTTTTTCGGCTTGACTATTGTTGGTATATATAAAGGCTACCGATTTATGAGTGTTGATTTTGTAACCTAAGACGCTGCTATATTCCTTGATCACTTCTAGGAGTTTTGTAGTAGAATCCCTGGTGTTTTCCAGATATACAATCATGTCATCAGTGAAGAGTGAGAGTTTGATCTCTTCTGACCCTATGTAGATACACTTGATCACCTTTTCTTGCCTACTTGCAATGGATAAGACTTCCATTATAATGTTAAAAAGCAGTGGAGACAATGGGCAACTTGGCTGGTTCCTGATCTGAGTGGAAATGATTTCAATTTAACTCCATTCAATACGATATTGGCTGCATGTTTTCTGTAGATGGCCTCTTTTAGTTTAAGAAGTGCTCCTTCTATACCAATTTTCTTGAGAGTTCTGATCATGAAAGGATGCTGGATATTATCAAAAGCTTTTCTGCATCAACTCAGAGAATCATATGGTCTTTGTTTTTTAATTTGTTTATGCGATGAATTATATTTATAGATTTATGTGTATTGAACCAGCCTTGAGACCCTGGGATAAAACCCACTTGGCTAAGATGTATAATTTGTTTGATGTGTTTCTGGATTCTGTTTGCTAGGATCTTATTGAATATTTTTGCATCAATATTCATCACTGATATTGGTCTATAATTTTCTTTTCTTGTTGGGTCTTTTCCTGGTTTGGGGATCAAGGTGATATTTGCTTCATAGAATGTATAGAAGAGTATTCCTTCTTTTTCTAAATTTTGAAAAAGGGCTGAGTAATATAGGTACTAGTTCCTCTGTAAAGGTTTGGTAGAATTCTGATGTGAAGCCATCTGGTCCTGGGGTTTTCTTTTTAGGGAGATTTTGTATGGTTAATGCTATTTCAGAACTTGATATAGGCCTATTCCACATTTCCACTTCATTCTGGCTAAGTCTTAGAAGGTGGCATGCTTCCAAGTATCGGTCAATTTTCTTTAGATTTTCATATTTCTGAGAATAAATTTTCTTGTAATATTCATTTAGGATTTTTTGAATTTCTGAGGAATCTGTTGTTATTTCATCTTTGCTATTTCTGATTGATGAAATTAGAGATTTTACTCTTTTTTTCCTGGTTAAGTGAGCCAAAGGTTTATGTATTTTATCGACCTTTTCAAAAAACCAATTTCTTGATTTATTGCTCTGTTGTATGATCCTTTGGTTTTCAAATTCATTTAATTCTGCTCTAATTTTAGTTATTTCTTTTCTTCTGCTGGGTTTGGGATTGGAATGTTCTTCCTTTTCCAGTTGCTGAGATGTCCCATTAAGTTGTTAACTTCCTCTCTTTCCATTCTCTTGAGGAAGGCTTGCAGTGCTATAAATTTCCCTCTCAGGACTGCCTTTGTAGAGGTATCCTGGAGGTTCTGATAATTTGTGTCTTCATTGTCGTTTTGTTCTGAAAATTTGGTAATTTCTTTCTCAATCGCATCTATGATGTAGCTATTATTCAGCATAAGGTTATTTAGTTTCCATGTTTTTGTATGAGTATGCAGATTCCTGTTGTTATTGAGTTCAACTTTTATTCCATGATGGTCTGAAAAGATGCAAGGAATAATTTCTATTCTTTTAAATTTGTTGAGGTTAGGCTTGTGACCTAAGATGTGATAAATTTTGGAGTATGTTCTGTGGGCTGATGAGAAGAATGATTATTCAGTTTTGTTAGGATGAAATGTTCTATAGATGTCTGTTAAATCCAAATGTTGAATGGCTAAGTTTAAGCCTAAAATTTCTTTGCTTAGTTTCTTATTGGAGGATCTATCCAACACTGCCAAAGGAGTATTAAAATCTCTGACTATTGGCTCGGCGCCTATAGCTCAACCGGCTAAGGCGCCAGCCACGTACACCTAAGGTGGCGGGTTCGAATCCCCAGCCCGGGCCCGCCAAACAACAATGACGGCTGCAACCAAAAAATAGCCAGGCTTTGTGGCGGGCGCCTGTGGTCCCAGCTACTTGGGAGGCGGAGGCAGGAGACTCGCTTGAGCCCGGGAGTTGGAGGTTGCTGTGAGCTGTAATGCCACGGCACTCTACCCAGGGGGATAGCTTGAGGGCACATCTCAAAAAAAAAAAAAAAAAATCTCTGACTATTAAGGAGCTGGAGGAAATCAAGTTGCTCATGTCTATTAGAGTGTCTCTTTTAAATTGAGGCTCATTCTGGTTGGGTGCATAAATGTTAATAATTAAAATCTCATTATATTGAGTATTACCCTTAACAAATATGAAGTGACCATCCTTATCTTTCCTTACTTGTGTTGGTTTAAAGCCTATTGTATCTGTGAATAAAATTGTAATACCTGCTTTTTTCTGATTTCCATTTGCCTGAAATATAGATGACCATCCCTTCACCCTGAGTCTATATTTATATTTATCTTTTAAGGTTAGATGAGATTCTTATATTCAGCAGATATCTGACCTGAGTTTTTGTATCCAGTCAGCCAACCTGTGCCTCTTTAGGGGACAATTTAAGCCATTTACATTAATTGAGAATATTGATAAGCCTGGTAGAATTTTGGATATCGAGTTTTTTGAAAGTCCATGGACATTTTTAATCCTTTCGCCATGTGGAAGTTGGAATTTGATCAATAGTTTCTGAGTGAGTTTCTTTTGGTGGTAGAGGATTGCACTGGTCATTATGGAAAATAGGTCTGAGAATATCCTGGAGAGCTGGTTTAGTTATGGCAAATTTCTTCAACATGTGAATGTTATTAAAGTAATTAATTTCTCCATCATAAATGAAACTTAGTTTAGCTGGATACCGGATCCTGAGTTGAAAGTTATTTTGTTTTAGGAGATTAAAAATCAATGACCTCCCTCTTCTAACTTGAAATGTTTCAGCAGAGAGATCTGCAGTCATTCTAATATTCTTACCCTTGTAGGTTATAGTTTTATGTCTTTCTGCTTGCAGAATTTCCTCCTTCATATTAACTTTAGTGGAGTTAATTATGATGTGCCTTGGGTTGAGTTGTGCTTGCGTTCTGAAACTGTCTCCTATCTGAATTTCAGAATCTCTTGGCATGTCTGGAAAGTTCTCCTTCATAATTTCATGAAGAAGAGCCTCTGTGCCTTGCAAAACAACCTTGTTGCTTTCAGGAATTCCTATAAGGCACATATTAGTTTTCTAATTACCTCAGAGTGCTCTGAGAGAATGATCCAGTTTTGCTCTCCATTTCTCTTCCTCTCTGACCATTTGGGAGTGTTTGAAAGCTTTGTCTTCAATGTCAGAATTCCTTTCTTCTGCTTGCTCCATTCTGTTACTGAGGCATTCTACTGTATTTCTCAGATCTTTGAGGGCTGCAAATTCTTGTCTTAATGTGTAAAAGTCTTCGGTGATTTTGTCTTTGAATTCATTGAATTCTTGAGACAACTTTTGAAATGCTCCTTGAATTTCTAATTCCAACTTTACCTCCATTCAATTAATGTTATTTGCAGTCCAAATTCTGAATTCAATTTCTGACACCTCAGCCATTTGTTTATGAATGGGATCTTCAGTTGTGTCTGCCATATTTTTCCTTGGGGGAGTTGATCTACTCTGGTTATTCATGTTACCAGAGTTTTTCCACTGATTCTGCTCCATGATTATTTTACACTGTTTGGCTAGATGAGCAGATAAGGTGAAGTTGGGTTGGGGGGCTCCTGGAGTAGTGATTAACCAGCCCTTTGCCCAAGAGCTCAGACTGGTGTCTGTGCCTTTCCCCCTAGAGCTTTGCAAAGGACCTGTACAGTGCTACAGCCTAGGACACTGGGGACTTACTTGGTGTGGTGGAGCTCAGTGGCTCTGTCTTGTTTTCAGCTGGTCTCTGTCCTACCTTAGTGAATCAGTTACTCTGGGATGAAGTCTCAGCTGTGGAGAAATACCAGCAATTAAGTCACCCTGCCCCCCACAAGCAAGAACTGGAAAAGGAAAATCAAACCTTCCCACAACCACACACCCAGGGTACCACTTTGGATAGTCCTTGGGTGATTGGTCCAGTCTGAGAGATCCAAATCAATTGTCCCAGTCAGCACCTGGTCTCAGGTGGGAGAGTTCAAAAAGTCTCCAGCAACTAGATAGCAAGGGTGTGCTGGCAGCTCGAGTACAGCTCGTTCTGGTGCTCTGTGGAGTCAGAAGGAACACCCCCCCTCCCCCAGCAAATGAATTAGTCTGGGAAGGTTGATGCCTCCTTCCCCACCTTGGACCTCTGTCACACTCAGTCACTGGTAACCCCGCAGGGCTGTGACCCAGGTCCTTCCAATGAGCAGAGGCTTCAGGGGTTTGCATCTGCGTAAGTCACAGGGAGATGTATGTCTCCTCCACCGGACCTCCACACTCTGCCACCATCCAGTAGGGGGAGCTGAGGCCTGACAACCTTGGGTGGTTGATGGAAGCTGGGGCAGTCCACTCAGTTCTAGCCCTGCCCCTGATTGATGTTGCTGACCCTTATATTTGTGCAGAATTTGTGATTCTGTCTTGGCTCTATTCCCCTGTAGACCAGGTGCTGTTTGAGTTCACAGAAACTGTGACTCAGCCCCAGTCTCTGCTGTTGCCTGGAGCTGGTGTGTCTGTCTCCAGTCTGTGTTGGGGCAAGTGTGGTTAGAGCTCACACTCAGCTCTGGTTCCAGCCTTTGCTCACCTGCCTTTGTCTTAGCTATGATCCCCTGAGGGCTGGGTGCTTCTTAGGCTCACTAAAGCAGTCCTTCTGGCTTAGCCCCACCCTGGGAGTATGCTGTCTCTATGCATGCATCTTCTATTCTCTGTCCCCACTGTGCTTTGCCCAGGCATACCCTTTGCTCACGGAGCCTGCGTTACCATCCCAGATCTGTTCCACCAGTGTCTGCCACTGGAGAAGATGCCTGGCTTTCTCTGGTTGCCCAGAGAGATGGGGAGTGTCTGTCCAAAATATCCCTAGGAGTGTGAGCCCACTGCTGCTGCTGCTCCTCTGTGCCTTGAGGCACCACCTCTCCCTCTCCTGTATGGTTCCTTCAGTCCACTGTCTTCTCCTTACCTCTGTGCTACAGAATCAGCAGAGATCTGCAACAGCCCACACCCTGTTCACAGCTCTTGAGAAAATGCCCAAGAATCTGGACTACATGAGGGACAGGCTTCCAGACCTCGGGGTGAGAGTGGAGAGGAATGCTGGGAGTTCAGAATTGCAGGTAGAGAATATACACAGTTTTATACAGTTTTATGCCTGGCAGGAGAGTGCCATGGTACCTTAGTAGGAGAAGGAGGTCTGGTTTTTAGAGGGTCTGTCCTATGATAAAATAGGAGGATGTTTGAACTCTGCTCGCTTGTTTGTAGAAAGCATACTGTGAGCTGTTCTCATGGGGGAGGGAACTCCTGTCCACTTGGTGATGGATTTTGTACCTATTGTTTGTTTCTTTGGGGTCGCAGCTCACCTCAGCAGGGTTGATGTGAATTTTTCAACCTTCTATCTTGGCTCAGCTCCAAACTATCAGCTTACTTGCTAAACTTCTGTCCTTTAACTCTCCTTCTGGATGGGACCCTCTGTGGAAATCTAGCTCCAGTCAGCTATCTTGCCTTCACCCCCCCCCATGAGTTTTGATCTCTCTCTTAGCCTTGAGATTTTCTCTTTAATGCTATCATCATACCACATTTGCTTTTCTCTAACTTCTACTGAGAAAGTTTGAAGCTTTTCAAAACTCACTTCATTAAAGGAAATAAAATCTAAAATAAAAAAGTAACTCTGAAATGGCTAATTTTATTTAACCTGAAGATTATTATTCAGGAGTTAGCTGGCACAACTTGCTGGCTCCAAGGCTCTGGATTCTCTTTCTTATACTGATGCTGTCAGGGTTTGTATCCTTTCAGATAGGATTTATGCATTCCAATCACAAACTCTAAGTTGGGAGCCATATAGTCTTTAGAGATCACAACTGCAGTCCTACATGGGCAGGGTAGTACATGGGTGAAGTGGATGAGTTGATATGTGGGGAGCAGCAGTACCATTTATTTCTCACCTTTATGTACTTCTCAGTACCTGAGATAGATGCTTATTGATAGAACCCATGAAATAGTGCATTAAGAAACAGACCCCAAAGGTCATGAGAAAACTTACATTCATCTCTCTGTGAGGGGAGAACAGGAAATTGCCTCATACACCCTTCTCCTGGTGTTTTGAAAAGAAAACAGAGTTGTGTGTGAGAATGTCTACATAATTCCAGAGTCTCTGTTTTGAGATAGTCTTTAGTAACACAGGATTTGGTGCCCAAAATTTTTAGTATTGCATGTTGGGTTACATAAAATTAGAATTCTTCATGTTGCTCAATTGTTTCAATACCCAGAGGTCAGAGAGAACATAAAAACAAGACAAAACTTAAAATTTATTTTGTGTTTTCCTACAACATTACCTCAAGGGAAGGCACTGTGTCTAATTCCTCGTTTCTTTTTAAGGATCTAGCACTGAATCCATAGAATCAGCTGTGGTCTTTTTGGTAAAAACATTATTTTAGGCTAAGGTCCTCAAGCTCCTTTATAGCAGCCATGGCCATAGATGTCTCTGATTATATCAGCTATCCACCATGACCAGAGGACTCCTGACACATAGGAAACAATAGTCCTTTCCCTGGCTTGGCACTAGTAGCACAGTGGTTACAGTGCTAGCCACATACACCAAGGCTGGAGGGTTCAAACCTGGCTTGGGCCAGCTAAACAACAGTGACAACTGCAAGAAAAGATAGCTGGGCATTGTGGCAGATGCCTGTGGTCCCAGCTACTTGGGAGGCTGAGGAAAGAGAATCACTTAAGCCCAAGAGTTTGAGGTTGCTGTGAGCTGTGATGCCATAGTACTCTACCTAGGGTGACATAGTGAAACTGTCTCAAAAAAAAAAAAAAATAGTCCTTTCTCTGTTCAGCTTTAAACAGAAGTTAGCTCAGAGGTGAAGAGTAAAGTGTGGTTAAGACTTTTAGCAGACCTACCTGCCAGGTTAATATGGGTTTTACATTTTGCTGACTGCCCTGTTTTCTATTCCCTGGAAGTGCACTGGTTCCTTAGGGGAGAGGTGGGGAGAACCTCACTCACTCAGGACATGTTAGTGCCAACCTGATCTCTTGGATACTCTAACAACAGGTTATGATGTCTGTTTCTGTATTGAGATCTACAATTCTATGAATAGCAAGAATTGCTATATATTGGTAAGTCTGATTCTCCAAGTTGTTTCCAGAGGTAGGAATCTGCCATTGAAACATTAATCCCTGAGACCTGGTCAAAGAATGTTCTCATTTCACAATGAGTCAATAAAATTACAGTTCTCCTCTTTGATTTGGGGATTGCCAAGTTCTTTGTAATATCCAATCACAAGTCTGAATTAGCCTTTCATAATTTTTCTTGAAATAAACTCATCAGACAGATAATATTTTATTATTGACAGGAGGAACTGATTTTTCTACTCCTTCAAAATAGGTTACCAAGATTAATTAATTAATTGATTGATTCATTTACATATTCAACAAGGGCAAGGTTCTGCCAGGTCCTGTGCCAACATGGAGGTCTCCTCTATGCAGTGGTGTGGTTGAGAGCCATTTGCATGTCCAACTTTGCCAAAGCTTCTTTTTGTACTCTACGTAGGTCAGCTACTGTCCTCCTGGTGCTCCCCACTCATATTCCTTTTGTTGTTGGCATCCTGAGTGTTCAAATTTTGGAATTTTTTCTCCTGTGTCTCCTTTCTTTTGCCCTTCTGACAGAACTGGTAAGATGCAGTGGGAGTGGGTAACCTCAAGAAAGTGGAATTCAGATTCTCCTTCTTGCTCATATTGGAGCAAATATACAGAAAATGCTTGTTAATTGGTGGCAAAAATAACCCATCAGAGGAACGTATTGAGGAGGCAGAAAATAGGAGGAAGCAGAAGAAATATCTAGGGGAAGAGCAAGAGAATGGAATCCCTGCTTGGCTGGAAGCAGAGTCAGAGTGAGACCACACAGTCCAGAAAGAAACAATCTTGCATCACTCTGGAGCTTCCCTTGACCTGTGTCCTTCCATGAGCCTGTCTTTTGCTGAGGTAAGCTGGAAAGTTCTAGGTTGCATGCCAGAGTCTAAGCAGGGCAGCTGGCTGTTCCCCTATGATTTGCTGTGGATTCTTCTCTCTCTATGCAGAAGGACATGCCCATATAGGTCTGTTTATAATAAGAGATAATATTTTAAATCAACCAATATCTCTGGGTAAAGGCCACATTCTGTAGAACCCTCTCCTTTATATTTGCCAACATTTGCCTTGTTCCTGTTATATAATTAGCTGCAGAAATCTTATCATTACTCAGTGTACTCTGATGAGAGAGAGCATGAAGGTTGGAGTCCTGAACTTGGGAGAGAAAGAATGGAGGGAGGGTTTTAGTAGTGAGAGAAATGGCAGCAAGCTTGGGCCCAGAAGCAAGAGGGCTAGGTAAAGAATTCAATGGGAGGGGGGAATGGGTGGAGGGAGGGGGTTTGGAGGGATTACTTCTGAGGTTTACCTTATAGGGGTACAGGTGAATCTTTCTAAGAGTAGAATGTGAACGTTTTAAAGCAATAACTGAGAAAATGACATGAAGGCTGTGTTGAGCAGTTTGATGGAAGTATTTCAGATTGCATGTGAAAACCCCACACTGTACCCCAGAAGTGCATTAATGTACATAGTTACCATTCGATAAAAAAAAAAAAAAAAAAAAAGTTGAATTTGTATGTAATTTGGAACAGGTATTTACCTATTACCTGTAATAGCTTCTACTCATTAGTATGAGTCGTACCTCAGTTATATGTTTGTAACTAAGGGACCCACTGTAATAGCTTCCATTCGTAAGTGTGAATTGTACATAAATCAGATATTTCAGCTTGGCACCTGTGGCTCTAGTGGCTAAGGCGTCAGCCACATACACCTAAGGTGGTGGGTTCGAATCCAGCCCAGGCCCGACAACCAATGATGGCTGCAACCAAAAAAAATAGCCAGGTGTTGTAGCGGATGCCTGTGGTCCCAGCTACTTGGGAGGCTGAGGCAGGAGACTCGCTTGAGCCCAGGAGTTGGAGGTTGCTGTGAGCTGTGATGCCATGCACTCTACCCAGGGGGACAGTTTGAGGCTCTGTCTCAAAAAAAAAAAAAAAAGAAAAATCAGATGTTTGTAATGTAGGGATTGCCTGTATATACAGGGCCAAACAGTATAGATAGGGTTCAGTACTACCTGCAGTTTCAGGCATCCATTGGAGGTCTTAGAATATATCCTCTGCAGAAAAAAGGGGGACTGAATATTAATCCTTCTGCTTTTGTGGGGGATTCTCTCACTTACTTAGGAATGTCATACTATTAATTTTTCCTTCTCAATTTAATAATGTTCAATCTCTTTCAATTGAATGTCCCATTGATATTATGACGTTTGTCTTTTCCATACTCATAAATAAAGCCAATAACCAAGTAAATAATAAACCTCTCTTGAAACTTTAAACAAAAAAAAAAAAAGAATTCCCTGGTGGTTATTGACTGATGAACTTAGAAAATAATGAGGTCTGACATTAAAATGTATTTCTTACTATTTGATGCAAGTACCTTATATCTGTCCCAGTCTTCAGTAAAGGTCTGTTGTAAAAGTTTTGTATTAGTGGTTCCCTGGCAGGAGGGATGCTGTTCTCAGGTTGGCTTAGGAGGAACCAGGCGCGAACCAAAGTATGTTGGATAAGTGACAGGCAAGCAAGCTTGGGGACTGACCAACTGAACAAGCTAAGTTGAGAGCAGGAGATGAAAAGTCATCTCCAGCAGAATATCCGCTTCCCATCACCACTTCCTTCCCTCTTCCACTGGAGTTCTTAGAAATCTTGGAGAGGTGTAGCGGAGACTGACTTTTGCCTATCCAATATCCTCCTTTTCCTTAGTATTCATTGTTACAGATGAGAGTAAACTGTTGGCTTAGAACTTTCTTTGGAGGGGGCTGATGTAGACCAGCCTTGAATACAATTCTGGATTTAATATTTGAGATAAACTTCTATCTTGCCTTAAGCCACTAGATTTTCTATTAACTGCAGACAAACTTAATACATTAAGGAGAATGTTGAGTGGCCTGCCATTATGTAGGATGGGGGCTTGGGTTATTTTCTTTTGTATTTTTCCAAATTTAAACACTTTGAATTAAGCATGATGATTTAAAAAATGGATAAGCATCTTTCTAAATGTAAAACAGGTTTTATAATGTCAGAGCTTTATTCCAAACCCAGGTCTGTCTGCTTTAGACTTACATTGTTTCCAGCAGATTAGATTATCTCTGATGAATAAAACTCCCAAGACAACAGCTACACCTAGGAGCCCTTTATTGCATGCCAGGCACTTCATTCATAGTAACTTTTTTAATGCCTGCTGAAGCCCAGTGAGAAGGCAAATGACCAACCTGTCCTGTCAGATGCCATGGAAGGACATGAGGGTGGACCAACCTGCCATCTAGTGGGTGAAGAGCACTGCACTGAACCCAGGCAGGCCACTCTCTCAGCACCATGCTGGGCTGCTCCCCGTCTGCTGAACCATTTGCTGAACCTATCTGGAAAACAGGGCAGTTCTCTACCATGGAATTTGCTGTCATTCTCTCTAAGGAAAGATAGAAGACTGGATGTCTTCTCTGGCTACTTTTTGGTGTATGATGGTAGAAAGTACCAGGCACCTTTCCTGATTTCATATGGAATGTGCCTCAGGTAAATATCCTAGACAAAGCATAATATTGCTAACATATCTCATATTTATGATATTTCTTTGTGCTTACATCATCATTTCTTTTTTCTTGGACCAAGATATAATCAGGTCCAAAGTATGCCAGGCTAATTTGTGACAAGTCTCACTTGTTTGTCAGTTCTAATGGGATCATGTGAGTGACCCAAATGAGTGACTTTGACCCCTATATGCCCTGCCTACCACAGGGTTCTTGGATGAGTCTAGTTGGGAGCTTGGCACAATGCTCGTTGAGTATAAGACACTGTAGACATGATGACTCTGCTTTGCCTACTATCCTTATTCATTAGTTTCTCATGAATTCCTGCATCCCTGCACTTGTCCATGCATCCATCCAGCATCCATCCAGCAGATACTTGTAGATATGGGGGATGGTAACACTGAAAAGGCAGACACAAGTTCCTGCTTTCTCAGAGTTCAGGTCTTTTGAAGAGAGAGATAAACAAAAGATTATAATAACATATGGGAAGCTTCATAAATTCCCAGATTTGTCTGAACCTTTCTTAGACTCAAACTGTTTTTACTAACACAGAAAGTTCACAATCTTTGGCCTGTGACAGAGTCTCATAGAAGCCTAACAAAAAAAGAATTTTAAAAAGGAGGGTAGAAAAATGTTTTGTTTTGATTAGCAGCTGCTCATGAATCTTAGGAGACTCATTGTCTGATCTTCTCTGGCCTTGGTCACTGACCCATGCTTATTTTCGAGGCCAAGATGAGGTCAGAATGTTCAGAACTTCCTAAAATTCTAGAAGTTACTGAAAATATTATTAATGGGAACACAGGCACCAATATTTTCTTCTCAGGTCAAGGTTTCTAAAATGACAATGAATATTTTGTATAATGCCTTGGTGATCTCAGGGGGCCCTCGGAGCAATACTGGCAGAAAGTGTGACCAAGGAGCTCCTTTGTGGGTGAGAGACCTAGGCTTAGAGAGACAGTAACTTGCCAGCATCCTCAGACTTTCAGTGGCGCTGGGATCCCTATCCCAGTTGTCCATGTCTCACACCTCTCCCTTTTACTGGGGTTTCCAAAATCTGACTGAGCATGAGATAGTATTATTAATGGTATTCTTTACTGCATAAGTGACTTACTGGCTCTATCCTTGGTGGACTGTGGGAAGCTTAGAGAATGAGAATAGAATGAGCTAGCTAGTATGCTAGAGGAGGTGTGGGTATTTATCTGTAGTAAGTCTTGGTGGTTCTATAGACCCCTAAGGTGGTGGCACTGGGAGGGACCCCAGGCATCATCTAGATACAGTTCACTAGGTACACAGAGATGAGAAGGCTAGGGCTTAGGACTGGAGATGCTAAGGCACTAGCTGAAGAGCACACATCTGCTGTTTTTCCTACTTAGGAATCCTGTTCATCAAGTTTCACTGCATTAGGCAAATGAATGAAGGCTAACTGTGTAAATGCCATTTTGTTTTCCTTTTATCCTTCAATTTCTCTGCATTCTCAGAAAGACAAAAAATAACAAATGCTGGCAAGGCTGTGGAGACTAGGGAACTCTGTATACTGTTGGAGGGAATATAAATTAGTTTAGCCTTTATTGATAATAGTTCCTCAGAAAACAGAATTACAATATGATTTAGCAATTCCACTACTGGGTATGTTGCAGCAATACTCACATAGCTATGTTTATTGCAGCACAATTCAAAATAGAATCAATTTAGTGACCTTTAAGGAGTGAAAAGATTCCAGTTTTTTTCAGTGGAGTCTGAAGATTCTTCTCTTATACTAGCTTCGGCCTCCAACACAGGTTTCCTTCCTCAGTTTAGGCAGCTGGTATCCCAGTACTTGTCCTGCACATTTTCCCTAGACTAGCTTCTTCTGAGTTCTGTTTTTTCTGCCTTTTTCACAGCTGGAGGAACACAGGAATATGAGTATAGAAAGCACCAAATCCCAATGGGATCCTGTTCTTGTGTCCTGACTCCTCCTATACCTCCTCCATTACAGCTCTTTGCCAAGGTGTTCTCCTGAGGGCTGCTCAGCAGTGCTGTATTTGCTTGTTCTGCCTCACCACCTTCTTTCTTTCTTTCTTTCTTTTTTTTTTGGAGACAGAGTCTCACTATGTTGCCCTCAGTAGAGTGCTATAGTGTCACAGTAACCTCTAACCTCTAACTCTTGGGCTTAAGTGATTCTCTTGCCTTAACCTCCCAAGTAGCTGGGACTACAGGTGCAGTGCATGTGGCTGGTGCCCTAACCACTGAGCACGGGCCCCAAGCCAGCCTCACCACTTTCTTTGCTTGATTATTGGCTTTGACTTTTTCCTGGACTCCTCTGGTTCTCGCTGTTTTTGGTCACCTCTCTCTTTGGTCCACGCATGTTTTTTCAAGTCTGCACCATCTTCATTCTCCAGATTTTTATTTCTTCCTCTTGGGCCTTGCGCTTAGTGCTGCTACCATCTTTCTCTTTGTCTCTGCCTACTTGTCTCTAGCAACCTAGCCCGCTTCCCTGAAATTTTGTCCTAATTTGTGGGAGGAAAACCAAGAGTCTGTGACTCAGATATAAACGCCTTGCTTGCATTTTGGAGACTTTTATCACTAGGACTCTACCTAAGTAGCCTGCATTCAGGCCTTTGTCCAGAAGAGTAACACACTGGTCACACTGGCAGACAGGAAGCTGATGTAAAGTTTGCACTTGCATGAGGAAATATCTAAACACTTATTTGTTTTCAAAGATCATCCTTTTTGTGTGATTTATAGTCTTATAAAACAAATCAATAACAAGATGGTATTTTATTTTGAATTGAAACCAATAGTTCCATTTCAAAACAACTCTTCTGTGTGGATTTCCCCTCATATTTGTGATGGATTTGTGGCCCTCCTTGGTGGCTTTTCTCTACAGATCTGCTAAGCAGAATCCTTGTTAAATGAGCTGAAGTGAGAGGCTGTCTCTTCATGTCTTCTTTTTTGAGAGAAGGTGGAAGGAGCTAAGTAACAGGCTCCTCTTTGACTTTATCTTCTTGTTCTGACCACAGGTGGTGTGTTCTCACTCTTTCCCAAAGAAAAGCATTACCATGAATACTACTTTTGCAACTATGGCTTCCTATTAAAACCAGCTGGGGAGCTTTAGAAGCGTGCAAATACCCAGGACCCATCCAGGTGATTCTCATACATGGCAGGGTGAATGCTTTGGCCTGAAAAGGGTACCTGCTTCCTTGTGGTACCTGCTTTTCCTGCTCTCTCTGGCTCTTTCCATCCTTATCCAAATCCTAAGTCCACAGGTGCTCAGAAAAAACTGAAGTGGGTTATGCACATCAGTTCACATGCCCATTACACTGGTCTAAGTCTCTGATTTGTGCATTCAGTGTTCTTTCTTTCTTTATTTTTTTTATTGGGGAATCATTGAGGGTAGAGTTAGGACAAAATGAACCAAAAAACTTTATCTCCCTCAATAGCCTAGAGTTGCTGTTTGTTCAAAAGTCAGTTTGAACTATTCCCCTCTTTGTCTTGACTTACAATAGGGTCCACACTCAATTATTTTTTTAATTTCAAAAATTTAGGGGATAAAAGTGTTTTTTATTTTTTGTTACATAAATTGTATCATACTTTAGGGCTTTCAGTGCACCTGTCACCAGAAAAGTGTGCACTGTGCATGATAGGTAGATTTTTATCCCTCCCCACTCTCCCTCCTGTCTTAGTGTCTGATGTCCATTACTGCTCCTTATGACCATATAGATCTTTTTTTTAGCTTCCACTTATAAGTAAGAAAGTGTGGTATGTGTTTTTCCAGCCCTGAGATACTTAGGTTAATAGTCTCCAGTTCTATTCAAGAGCTATGAAAGACATTATTTCATTCATTTTTATGGCTGAGTAGTACTCCCTGGTGTATATGTATGTATGTATGTGTGTGTACTATATGTATGTATATATATGTATATATTACATTTTCTTTATCCACTTATCAATTCATGAGCCCTTAGACTGACTGCATATCTTTGCTACAGTGAATTGTGCTGGGAGAAACATTCAGGCACAGGTGTCTTTTTAATAAAATGACTTCTTTTCATTTGGGTACATGCCCAGCAGGGGGATTTCTGGATCAAATGTTAGGTCTACTTTTAGTTCTTTGAGGCGTCTCCATACTGTTTTCCCACCAACAGCATATACCTTTTTCCTTTACACCACAACACCAACATCTATAATTCTTTGATTTTTTTTTTTTGACAATTCTGTTAGGGGTATTGTGGTTTTAATTTGTATTTCCCTGATAGTTAGTAAAATTAAGCTTCTTTTCATATGTTTATTGGACAGTTGTCCACATTCTTTTGAGAAGAATGCATTCATACCTTTTGTCCACTTTTTGAAGAGGTTATTTGTTTTTTTCTTGCTGCTTTGTTTGAGTTCTTTGTAGATTCTGGATATTAGCCCTTTATTGACAAGTAGTTTGAATATTTCCTCCCATTCTGTAGGTTGTCTCTTACCTCTGTTGATTATTTCCTTTGCAGTGGAAAAACCTTTTAGTTTAATTAAGTCCTATTTTTTTGTTACTATATTTGCTTTTAGAGTCTTATTCATAAATTCTTTGCCTAAGCCAATGGATTGAAGAGGTTTTCCTTCATTTTCTCCCAGAATCTTTATGGTTTCAGGTCTTATGTTTAAGCCTTTATTCCATCTTGAGTTAATTTTTGTATTTGGTGAGAGATTGGGATCCAGTTTCATTCTTCTGCATGTGGTTATCCAATTTTCCCAGCAACATTTGTTGAATAGAGTATCCTTTCTCTGGTGTATATTTTTGTCTGCTTTGTCAAAGATCAGCTGGTTGTAACTATATGGTTTTATTTCTGGGGTCTCTTTTTTGTTATATTTGTCTCTGTGTTTTTCTTTATCCTAATACCTTGCTGTTTTGATTACTATAGCCTTCTAGTATAATTTGAAGTCAGTAATGTGATGCTTCAAAATTTTTCCTTTTTGCTTAGAATTTTTTTTTGGCTATTCAAAGTCTTTTTCTTTTCCATATAAAGTTTAACGTTGTTTTTTCTAGATCTATGAGAAATGATGTTGGAATTTTGATGATAATTGCATCTAATTTGTAAATCACTTTGGGTAGTATGAATATTTTAACAATGTTGACTCTTCTAATCCATGAGCATGGGATGTTTTTTATTTGTTTGTGTCATCTCTGGATTCTTTCATCAGTTTTGTAATTCTTCTTGTAGAGATCTTTCACCTCCTTGGTTAAGTATATTTCTAGGTATTTTGTTTTCTTTGTAGCTACTGTAAGTGATATTAAGTTCTTGATTTGATATCCAGCTTGATTGTTATTAGTATATAGAGATGCTATCATTTTGTGTATATTAATTTTATAAATTGAAACTTTACTGAATTTATTTTTAGTAAGTAAATAAAATTTCAATTCTAGGAGTCCTTTGATGGCATTTTTAGGGTTTTCTAGGTATAAGATCATACCATCCTCAGACATGGATAGTTTGACCTCTTTCTTCCTGATTTAGATGCCATTTATTTCTTTCTCTTGACTGATTGCTCTGGCTAGAATGTCCAGTACAATATTGCATAGAGCAGTGACAGTGTACATCCTTGTCTTATTCTAGTTCTTAGGGGAATGCTTTCAGTTTTGCCCTGTTCAGTATGATGCTGTCCTTGGGTTTATCATATATGGCTTTTATTATTTTGAGGTATGTTCTTTCTATGTCTAGTTTTTTGAAGGTGTTTGTCATGAAGAGGTGCTGGATTTTATTGAATGGCTTTTCTTCATTTATTGAGATAATCATATAGTCTTGGTTTTTACTTCTGTTTATGAGGTGGATTGTGAAGATAATAACTGTTTATGAAGATAATCTACAAGTAATGAGTGCGCTACTCTTCAATCTTGAATCTCACCTTCTGCTTTTGTAACCATGGGCCAGACACTGAGGGGGGAGGCCAGCTTCTTACCTCTTACTTTAACCCTGAAAGCCTCCATACCCTTGGCCTCCCCTCACTGTTCCTGCCCACATCCTACCTGTGCAGTATAGCTACAGTGGACATAATAAGATGCTAGTCTGGGTGTATTGCTGCTTTTCTTGGAGACTTCAGGGGCTTGGTGCTGCTAACATTCAGCCATGACTATCACAGCCCTGTGTGGCCCTCACACTTCTCTTTTCGGTTGCATTTTGTGGATCCTCCTTGCAGTTTGCTGCTCCCTCCTCAAAACCCTTCCTCTGGTTATCAGCAGGCAACACACCTCCAGTTCCAGACTCTTTCTGTATCTCCCTCTCTCTGCTTACCTCTCTCCTAGATAAAGCTCGCACATACTTCAAAACCTGGGAATAGCTTTCTCCCTTGGGGAAAGCTGTCCCTCAGGCCCCAGGCACATTTGATTTACTGTGTGGTCCTGTAGGCTGTAACCCAGTCCCTGGGCATGGTCCTTGATTGGTGACTCTGTGTCATGTCTTAACTGATGTTTATCTCACATACTAGACTATAAAATTGTGACAGAATGGCTTTGTTCAGCACTGTATTTACACAGTGCCTGACATGTCATTGGTGTTCAATTGTGAATAAATGAATGAAAGAAGGATGGTTATAACTCTTTCTGGGAAAAAAGGAACATCTTAAAATCATTCCTTTTTGGTTATTAACACGTTCAGGCATGTGAGCAGAGAGGGCAAGGGAAGGCTTTCCTTTGCTTGTTGCATAACCATGGAATCTGCTGGGGTTGTTTTTTTTCCTTTTGTCTCTGCTTTTGTGTTTGACCTATCCTTACCTGATCTGTAGAAAAATGGTAAAATTACACTGTGCTTTACCACCATGGTGGCTTTTCATCCTTGACCTTATAATGTGTGCAGTTGGCATGTAGTTCCTACTGCTTTTTGGAAGCCTGAATGTAGATAGGATTTGTGGGTATCTCAAAAACACACAGTCTGATGTAATCTCACAGCATTAAACTTCAAAACCATTTAAAATAGTAAACCTCAGAGTTGGCATGTTTAGTTCCTAGCTAGTGAAGGAAAAGGAAAGAGAAGGAATTTAAATCAAATGACAAAGTTTCTTTGCTTGATCCAACTTTAATCAGACTCTTGAATTATCTCCTAGGCTCATCTGCATAATTATAAAATCTAGTTTTTGCAAAAATCTTGCTAAGTCTGTTTTGTAAGAACTCTCTACCCTCAACATCTGATCATGGTCCTCATCCACCACCACTCCCCAGGTGGTGTCTGGTCACCCTGGCCTAACTTCAGCAGGAAGGATGTTAGTTGCACTTGGCCAGAATCTCCATTAAGCCCTTATTCCTGATGTTTCCTCCTAATAATTTTCTGTTTCCTTGTCCCCTCCCATTACATGGCTATGAGTTCCTACTTGCTTGTGTTGTATGGGGAGCCGAGTATCTCTACTCTACTGCAAGACCCCATTGCTGTGGTTCCCTACCTCATTGTAGTAATCTTGAATAAAGTCTGTTTTACTGTGCTTTTTAACAAGTGTCATTAAATGTATGGAGAGCCGAGTCTCTCTACTCTACTGCAAGACCCCATTGCTGTGGTTCTCTACCCCATTGTGGTAGTCTTGAATAAAGTCTGCCTTACTGTGCTTTTTAACAAGTGTCATTAAATAATTTTTTCTTTAAAAAAACCAACCAACTAACCAACGAATCAGAATGCATTTTTTTTTTAAAGTGGCAAGGTCAGATTTTATTAGACAGGAAGGTAGACAGAAGGAGTAAAAAAGCATCAGAGCTTCTGGCAAAGGGGAAGACCTAAGTCAGAAGTCTCCAACATGGGCCCTTTGTCTAGGGCAGACTGTAGTTTGAGTTGGGACTATTGCTGGCTCTGGGGTAAACAACTTTTTGCCACCTTCCTTCCCTATGCTATTCAATATTAATCATGAATAGAGACAAATAATAATAATTGTTACTAAAGAAATTCATCAGTGAAACTTTTCTTTTATTCAACTTTGTGTCTTCAACTTATGCCATTAAAAAATCAGAATTAGTCAATTGTAATAAAAGTCAAATATCTATAAGAAGTATAAGTCAGACAATTACTAATCATACAGCTGAAGTAATGTTTTATTTTCTTGATTCTTTCCTGAATTTTATTTATTTTTATTTATTACATTTATTTTATTTTTTAATTTCAGATTAATATGAAGGTACAAATGTTTGTGTTTTTTAGGTAAAGTTCAAGTTGTTCACCCCTTCAACCCAGGGGTATGCTGTATACCCTTACATTGTGCCCATTAGACGAGATCTTACCAATCACCTTCCTTCTTTCACTTCTCTTTCTCTTCCCTCCCTGAATTTAATTTTGTTTTTCTCTCATGTGGGAGTGTAGTTGGACCCCAAACTAATATGAAACCAATAGATAAATGACTACATTCTTGAGTTTTAAAACAAATAATTATCATTTAGAACAGAGAGTTAACTCAGTTTTAAAGTTATTATTCAAAATCAGTATATTATTTACTGTATGAACATAATTTTGCACTTACTAAACAGAAAAATACCTTGCAGTTAATGCTCTTCAATTTTACTGTTTTAAGTTCTGAATAGAAATGAAAACTCCAAGTAGTCACAGAGAATAACAGAGTAGAGAAAACTTGAGTTCTGCTTATTTGTCATTACCATACATCTCTATGCCATTATCACTTATGCTAAATCTGTTTCAACACAGAAATATTCAAATACTACAGGATTGGAGACATAGGCTGTACCTGAAGTGAGCCTAAATGGTTCTGAATTGTGATGAACTTGACCCTGGAAGGAAGCAGTATAGCTACATCTGCTTGTTTTGGAATTATAGAATTGGTCTCTATTACTGGGTTGTCTGAATTAACTTTCACATAAAGGTGAGTAAGACATGGAACTAAACAATAAAAATTTACAATCTCATAGGAATACAGACCACATTTAAAAACATGATAGAAAGGCACTTACTTGAAGCTTACATACATATGGTTAAAACTCTGTAGTAACCAATCGATTGTTTAGAACTTGGTCCAATAGTAATTTTATTTGGTTTCATTTTTTTACTCTTCTTTGCTTCCCTCCTCTCCCCTCCCCTCCCCTCCTCTCCCCTTCCCTTCCTTTCTCTTTCTTTCCAGGGAGGAATATTATATCACTGACATTGTTTAGAATTGCCAATGTGTGGAGGTAATAAAAAACAGTCAGTATTTTAATTGGCTTAATGTACTCTCTGATTACTTGCTCCCAGGGTGTAACTGTTCCTACTGCCTTCAGTTTTGGAAGGTCAGTATTTGTGACTAGAAGAAAGGGATCAAAGTTGGGAATTTGTCATTTTCTGTATTCATTCATTTATGCATTCATTCACTCATTTGATAGGTTCTTACTGGGCACATGCTATGTGCCAGGCATTGCATTAGGTACCAGGAACCAAAAAGAAATGGGACTGAACCCCAAGGAATTGGCAATCCAGTAGGAAGTATAGGCAGAAAATCGACTGTTTAACAAGAGCAATAGGGCTACCGCTGGGATAGCTGACATGAAAAGCTGGGAACAGGATGCCTAGCTTGGTTATAAGGGGCTCCCCAGAAGGAACGGTGCTGAAGGTGAGAACCAAGTATCTTCACACCTAAGCGCCATGCCCAGGTGGCCACTGTTGACCCTAGTTCCATATCCTACTTTCTCATTTCACCAGAATACAACCTTGGCTCTCAAAAGGCCACCTAATGTTTTGGCCTCTTAGGTGGCCTAGCACTAGGACTCTTTTAATTAGGTTTTGGTCTTGTAACATCTTTTCTGTGCCTTCCCTTGTATTCTCTATCTACCAGTGAGGGCTCTCAGACCATGTTTCCTCAGGGCTGGCTGCTCTGGGGCTGCCTCTACAGCTTCCCCTTCACCAGTGACCAGGAAGAACCCCAGATCCAGCCCAGTCCAAAGGTCCCTGAACAGCCAGGATAGATGTCAGAAATTTTGTGTCATTAATATAGATATAACCTGATCTTGGTACTTATATTCAAGGTATTATGATATTATAGAATGAGAAACTGGGATACACTTTTCAAAATAATGAGAATTACAAAAATCCTTTTAGTGTTCAAATCTTATATTTGACTTAGTTTGTTAAACTATCTTATTTTTGGAAAGAATAGTTGAGAAAAAAGGTAATAGAATTTTTAAAAATAAAGTTGTGACATATTGTTAATAATCTCAGAAATAGTTTGCACCACATCATGTACATTTACAACATCCTTTCAGAGATTCTTTTGGCTGGGGCTGAAGCATTGAAAATAGCATCTGCATTCTGGCTGTTGACCTTTTATGTCCTGTTCAGAGTTCCATACAGAAGTTTATGGAGGTTCCTTCCATTTTTTTCCTGTAGATTTCATCAAATCTCTCATTTTGGGCCACTGTGAAGTGGTTTTTCCAATCTCCCACAGTTCCTAAAAGAGGGAAGCCCAGACAGGATTGTCACTCTCTTATTGAAAGACTTGGTGGCCCTGAGTAAAGCAGGGGAGTGCCCAGGCTGGGCCTGGCCTGATTCCTGACTCACCCAACTTCCTCTTCAGTGGTCACCTGTCTACCTGCAGCTCTCTGCTCTGAGATGTGCCCTTAAGGGGCTCCGTGCAAGAGGATGGGCTTCTAAATCAGTTTAACAACTGACCCACAGGAGCCAGTGACCTGGCATGACCTGGCCCCCCCTGTGGTATATTCACATGAGGAATTACTAGACAGACATAAAAATGAATGAACTATAGTTTAGACACAAACACGTAAAGGAATCATAGCACATTATGTTGAGCAGAAGACATCACATGCAAGAAAATACATAGTATGTGCTTCCATTTATGTGAAGTACAAGAACAGACAAAGTCAGTCTATAGTGACAGAAATTAGAACAGTGTTATCTTTGGGGATAGAAACTGACTGAAAGGGGATGGGAGAGAACTTTCTGAGGTGACAGAAATGTTTGATATCTCAATTGGGGTGCTGGTAGTATGGGTGTATACATTTATCGAGATTTGTTCACTTAAGAATTTTGGTGCTTAGATTATATCTCAATAAAAAAGAATTTGGAAAAAATATTGATGAGCTATTATTTTTAACCAAGCAGTAACTTAAAATAATTTTAAATAGAAGAACTGGCTTTGGTTCCCCCAATGCCTCTTCTGGGAAATTATGCAATAGAAATAAAAGCATCAGGAAATGATAACTTATACATGCTAACTGAAACATTATTCATAAAGACAAAAATTGAAAACATTAATAACTATTTACCAGGGGAACAGGTAGATGAATTATGATGCATCTGTGCCTTGGTGTAATGTGGGGCCACAACAGTTAGTGAGGTATAGGAATGGACTGAGTATGAGGGGGGCTCCTTCATATTCTGGCAAGGGAAGGTGTAAACTGTGACCACATTTTATATTTTCAGGAGCAAACTTTCATAATGGTATACACATGTATATGTTTGTGTTTGTATGAGCCTGAAGAAGAGCTTGTTGGAAAGTTGGATATGTATGGATCTCAAGAAGGGTGACCTGCCAAACTTCATCACTAATAATCTGAAGAGAAAAGAGATAGAATTATTTGATTTGCTTTATTGGTATGGAATGCTGTTGTAGATTGGAAAATGCAATGAAATAAAGTCAAAACATACAAAAAAGAAAAAAAGGAGGAAGAAGACAAGATGTTACAAAGCAATATATACTCCATAGTTCCACTGATGTGAAAAACAAAAATTTATGTTTATAAAACAGAGAGAGAAGAGACTTCCATCTTGTTGGTAGTTACTTCTTGGGACTGGAATTGGTAGAGAGAACATTTTAAAAAGGATAAATTTATGTATGTTTACTTTTTATCAATGAAGTTTGATTTTTAAATTAAAAATGATAAAAATGTTTTTTTCCTTAAAAATATTAGCTGGCCTATTGGAATTTCTCTTTACATAATTGGAACTAAGAAGTATTAAGAGGATGAAGCAATTCTCAGCAAGTAGTTGTAGTTGAAAATCATATTGTAGGCTCGGCGCCTATAGCTCAACCGGCTAAGGCGCCAGCCACGTACACCTAAGGTGGCGGGTTTGAATCCCCAGCCCGGACCCGCCAAACAACAATGACGGCTGCAACCAAAAAATAGCCGGGCGTTGTAGCGGGCGCCTGTGGTCCCAGCTACTTGGGAGGCGGAGGCAGGAGACTCGCTTGAGCCCAGGAGTTGGAGGTTGCTGTGAGCTGTAATGCCACGGCACTCTGCCCAGGGGGACAGCTTGAGGCTCTGTCTCAAAAAAAAAAAAAGAAAATCATATTGTAGAGCAAGTTCAGGCCACAGTCAAAGCGAAATGATGCGCAGAAACTGAGCCAGCAGAAGCTATAACGTTGAAAGAAGTTATGGGCGAGAGGAAGCTGGTCAGTAGAGGAAGGCACACGTAAGAAACATGTGGAAAGCCTAATGTCCTAATGCTGAGGATGGGCATCCTGGGGCTCTGTGAGTTCCTAGTTACCCATGAGATTTTGCAGTTCCTTTCATCGAAGCTGCTTGCACTTGAGGGACTCTCTGTTCTGGGAATCCACATGCCAGAGTAATGCCCTAGAGAGCTCTCTTCTACAACAGAATCAAATCCCTGGCCTTACTGGAAACAGATATGTGTATGATGAGTAGTAGAAAGGTGTTGTCTTGGAATTAATAAAACCAAATATCGTCTTCATAAGAGGCAGGCAAAATGTTATGAGGCAAGCTGAGTATTTGATAAAGAGGCTTCACAAACCTTTTCTCATGAAGGGGGAAATGGACTGGTCCAGGATAGATTTGGGAATTGTAGAACGATTTATCATGGGATTTTCTTTCATTTTCTCAAATGATGTCTCCTGGACAATTCTATCTATCACTGTTTCATTCAGGCTCTTTCCCATGAACTGCATCACCTTCTGAATTTCGTGCTTTGGGTCCTGTGGTGAGGGTAATGGATTAGAATGGAGGAAAGTATTGGAAAGACACAGTTCAATTCTTTGGGACATCCCTCCTACAACTACAGCCTTGAAACAACTTTGGATTTTTCTGCACCTGGGTCTGACATAGTTCTTCTGAAGGGCCTTTACTCACTCTCTTTATGTCCTCGAAGAAGAGGAAGAGAACCTGGTATCTGTCTTTTATCTCCCACCATCCTTTCACATGGTCAAACCAGGAACCCCAGGCCACTGCAACAGACAGAGGATATAGAACAGTCCACTTAGAGGTCTTATAGCACCTTCTGGGTGTTAGGGATTTTAGTTACCTAAAGTGCAGTGGAGAGAGAGAAACACAAATTCTGTATCAGGTATGTCCTAAGGGTCCTGAATTTAAGGATTATATAGGTTGGGACAACCTTGGGGTTATTTGCCACCTAAGGTGGCTTTGTGTTTGTTATTCCCTCATATTGGGACAGGGATACTCTTTGGCCTGGGGGCAGCTCTGTGGGCCATGTGACCCAGAAAAAAGGCTTTTGAATCAGGTGGAAGATGTTTGCTGAGGGCAGTGGGTGTGCACAGTGAAAGCAGCCAGTGTACTCTGCCCAGTCCCAATCTGTGGGAATCACACCCAACGAGGAACATGGCATTCTAGGGAATTGAAATGTTTTTGCCTGATTTCCTAGAGTGAGCCTTGCTGGAGTGAGAATGCAAGGGTATAAAGGATTTTCCTTTACCTTTTCCATTGATGAAGCTTTCAAAATACTCTTCCCAGGTACCAGCGTCAGGAAGCATTTGATTCATCCTTTGGAAATGGTAGTAGGAAACCATACAGTCTTTAGCATTCCGGGCTACGTAAAGGAACTTTGGGGTAAGCAGAGAAGTGAGTGAAAGATGGTATAAAACATGGATTTTTCACAGTTTCTTTAGCTTGAGCCATTCTTTTTTTTTGTCCACTGGAAACTCACCTTGTGACCTGTCTCTCAGATGCCTGTTCCTGCTTCTTTGCCCATCCTACTCTCTATTTTGAACTTGGTCCTACTGATTAGTTAATGAGCTTGACTCCTGGTTTCCCCTTTGGTATCAGGAGTAAAATCTTCCTCTAGAAATTGTGACCTGCCATACAACTAAGAAACTTTCACCAGCATGCTGATGACCTTCTCATACCCTCTTCTTAGGTTACCAGAGAAGCAGGAGAGCTTCATGGTTAAGAGTTTAGGCCGTGGAGCAAGAAAATAGCTACAACACAGAGGAGAGATGCCTGCTTCTCTGGTAACCAAAGAAGAGGGTATGAGAAGGTCATCAGCATGCGGTGGAAGTTTTTTAGTTGTATGGCAGGTCACAATTTCTAGAGGAAGATTTTGCTCCTGATACCAAAGGGGAAATCAGGAGTCAAGAAAGAATGATCTGGCCTAAATGTCAGTAGTGTTGTATTAGTCATGTCTGCTACATTCTGTATTTTGATGCTTTGACATCATGGTTCCTTTGTGACTCCAGAGAGACTGCTCCTCCCATGGGTAGCTCATTCCTAGAGACAGTAACTATGCAAACTAACCAATCCTGAGCCCAGACCCCTAACTGCCTCCATCATCAGGCTCACCCTCTGGGTCTCTATTTACCTCCCTGGAACCCCCAGAGCCAGGTACCAGACACCCAGGCACAGCTGTTGTGCTCCAGAGCTTGCCGATGTGGTTCACATTGGCTGGTGGCCTATCTGTTCACCCTGCCTTACCCACTCCTTCCAGCAGAAACATCAATAAAGGCTCTTGCTGTGTTTCCCCCACTCTCTCTGTCTCCTGACCCAGTGCTTCTGCACACATGGCTCTGCAGTGGCCTGTGGGTATACAGGGCTTTCTCGTGACAGTCAATTCCACATCTACCTGTGTCATCGCACTTGATTAGAACAAGTTCAGAGGTTGAGAACCCTGCTCCTGCAGGTGCTCACTCTGTCACCATCTGCCACATCCTATTAGTGCCCATTCTCTTTTCTCCAACTTACCAAGATGTCAGGTGTCAACGAAAATTTTCAGAATGTTGATTTTTAAAAAGCCATCTAAATTCTTTAAACTTTTAAACCTCAAGTTGTCTTACACTTCATTGCTGTGTGTGATCATTTTATTAACCCTTCCTTAGCTCCCTTTCATATTTACCTCTCATCCCTCTTCTTGCCTTTCTTCCATTTTCCTCCCCAGTTCACTAATTCTCTCTTCAGTTGTATCTATTCTACATTTTAGTTTATTCTTGAATTTTTAATTTCAATGTACATTTTTTTCCATTATAAAAATTTCATGTAATTATTTAATAGTTCTGTTTCTAAAACCAGTGAGTCAGCCCTTTACTTTACTTTTGATTTGGTCTTATTTTCTTTAAACAACATAAACATTCTTCTCTTATTTCTATGTCTGATAATTTTGTTATCCACCTCACCCTGCCTTACCCACTCCTTCTAGCAGAAACAGCAATAAAGATTCTTGCTGTGCCTTCCCCACTCCCTCTGCCTCCTGACCCAGTGCTTCTGCATGAATCTATGGTGGCCTGGGGGTGAAGTTCTTGAGGTCTGACTGCTGTTTTTTCTTTCTGAACACACTTGTTCTTTTGTGTGTTTTGTAACATAGGATGTTGAATTCAAGATGGAGCCCTGTGGGGCCTAAGTTGAAGCTGTGTCTCTTCAGGGGGTATGTGGGGACCACCTCATGCTAGTTCCTCAGCCTACAGTTTAGGTCAAGACAAAGAGATTCCCTTTGCTGCCTCCATCTGTCCATTGAGGATGTGGCCTTTCAGTCCCAGATTTTGGGCCATCACCTTTTTGCGTCCTTTTGCACTAGACATTGACCTTGTCCCTAGGCAGCCATTAAAGCTCAAGTTGCTGGATCTTCCAGTTCATGACATCCCCCAGGAGAGCTCCAGTTTTAATTTGTCTCTTTGAGTTTCAGTTCCTTCTTCATTTTCAAACTTTCCTCACTTTCTTCTGATCTCAATTATGCATTGGAAAGGAAACTTGTGATGTGTTATACAGTCTTCCTAGGTGTTTTATACAAAAGGATTTCAGGGTATCTACCTGTCATTATTCTGGAAATGGAAGTTCCTATCCCCTCATCTGACTTTACAGAAAGGACTGAAGTCATTTGATGTGAGTCTCTTCTCAGCTGTACTCTTGCCCTTCAGAATTACGTCTTTCTTACTTTTTTCCCCTTAATCCTTCCCACTCCCAAGAAACAGGGCCCTACTTTCTCACCAAGGTTGCTAGCTCATTTTGTAACCTTGTCCCCTTTTACTCCATGGTCATGAGTCCCTCATTTATTCAGCACTTTTCTTTTTAGACAGAGTCTCACTATGTTGTCCTCAGTAGAGTGCCGTGATGTCACAGCTCGCAGCAACTCAAACTCTTAGGCTTAAGCAATTCTCTTGCCTCAGCCTTCCAAGTAGCTGGGACTACAGGTGCCTGCCACAATGCCCAGCTATGTTGCAGTTGTCATTGTTGTTTAGCTGGCCTGGGCCGGTTTCGAATCCACCAGCCTCGGTGCATGTGGCCGGCACCATAACCACTGTGCTATGGGTGCCAAGCCTATTCAGCATTTTTCTAATGTCCTTTATGTGCCAGCAACATATTAGGTACTGGAGTACATATAAATAAAGTCACAGAATAATAAAACAAGGAACCCAGAATATACAAGAGGCCGAGGCTAAGTGCCCTCAAGAGCCTTGCTCCAACTGTCCATCTGTTTACCTTATTGCACAATCATTAGTTTTTTTCTTCTGACGCTTTCCTCCCTGGTCTAGTATGTGAATCTTCACATAGCCTGTAGCCAAGGGCCACCATCCCCTTCCTTTTGCAGTCAGACTTGGTGGAAGAGCTGTGGGCACTCACTGCCTCCTATGTCTCTAGTTCCTGCCAGAAAGTCAGTGTGGCTGCTGCCTTCATGTTTCATTTGAAACTGTTCGGGTGAATACCCTACTGAGTAGGACTTTACATTTTCTATGATTGCTCACATACTTCAGAGGTAGTGGACAGGCAAACACAATAATGGACATTCTGAGTCAGGGCCTGGAGGACTTGCTCTCGGAGGGCTTCTTCTCCCTCCTGTCACTGGGGAGCTGCTGCTGTCTTACCTTGCAGTTGTTTTCCCAGAAAGATGGTGGCAGCAGTCTTGTGGGAAGGTGAGTCCTTAGTATCCGTGGAGAGGGCATTGCTTTGGCTTTTTCCACACCTTTAAAGTAATTGAAGAGGAAACATTTACACAGCACAGATGATATGTGGGAACCTTAGGGTCTGGGCTCTGTCCAGAATATCCTGTCTCAACCACCTAAGTTTCCACTAGTCTCTTGATTTTCTTTTGGGATTTCACCATGAGCTTATTGATATGATCTTCATATCAATTTTGTAGCACCACACAGCTTGAAAGCTGGAAGGGAACTTAGAGTTCATCTACTCTGTCACTTTGAGGGTGAGGAGGCAGAAGCAGAGAATAGACAAGTGATGTCTCACGGAGGCAGCACCAGCCAGGACCAGAGAACAGGCCTGTCTTGCCTCCCTGCCAACCAGAGCCACCCCCATGTGCCTGCAGCAAGCTGTCCCATGTACCTGGCCTACTTGCAACCACTTGTTGCTATCCTGTGAATCCTAATCTCTACTCTCTTATTAAAAAATCTTACTGCACAAATCTTGCCTTGTGCAGTCATCATGTTTGATTGCAATTAAGACAAAAAGCCAAAAAAGTAAATACAACATGGACCTTCTCTCTGAGGAGCTCCCATTCTAGTGTAGGAATCAGAGGCTTCTGCAAATAACATGGGGGGAGCTGGGGTGAGTTAATGAGGAGAAACAAAAGTGCCTCAGGGATCTGGAGTGAATTGATACTGTTAGGTGCACTCTGGAGTTTGGACTCTTGATGCATATTGGGTTGGTAAAAATCCCTCTTCAAGAATGGTGAAGAATGGGCTGGGCACAGTAACTCACACCTGTAATCCCAACACTCTGGGAGGCAGAGTGTGGGTGGATCCCTTGAGCTCAGGATTTTAAGACAAATCTGAGGAAGAGGGAGACTCTGTCTCTACCAAAAATAGAAAAACTAGTTGAGTGTTGTGCCTGTAGTCCCAGCTACTCAGGCTGGGAGAATATCTTGAGCCCAAGAGTTTGAGGTTGCTGTGAGCTATGATGCCATGGCACTCTACCCAGGGTGATAGAGTAAGACTGTTTTGAAAAAAAAAAAAAGAGGTCAGGAAGACTGAATGAATGGAGGAGGATATTCCTAAAAATGGGAAGTAAGAACTGATAATAAAACAGTATCTTATTTTAAATATACAACAACAAGGCATGTTCTGAAGTGACCTTCCATAAGACCTCCCACCTCCCTGGTCTGGTGTAAGGTCTGCAGGTGAGCAAGTCTCTTGTCCTAAGCACATAATCCATGGACCTCTGAGCACTAAAGTGAACTCATGGAGGAGCCAGACCCTTTCCTGTCAGGGCCTAGTCTTCCAAAGATGGGAGTGGGAGGATCTGCAGAAAAGATGGCCCTCTATAGCAGTCAATGAAGGAGTACCATGGCCAAGTCTTGACTTTTAAAAAGCTTGATGCCAGGAAGGTTACTCTGATTGCAAACTCTCCTTTCCCTGCTATAAATTAGATTCTTGTGTGATCTTTAAGCCTTGTGCTTTGGTGGCTCTTCTGAGCCTGAAGAATGGGGACACTTTCTGCCAGATCCCAGGAAAGAGGATGAGGATTGAGCCCTTCACCTGGGAGGGACCACCTGTATAGCTGAAGCTATTGTTACCAACACCTGGAAATGTTAGTGGCTCCAGAGCCTTCAAATTGTCACTGCTTTTGAGCAGCTCTGACTGAGTGAGTCTTCCTCTTGGAAAACTTGCGTGGTCACCCATATGGCTGCTCACACTTGCTCCCCAAGCTCTCTCTCTGTCTCTCTCTCTCTCTCTGTGTAGGAGGCTGGGGATGGAGAAATGAGGGAACATATCTGATTTTGCTCATCTTTGATATAATTTGTTTTGTGTATTGGGAATCCCCAATATTATTTTTTAAAAATCATGGTAAAATACATATAATTTAGAATTCACTTTCTCAACCATTTTAAGTATGCAGTTTAGTGGTATTAATTTAAGTACGTTCACATTTTATTGTGCAACCGTCCATCTCTAGCCATTTCCAGAACTTCATCATCTTCCCAAATGAAAACTCTTTCCCCATTGAACAACTTCACTTTCCCCTCCCCAGCTCTTGGAAACCACCATTCCGTTCTCTCCATCTCTCTGAATCTGACTACTCTAGGTATTTCGTGTAAGGAGAATCAAATGGTGTTTGTCCTTTTGTATCTGACTTATGTCAGTTAGCATGATGTTTTCAATGTCCATCCATGTTGCAGCATGTGTCAGAATCGCCTTCCTTTTAAGACTGAATGATATTTCCTCATGTATGTATACACATCTTGTTTATCATTCATCCATCAGCACACATGGGCTGTTTCCACTTTTTGGCTATTTCAGATAATGCTGTTATGAAGGTAGCTGTATAAATATATGTTTGAGACCATATTTTCATTTATTTTAGATGTATTCCCAGAAGTGGAATTGCTGGATCATAAGGTATCAATAGTTTTTTTAAATAAAAAAGCATTTTCGTACTAAAAAGGAAAGTTGGAAAACCACTTTTTAAGGTTTTTAAAGTCCATGTTCTTTAGCAAGAACCGCAAAACCATTCCTCCTCTTGTCTCTTTCCTTAGCTTCCTCCTCATCTCCAACTCACACTCTGCTCTTCTATTTGCACTGGACCTGCTGCTCTGGGGCCTTGAGCCATGTGCATGCATCTGCCTTCCTGTCTTCATCTCTGTGCACCTGGTTGGTCCCACACAGACACCTCTTCTGCTGGTGACATGCAGCCTGGGGATTGTGAAGACCTCCCTGTTATCACAAACCTGCAGATTCTGATTAAAACACCACATACATCCTTTAAATGCATGACCAGGCTCATAAGAAAATAAGGGGAACTTCCAGGGCCCAAGTGAAGTGAGAACTTCAAGATGGACAGATAGGCAAAGGCTGTGCTCACAGCTGCCTTGAATGGGTTTGCCCATGCTGGGACCCCTAGTCCTCAGTTCAGTGACCCCTGCATGGGGAGGAGGCCAGTGGCCTAGGCTTTGTGACCCATGATGTAGAAACCCATGTATTAGCCTGAGAAACTCAGATGTTTTGTGACTTCAGTGAAAGGGTGAGAGCAGAAAGGTTCACCTACTGACAAAATGAGACAAAATATTTCTTTTTTTTTTTTGGAGACAGAGCCTCAAGCTGTCCCCCTGGGTAGAGTGCTGTGGCATCACAGCTCACAGCAACCTCCAACTCCTGGGCTCAAGCGAGTCTCCTGCCTCAGCCTCCCAAGTAGCTGGGACCACAGGTGCCCGCCACAACGCCTGGCTATTTTTTTTTTTTTTTTGGTTGCAGCCGTCATTGTTGTTTGGCGGTCCAGGCTAGATTTGAACCCGCCACCTTAGGTGTATGTGGCTGGCGCCTTAGCCACTTGAGCCACAGGCACTGAGCAGAGACAAGATATTTCTTTGTCTTTGCCTTGGCTGTACATGCAGAAAAAATGGGCTTGCTTAGGAACTCATATCACAACACTATCCTCATACTTCCTGTGTGGACTTGAAATCACACTACCTGTTTGTTCCAAAAATTAAACTAGTCTACCTTTGAAATGCTCCAGCACAGATACAAGATCAAGACCAGGAGAGAATAAAAGCTCATCATACAAATTACAAAACCAATGAGAAAATATGCTTCATGAGCAAGAGTTAGGAAAAAAAAATACATGGGGGAATTAAACCCCTAAGGACCACAAGTATTGGAGGCTTTGATAGAAAATATAAATCACTATGTTGAAAATGTGCAAACAATAAAAGAGACGATTGAAAACTTGAGCAAGTGTTAGAAGAAACTACCAAAAGGACCAGGAAGATTTATGAAGCTTCCAGAAGTGGAAATCCACACTGAATGGGGTTAAATAGCAGAACATAGAAGCTGGAAACTAGTTTCTTACTGTTGGGGAGCTTGCTGGAGAGATAGGCAGATACTCCACAACAATAACAAAAGCTTACTCAGGTGTCACCCCCAGGAACTGATCTTTGGCTACGTTCCCCTCTCCCTTACCCTGCCCAAGAGCATTTTATGGTAAGCTCTGAACAACATGCTCACTGATTATCATTACACATAGCAGATTCTGCATTTCTCTCTTCTGTGGGACCATATTTTGTTGACAAGTAGATATGAAATCTTCTGAGCAGCACCTGACCCACCGTGTAAATGCTTATTGGACTCTGGATCATTTCTTGATTTCACCTATAGCCAGTTCACACACAGTCTTTTCATACTTGTTCTTACTGGGTCACAGTTGTGATACCTTTGATGTGGAAGGGCTCTGTAGCTGGGGGAACGTGGGTGGGAGGGTGGAAGGAGACCAGGAAGGGTTATCAAGTGCCCAGGGCATGAGCTCATCCATTGTCCAGTGATGCTGCCCACTCCAGAGCCTTCTCAGGGTGGATAGGAGCTTGACCAACACCCATGAGCCTATGTCCGCCACACTCTCCTCTCAAAGGTGCCCCTTACTTCTGTTGGCAGGATAATGTACTTTGAAAAAAACACACTACATGGCTAAATTTTCACCCAGCCTTCTGTGGCTGGGAAGATCACAAAGCTTGAGACTGCTACCTCTTTGGACATAGGACACCTTGATTAACAATCTTGGTCTCTGTATGATGGGCTATCAGTTACCATCCTTTCAGACAATTCTACAGCTGTTGGAGTTGGCTTGAGAGAAGATCTATTCTGGTTTTGATGCTGACTTAGTCATTAGACCCTCTACTCCAGTGGTTCTTAACCTGTGGGTCATGACAGGTTTAAAGGGTTGTGACATTACGAAGGTTGAGAATCATTGCTCTACTCCTTATGGTGAGGAATATCTCATTACATACCTCATTAGAAATCTTGGTTAGGCTTTTCCTCTTTATTCCATCACCTTTTTTAGTCAGAGGGAAGACAATGGTGGCAGGGGCAAAATGTAGAAAAAAGATCAAACTCTGGTCTTTTTTTTTTCTTTTTTGAGGCAGAATTTCACTTTTTGGGCCTTGGTGGAGTGCAATGGCATCATCATAGCTACTGCAACCTCAAACTCTTGGGCTCAAGCAATCCTCTTGCCTCAGCCTCCCAAGTAGCTGGGTCTCAGGTGCCCACCAGGTCTAGCTATTCTTTAGAGACAGGGTATAGCTCTTGCTCAGGCTGGTCTTGAACTCCTGAACTCAAGCGATCCTCCTATCTTGGCCTCCCAGAGTGCTGGGATTATAAGTGTGAGTCACCGTTCCCAACCTAAAGTCTGGTCTTGGATGATCAGGGAACACATAGACTTCTGGGGCAAGGGATTTTCCTTGGAGAGGTGATTATAATCATACCTAACACTTAGATCTTTGTTTTTCAACTTTTTTTTTTTTTTAATCTCATGGCAGTCTTGAACCTATAGTTAAACTTCTGTTAAAAAAAATTAATTATAATACAAATTTATGATACTTAATTTAAGATAATCTTAAATTATGATAAAAAGAGTGGCAAAAAGAATATACTTACTGTGCTTAGAACTTATTTTGAAAATAATTTAACTAATGATCTTTAAACATTTTCATGGTACATCTAAGATCCTCTCACGGCACAGCTGTGTGCCATGGCATGTTGGTTGAAAATCACCAACTTAGATAATATCTACTAAGTGTCACAGCTTCAAACTCTTTATATATATTAAATTCATTTAATTTCTGCTGCAGTCCTTTGAGTTAGGCACTAATTAAAATTCTATTGACACTTGGCAGCTAAGGAGACTGTAACACAGAGAGGTTAAGTAACTTGCTACAGGTCATGGAGTGAGTGATGGAGTCGAGATTTAAACCCTGGTCATTCTTAACCATCATATTTTCCTGCTGCTTGAGGGGCAGAAGCCCAGATGACACACACAAAATGCCAGATCCTGACTGCACACAGAGTGGGGGTTGCAGCTCAGCAAGCTGAAGGTGTCCTGTGTATGGGGCTAGACCCCCACATATAATCCAGAGGAGAGCAGGGGAGAAAGAGGCAGAGGTAGTGATTATCTGCACAGGTGCAGAGGAGCCAGATGGGCTGGCAGGGAGGATCATATGGAAAAGCAAAGCACCTCCAGGCAATCCTAACTTGGAAACACCACTCATCGAGCACACAAGTATCTTTGTGCATTAGATCAGCAACTTCCTATCTGAAGGCATTTGTAGGGACCTCTGTCAAGAGTTGCTTTAAGTCTGTCTTCATCCTAGAGTTGCATTGACTATATTTTCATAGCTCCAGCTACTTGTGTTCCCCATTTTCTGTTATGTAGATCTCTGCAATGCTGAGACTTAGGGAAGTAGCCCTTCCCCTTATGCTTGTTTCAGAAACTATGTCCAGCAGCTGCTAACTATGTCCAGCAGCTGCTAGTTATGTAGAATAGCTTCTTTTACCTTCTGGTTACCTTTTATGGGATGAAGAGAAAAACTTCCAGGTTGAACATTACCAGAAATAGGCTTTTCTACTGAAAAGAAATCATTGGCTCCAAATGCATTTGTGTGTGTGTGTGTATGTGTGTGCATCTGTGTGTATGTGCATGTGTATGTGTACATGTGTGTTTGTGTGTATATGCATGTGTATGAGTGCATATATGTGCATATACATGTGTATGTACCTGTGTATGTGTGCCTGTATGCATGTATATGTATGTGTATGGGTATATGTGTGCATATATGTGTATATGTGTGTGCACGTGTACGTATACACGCATGTGTATGTGTGTATATATGCATGTGCATATGTGTATGTGTATATGTGTGTGCATGTGTGTATATGTGCATATATGCATGTGTGTGCATGAATGTATATAAGTATGTGCATATGTGTATGTGCATGTATGTGTGCCCGCATGTGTGTATGTGTGTGTATGTGTCTATGTGTTTGTGTGTGTGTATGAGAGAGTGTGTGTGAATTACCAGGTACAGGTACTCCCCTGGCTGCACTGTGCTTTTGTGGAGGTGGGATGGGGGGAGAAGAAGGGTATGAATTGCTTACGGGTTTTCTTCTCTGCATGTTCTATAGTGGCACATGACCAGAGGGAGGGTTTAAGAAGAAAATAAAGCAGGATCTGATTGCATTACATAACTTTCTTACTTGGTGATTCATTTTGGCAAATAGTCTTAGATAATATGTATACAAAAGAGGAGGAGATGATAAAAGGAGAAAACATTTGGCAATAGTAATGAGTGAGAGAGAAAGAGCTAGAGAGAGAGAGGAGAAGAGATGGAGAAACTGGAGAGACAGAGGAGGAATAGATGGAGCCACTCTCACCGGAGGGCTGGGGTGGCCGAGCCCACTCAATGAAGGGGTGGCGGTGCTGGATGAGGGCTCGCTGGCACTTCTCCACATCCCCATTCTGTTCAATCATGTCCACGATTTCCTGTATCCATGTTGTCCCTGAGGATCAGAAGGGAGGGATAAGAAGCAGAAATCTATTAGATAGTGCCCCCCATGTCCCGAGTAAATGAAGGGGACACAGCCTGGTGTTGGCTTTGCCTCCCCTCAGGGCAAGATCTTGTTAGTCATGAGTGATGGACTGAAAGGAGTTTGGATCCCTGGGGTCAAGCACAGGCAAGGAGTGGCCCACCCAAGAGCAGTGCCTGGCAGCAAGGCTACAAGCTTCATGCAGGTCCGGGGAGAAGACCAGGGGGCCAGGCACCAGAGCATGAAGCCCCACCATGGAACGATGGGAAGGGACATGTTTCCTAAGGAGAATTCCAACTAGGTGAGGGTCCATGCTGGCTCTGCAGGTAGTAGACACCTGATTTAGGGTAGGTGCAGATGAGGAGATCATCTGGCTTGGCCTCAAAGCTCTGAATGTGGCTCCAGTTGCCCACAGTTGCAGTCTGCAGGAGGATCCCTGCCACCTCACTCAGTTGTGTCTGTTTCCCCAACTCTGTGCTCAGGGCCATAGTATCTTGGAATTATGAGAATAATTCCTACAGGAAGAGAATAGAGAGACTTTAGAAACACTGTGGTAAGATACACATAACGTAAAATTGACCATTTCAACCCTTGATAAATGTTACAGTTCATAGGCACTAAGTACATGCATGTTGCCAAGCAGCCATCACCACCATCCATCTCCAGAGCTTTCCATCTTCCCCAACTGAAACTCTGTGCCCGTCAAACACGAGCTGTCTTTCTAGCCCCTGGCAATCACTATTGTACTTTCTGTCTCTGTGGACTCTACATACCTTACATAAGTGGCATCATATAGTATTTGTCCTTTAGTGAATGGCTTAGTTTACTTAGTTTAATATCTCTATGGTTCACCTCACTGTACCAGGTGACAAGGTTTCCTTCCTTTTTAAGACCGAGCAATAGTCCATTGTGTGTATGTACCACATTTTCTTGGTACCATATTCATCCATGGATAGAACCTTTTGTCTGTTCAATAAGGCTGTTATGAATGTGGGTGTAGAAATACATCTTTGAGTTACTGCCTTCAGTTCTGTTCAGTATATATCCAGATGTGAAATTGCTAGATCTGGTAATTCTGCGTTTAATGTTTTGAGTAATTGCCATGCCATTTTCCATAGTAGCTGTACAATTTTATGTTTCCCATGAGTAGTGACTGTGGGTTCCAATTTTTCTAACTCGTTATCAACACTTGTTTGTGCTAATGCCATCTCTGTGGGTGGAGGTGATACCTCATTGTGGTTTTGACATGTATTTCCCTAATGACTAATGATGTTGAGCACCTTCCAATGTGCTTATTTGCCACTTTTTTGGGAGAAATATCTAATCAAGTCCTTTGCCTATTTTTGCAATTTTTGTTATTGTTGTATTGAGAGAAGATATTTATTTATTTATTTATTTGACGGAGTCTCACTCTATTGCCCTCATTCTATTGTGTCATAGCTCACAGCAACCTCAAACTCTTGGGCTCAAGTGATCCTCTTGCCTCAGCCTCCTAAGTAGCTGAGACTACAGATGTCCACCACAGTGCCCAGCTAGTTTTTCTATTTTTAGTAGAGATCGGGTCTTACTCTTGCTCAGGCTGGTCTAACTACTGAGCTCAAGCAATTCACCTGCCTCGGCCTCCCACCAGAGTGGTAGGATTACAGGCATGAATCACTGCTTTTGTCAGAGAGAACACTTCTAAAAGACAAAAGAGGGAGCCAGAGAAGTTGGACTATCACTCAAGAATAATTGGCTATTGGGGTTCCAGGAGACATTTATTACTACTGTTAATAATAATAGTTAACATTTGTTGAGCACTTCAGTTTGCTATGGCTGGGCTAAGTGCCTTATGTACATTAACTCATTTGTAGCCGTTGCATATCAATGCCAATTTGGTACCCAATAAACACCAATGGGGGGCCTTAGAATAAATACAGTGCTACAATTTTGTGAAAAAAAAAACATGTTTTACGTATCATTGTACAAGTAACTAACATTTTAATCACATTCTCTACATGTTCTCTTTATCATATTTTCTTCTTCTGATGTGTAGCTGGGACAGATGTACTTGCTGCACTCAATGCAAGCAAATGCCTTCATATATTTCCTGTCTCTCCCATGGGACAAAGGTAGCAGTGACTTTTTTGGGGTAAGTTTTTCACTGCTTGTCTCATAACTCTTCCTTTTAGTTTGGTACAAACCACTCCTCTTGTCACTGTGCCTTGTCCTTGATTGCACTCGTGTCCACAAAGATTCATTGCCATTGTATGTTTTTTGTGGAGACCATGCACAGTTTGGGTGTGCCTCCTTATGTCCCCCTCACAGAGCTGTTGTGCCAAATATTTCAAAAAGTATTTTCTTCCAGATTGTTTCTACAAATGAAGTTGCAACCAGTGGCTATGTATTTCCTGAAAAACTTAGATACGAATTATATACTGTAATGTCAATGAAGAAAATGTCAATTGAAGAAAATTGCAGGGGCCAGTGCTGAGTTCTTTAGAGAATATGCTCTCAAGCACTTGTTAAGTGCATCAACACCTGTTTTAGTAGCATTATAAAAGTGGTTTCCATCAGAGCTGTTATCCACCACCTTCATTTCTTCATGCTGTGTGGAAGGTACTATAATTATCTCTCCTGTCTTTGGAATGTAACTTACGAGAGAAGACAAGTCTTACTGCACCAGATGGAGAGTTTTTCATCAATGCTGGCCTGAGTTCTAGAGGCGAATCCCTTTGTCACTGCAAATAGTACCAACTGTGGCTATATTCTTTTGAAGCAATACTAAAGCCAGGGGGATGGAAGTAAATTTTCTGTCCACGATAATATTTCATCTGGACTGATCCAAATGACAGTTCTGAACTGATTTTGTTACAGTCTTGGAGCCACCTGTTATAATTTCTTGGAAGAGTCTCTGATTTCCCAGCATATGGCTCTGCTGAAAAACAGTTTGTGGAAGAATCACTCAAAAGATTCATTGCAATCCTATACTGCCCAGGTTTAGTTGATATATAACATCTGAATGGACATCAATTCCTTGTCAATAGTGACAGACTCATGAGGATTATAGTAAAGTGAGAGCTTATTTATAACCATATTCCAAGGCTCTTGAACTAGAGCAAACTTACATCTTGTCTGTGAGCTTCATGTATTGGCACATCATCAAAACTAGTCGGAGTTGCTATCTGTGTTCTGAAAACATAGTACAGTAAACTAGAGAATTCTCTTCACCAAAAAGATCTCAGATATTGTCTTGATTTTCCTGGTCTGCACCACAGTTTAGAAGAATTCAAATTAGTCTTGAATTTTCTTCTATGAAATTACCAGAATTTTGGATGAATATGTCCTTAGGTAACTCTTTGAATAGATGTAGCTTCTGGTTTGCAAGCTGATAATTACATCCACAGTTTCATTATCAATAAATAGCTGAAAATCATCCAGTGGACCAATATCCAGCACCAACATTGAATTGGCAATAAAAAAACTGCCAATAAAAAAAGTCCCAGACCAGACAGTTTCACATCCGCGTTTTACCAAACCTACAAAGAAGAGTTTATACTCATACTGCAGAAATTATTCTTTAACATTGAAAAGGAAGAAATCCTCCTTAACTTGTTCTATGAAGCCAATATCACCTTGATACCAAAGCCAGGAACCATAGATTAATATCCCTTGTGAATGTAATACAGAAATTCTAAATAAAACCTTAGTAAACTGAACCCAGTTGCATATCAAATAAATAATTCATCATGACCAAGTGGGCTTTATCCCAGAGATGCAGGATGGTTCAACATATGCAAATCTGTAAGTGTAATCCACCATATAAATAGATGCAAAATCAAAGACCTTTCAATAGACGTAGAAAGAGCATTCAACAAAATTCAGCACCCTTTTGTGATAAGAATGCCTAACAAAATAGGCATAGATGGGATTTGCTCAAATCTCTCAAAATTACAAAGGTCATAAATGACAAACTCACAGCCAATATCATCCTGAATGCAGGATGAAAAATTGAAAGCATTCCCACTTAGAACTGGAACCAGACAAGGTTGCCCACTGTCTCCACTTTATTCAACATATGCTGGAGGCATATGCTCTAGGCAGAGCAGTCAGAAAAGAGAGAGAAATCAGGGTTATCCAAATGAAAAAAGAAGAGGTCAAGTCCAGGCATGATGGCTGTTGCCTGTAATCTTAGCACTCTGGCAGTTTGAGGTGGGTGAATTTTTGAGCTCAAGGAGTTTAAGACCAGCCTGAGTAAGAGTGAGACTCTGTCTCTACTAAAAATAGAAAATTAGCTGGTCATTGCAGCTGATGCCTGCAGTCCCAGCAGTAGTCTTCAAGCTACTACAAGGCTTTAGTAACCAAAATAGCATGGCACAAAACGGAGACATAGACCTATGGATATGAACAGAGAACCCAGAGATAAAATCATCCTTATATTCCCATCTGGTCTTTGACAAAACAGATAAAAGCATACCCTGGGAGAAAGAATCCCTGTTAACAAATAGTGCTGGGAAAACTGGATAGCCACATGTGAAAGACTGAAACAGAACCCACACCTCTCATCACTCATAAATATTAATTCATGATGGATAAAAGATTTACACCTAAGGCAGGAAACTATAAGAATCCTAGAAGAAGAAGATGTTGGAAAAACTCTTATAGATACTGGACTAGGCAAAAAATTCATGAAGAAGACCTCAAAAGCAATTACAGCAACAACAAAAATAAATCAATGACACTTGATCAAACTAAAAATCTGCACAGCCAAGGACACAATCAAAAGAGCAAATAGGTAACCCATAGAATGGGAGAAAATATTCACATGCTATACAGCTGATAAAAAAAAACTGATAACAGAATCTACAGAGAACTCAAGCAAATCAGCAAGAAACCACCAAACTAGTGAGAAATGTCCTTATCATTTCCTTCAAAATCTGAAGCTATCAATTCTTCTATCTCAGCTACTGGCAAATTATATTGCCTCTTTACCATATATATCTCTGTATCGTGAGAATAAAAGTGCAAAGACACTGCTTAACTAACTTCACTATGAAAAACATTTAAAAAAATAGAAAATCGAAAAAATAGAACGCCAGCTTTTCCTGGAAAGGATATCTTAACTAGTCATTGCCTATAAGAAAAGTGTTAAGAACTGCTGATCCAAGGGTATGTGAAATTGTCACAGATGGGTGGGTAAGGGTCTAATAACAAAGTCCTAAATGATGATACTGTAACTCCATGAATAAACAAATATACAGCAACAGAACCAACTCTGGTATGTGACTGTTTATAGGAGAAACTGTGCCCTTACCCCCCCACTCCCCACATACTAAGATGTTTTTACTTAAGCTTGTTTTCTGCATACCCTGACTTTTAGCATAAACTTGCTTTCTGTCTAAGAGACCTAAAGAGTCACGAGAAGAGTATGTGAGCTGTGTATGTGCAGGAAACCAGAATGCTGGCCTCCAGGAGAGAGTGAATTCATGATGTATGACAATAACAGGCCAAAGGGTTATGGTAAAAATTCTCTAGACTCCAAAGGTTACTTGATGTCAGAGGCAAGGACTTGCTTAAGGTCTGTTGTTTTGCAAAAATTAATTGGAGACCTATTATATCTGTTGTTTTCCATGTTCCTCCTTTTAATGATTTTGTTTTGATAAGTAATTTTTAACCACCTCTTCTTGCTTTGTGATAATAAACACGGACCTGAAGTTTGCTCAGTAGGACTCCATCAGAGATCCCCAGTCCTCTACCCACATAATCTGTGTCAGTTTCCTCATTCCTTGCCCCAAATTCCTTCATCTGGTGGCCCTGATGTGACAGACCAGATATCAGGCCAAATGACTAGACCAGCAGCGCAGAATCAACAATTGTAAGGACAACTTGGACATCCATTGGCTAAGGTAAGAAGTCTAGAAATACCCACAAAATGGGGAAATTTCCCTTTTGCTGGATTAACTATAAGGGGACTTGCAAGTATGGGGCAAGAACTTTCCAAGGAGCAACATTTGTACGTTGCCACTCTCAAGGAGCTGTTAAAGCTGTTGATTACTCCCTCAATGAAAAGGGCTTAGTGTTTTCACTTTTCTTCACTTTTACTGACAGTACAGCAGCACTGCCCTTGATTCCTGGGTGAAGGAATCTTAGACTTAGCCCTATGGGAACAGATGGGTTGTATACTTAAAGTACATACCACCAAGGGTCAGAAAATTCCTGTTTCTACCCTTATAGCTTGGAGCCTTGTTACAACAGCTCTCATGCCATTGCATATCTCCAATAAAATGGGAGATGCCTCTAGAGTAGAAAACACCATGCAGAAGATGTTAAGGGTCCCCTCACCTCAGCAGGTTAAGACCACGCCTGCCCCTCCTGGCCTCCAGAGGAGCCGGAACTAATTCCTCCTAACCAAGAAGACCATGAATTTCCACCTCAACCCACACCTACAGAACTAGCCACCATAGTGGCCTCAGCTCCCAAATAGGACCCTTGTTCTAAGGATTACAAATCATCCTTTTAGGAATATCTAAAAGAGGGGCCAGCCCAAGGTGACTGTCTTGCCTTCCCAGTGGTTCTAAGGAACAATTGCATGGAGTATGAACCTTTGCCCTATTCACTTTTTAAAGGAATTGAAAAAAAAAAAAAAAAAAGCATTCAGGAGTCAGAGACTCAAAGGTAATGGAATATTCATTAATTCCATTCCAGGTCCAGCTTTTAGAAACAGGAATAACTGAGCTCTTTCGTAAAGGCATTGTCGGTCTTTTACTAGATCAATCCAAATGGTCTAAAAAAGGACTCATAAGGCCAGGCACAGTAGCTCACACCTGTAATCCTAGCACTCTGGGAGGCTGAGGCAGGTGGATTGCCTGAACTCAGGAGTTCTAGACCAGTCTGAGCAAGAGCTAGACCCTGTCTCTAAAAAATAGTTGGGCATGGTGGGCACCTGTAGTCCTAGCTACTTGGGAGGCTGAGACAAGAGAATTGCTTAAGCCCAAGAGTTTGAGGTTGCTGTGAGCAACTGTGACACCACGGTACTCTACTGAGAGCAACAAAGTGAGACTCTGTCTCAATAAATAAATAAATAAAATAAAAAAGGAATCATAGCTTTTCCAGGAGTCATTGATTCTGACTACGCTGGCCAAATAAAAATAATGACCTATTCTTTCCAACTGGTTATGATCTTAGAAACACAAAAATAGCTCAGTTATTACTTCTGCCTTACATAGTGCCCAGAGCACTGCCCTGCTGTAGGGGAAATAAGATTTAGCAGTGCTGATATCAATTAAACTGCCACTATTAATTCTTCCAGACCTTATATCACAGTCTCAATAGGGAAACACAAATTCCATGGACTAGTAGATGCAGGGGGGCTGATTATTTCAACATCTCAATGGCCCTCTACCTGGCCAAAGCAGCCATCAATTTGTAACTTCATGGGAATAGATGGACCTTTAGACGCCTGGGAAAACTTCCAATATTTAACCATTATTGGGCAAGAAAAAAGAACTGGAGTTGTCAACCCTGTAATCTTTCCCCTTCCTTATTCACTATGGGGAAGAGACCTACTCAGGGCAAGGCTATTGTCCAGATACTACCTTTTCCACCTTTTTAGTAGGGACCTTGATCACAGTCATTCCCATTTCTTTAACCTGGACCACTAAAATGCCAGTCTAGGTAGATCAATGGCTCCATTCCAAGGAGCGGCCTCATCAATTATAAATCTTGGTAGAGCAACACTTTAAAGCTAGACATATAGAAAAATCAACCTCCCCTTAGAATAGCCAGGTATTCACTATATCAAAGAAATCCAGAAAATGGATATTTATCCATGATCTAAGAGCATTTAATGCTCTCATTCAGTGTCTGGGAGCCTTACAGTCTGGATTGCCAGCCCTTCAAATGATACCAAAAGACTGGCATCTTATTGCCATTGATCTTAAAGATAGTTTTTTTGCCATACCTCTAGCTGGAGTGTGAAAAGTTTGCTTTCTTAGGCCCTAGCATTAATTTACAAGAACTATTTCAGCGGTATCAGTGGAAAGTTTTAGAACAAGGAATGAGAAATAGCCCAATAATTTGCCAGCATCAGATTGGAATAATTATAAAATCAACCAGAAAACTGTTTCCAGCAGTTTTAATTGATCATTATATGGATGACATTTTCCTAGCAATGCCTGCGTACATCTTCTAAAGCAAACTTCTCAACATTGACTAATGATTGCCACTGAAAAAAATATAAGCTAAGGCTCCCATCTCCTATTTAGGTAACAAGTTAACTGACTCCACTATTTACCCCCCCCAAATGTTCAATTCTCCCTTCCAATCCATTAACTTTAAATAGTTTACAAAAATTATTGGATCACATTAATTGGCTTACACCTACTTTAGAAATTCCTAATTATCAATTATCTCACTCATTTGATACCTTAGAAGAAGACCCCCAGCTTAACTCCCCACAAATATTATCTCTAGAAGCTAAAATTCAGTTAGCCCTATTTTAAATACAAAGAAACACAAAGTTTTGTTTCAGATACAATGTGATATTATCCATCGACCTATTAATAATTAACACCCCTGTAAAGAGTTTGGGCATTTTGTTTCAAAACCCCCAGATTGTTTAATCCTCAAATGGGTCTTTTTGCCAGCCACATCTAAAAAAAATCCATTTATACAAAAGTAGAACAATTTGCTAATATGGTTAGCAAAGCAACACATCGATGCCTACGAATACCAGGACAAGATATAAATGACATACACTTACCAGCACCTGCTGACCACATAGAGAACCTAATTACTTCTTCATTAACTATGCAAATAGCCCTCACAGATTTTACTAGACAAATTTATTAGAACATTACACATCCATCGCTTCAGTTCATATCCACAGTTCTTTTAGAGTTAATAACCTTAACTCCTCCCAACCCTTACCTCAAGCCTTAACTGTTCTTACTGAGGGGGTCAAAAAAACTGGTCTAGCAGGTATTGGCTGGCTTGAACACAATGGAAATACAAAACCCCTTTAGGACACAAAACTACTCAGCAAGCTCAAATAGCAGCTGTAATTCTAACTTTTTAACTCTTTTTTTGGTACATAATCAGTGATTCTCAATATGTTGTATTTACAACAAAACATTTACCCAATTCTCAGATAAAAAAAGAGACATGTAATGAACTTTTGTATCAGTTATTCGTAGAATTACAAAATCTTCTTTTAAAAACGAACATACCCTCATTTCATTACTCACATTAGATCCCATACCAAATTACCAAGGACTTTAATGCTAGGAAATGACCAAGTAGGCACACTAGTGTCTCACAAAGAAATCTTCAAATTACCAGTATGACAGTCTTCAGCCTCTCCGTGCCTTTCATCATCAAAATGCTAAAGTATTAGCAGACCAATGTGATTACCTATAAAGCTTGTCAAACAAATAGTAAGTCCAAGGACTTTCCCTTGGGAAAGATTCCGAACCTTGAAGTTTACACAGTAATGAACTATGGCAAACAGATGTTACACATTACCCATCATTTAAAAGCCTTAAATTAATTAATGTCCCTATTGATACTCATAGCAGGTCTATCTATGCTACATCATTAAATGGTAAAAAAAAAAAAAAAACTTGTGATGCCCATTCACATTTGTTAAAATGTTTTATTTTTGTGGGAATCCCCCCACCAAATTAAAAACAGATAATGGCTTGTGCTATACCAGGACCCCTTTCAAAACTTCCTTCTCAACTGGCAAACTCAGCAGTTCTCTGCACCCTTGAGAACTGGTTAAGAATCACCTGCATAGTGCTTTCAATGACACAATGGCTCAGGACATAGCTGATTTATCTAGTCAGCTACATGAACAGGCTGAAAAGCCATCTAAAAGGCCAGCCAACATTCTGTGTTTAACACTTTGACAAAGATTTTCAATGATTATCTCCTTCTCATTGGTTTTCAGGATTAAATTTAAGAATGTGTGTTTTTGGTGCCTTTTTAATCCTTTGCTTCATTATCTTCATCTCACTTGGATGATGCATGTGTTACCTGACTCACTGACGGAAGGAACAGGATGAGATGTTTGCCTATGTACAACTAACCCTGTTGAAAAACAAGAAAAGGGGAGATATGGGGGAAACTGACCCCTCAAACTAAGATGTTTTTACTTAAGCTTGCTGATTTTTTGATAAGCAGTTTTTAATCACTTCTTCCTTCTTTATGACAATAAATAATATGTTAAAACTTGTTCATTTTTCTCAGGATCCTTTTTTGCATGAGTAAATGTGTCTATGGTTTGTAATGGTTAGAATAAAGATTTAAAAAACCAAATGAGTTAAGCCCAGAATTTCTTTTAAGCCATGTTCTTACCTTTAAGTTCCAGCTGACTGTCCACAGCCAAAATGCCCGATCAAGGGTCAGTGGGCAGAGAAAGAACATTCCAAGGAAGCAGGGCAGAGTTCCCTGGGTATGGCAATTGCAAAGGCTCAAATTACCATGAGTCAGAGATTCAGGAGCACTCAGGAGGGAGCAGGCTCCATCCTTCCTTTGGGATGCTCTCAGCAACAGTGTGCAAAGTTGGAGCTCTTACTAGAAAAGTCACCACCAAACTGAGAAAAGCTCCCTGAGCTGGCTGTGGAAGGGGAACTCCTCTTCTCCCTCAGTTCCTTCAGTATGTTTCAGTGGGGATAATATTCCTTTAGGGTCAGGTGGGATCTTGGGCAGTGCATATCCCTCTTCATTAATTAGCACCACTGTTACTTTAAAATGATGGTGATTCTGTATTAGATTTTCATCTTGGATCAAGGCTTCAACTTTCATCATAGGTGAGCCCCTTCCTACTCCAAGGCTTACATTTAGAAAACAGAATGGAATTGGTTCTACTCTGTGTGTGAACCCCACATTTGCCCTCACTCACTAGTTACCAGTTTAGTTCCTAATAGGGTTGTAGGTGGCAAAGGAAGAGAGAAGGGGATAGGAAATTGCTAACATGGTTGGGGGCTTTTTGTGATCTCTGACCAGGCAGATATTTGAAGTTAAGTCTTTCTCTTGTGGGACATTTCCACATCCTCTTTGAAGCTTCCCAGACTTGCTCATGCTCACTGGTCATTCTTGTATCCTAGGTACACATGCCCCAGGTAGAGGCTGTCCCCTCAGGTCCTGGTTCACTGTCAGGCAGGCCTTCTGCCTAGCCCACACTGGGCTATGGGAAACAGCCAATGTTCTTGTGTTCACCACCTTGGTCATGTAGGGCAATGACAATTCAGCAGTCCTGTCCAATTTCCCGGATTTCCCCAGTGAGGCTAAGAGTCTCCCATGGTTTAGAGCACCCCAGTCCTCCCCATGAGGCCTATACACTATAGGCTGGAGGCGAAGGAGGGAGCATCTGGGTGCATCCTGGCTGTCTGCTGGCACAGGGGCACACTCTCTCTTGACAGAGATCTCTTCCTATACCCTCTCTCCTTTCCATACCCCAATAGCTTTTTAATATTTTCAACCTGAGTGAAAGTTCCAAGAAGCAATGAGTAATCGCTTCATGATTTTCTCTTAAATTCCAGGTATGGGAATTCTATCTCATACCCATTTTGGTAGTTAATCCTTATTATATTGTTTTCTAAGAACCAGATGAAATTGCTGGTAATCAACTATTTTTTGCCCTTCAGAATGTCAATTTTATTTGGTTCTATCTAATATAAATGAAATAAGATAAAATTACACTATGCATATATCTATCTTTTGTTCAACATTGTGTCTATGAAAGTCATTCATGTTGTTACATGTATAATATTTTTTTGTTTTATTGCAAAGGGCAAAAAATTTAGCCCAGGAATCTGGGTGGAGTACTGAATTTGTCCGCTATATTAAACATATAGACATTTAGCTTTACAAGTTATTGCAGATTTTCCAAAGTGGTTGGAAAATCAAAGTGGCCCATCCTACATACCAGCATCAAAATAGAAAGAAAATTTTAAAATATATCACTTATAATAGCATTATAAAGCATCAGATAACCTGGAAATAAATCTAGCATAATATGTGTAAGACTGTTATACTAAAAGCTACAAAACTTAAAACCAAAGAACAGGCAGAACTGAAGGATATACCCAAATAAATGGAGGGATATACCATGTTCATACATTGAAAAACTCAACAATATAAAGATGTCAATTCTCTTCAAATTGATTTATAGATTAAAATGTAAGCCCTGTCAAAAGCCAGCAGAATTTTTTTCTAGAATAGAACTGACAAACTGATTCTAAAATTTATATGGAAATGCAAAGACCTCAAAATAGTCAAGGCAATCTTGACAAACAAAGGTGGAGAAATTATATACTTGATATGAAGATTATTATAAAAGTACATTAATTAAGATAGTGTGGTATTTGTGCAAGGATAGACAAATAGACCAATGAAGCACAGTGGAGAGTGCAGAAACAGAGCCACAAGTAAACAGCCACTTGATTTATGATGAAGGTGGTACTGCAATAGAGGGGAAAGGGAGGCCTTTCCAACAAACAGTGCTGGATCAAGTGGATATTCAGCTGGAAAACTGAGTCCTCACCCCATTGTGTGCCATACATAGAAATCACTTCTGGGTGGTAGATCTAAATGGAAGAAGTAAAATAATAAAGCTTTTAGAATTTTAGAAGGAAACATAAGAGAATATTTTTATGACTCTTGAGAAAGTCAAGATTTATTAAACAGGTTAAAATGAATACTTGGCATTAAGGAAAGCAATCAGAAAATAGGATTAAGTTAAAATCAAAAAGACTGTTCATCAAAAACACCATTAATAGAGTAAAAAGGCAAGTCACAAAGTGGGAGAAGTTATTTGTGACATACAAATTAACAAAAAATTTGTGTCTAGGTTATATAAAGAACTCCTGCAAATCCATGAGAAAAAGACTGACAACCCAAAAGCAGGAAAAACACTTGAACGGGTACTTTGCAAATGATGACTTGACCATTAAATACATGAAAATGCTAACACCAGTAATTACCAGAGAAGTAGTTAAATCAATTCAATTTAAATAAATTCAATTAAAAGTAAAATCCCAATCCAATATTACTACTGCCTAACCACTATAATGTCTAAAATCAAAGTCAAGATATATCAAATTTTGGTGATAATGAGAAACTGGGATCCAATTACAGTTGGTTTTTTTTTTTTTCTTTCTGCTTTTCTTTTAGTTTCTTCTCTAGAAACTAAATTCTCTATTGAATTTACATTTCTTTGTAATCAGAACACAACAATGTTTTTCTCTAGAGAAGATGCTGGTATTCTTAATGCTTTCCAGCCCAGCATCTAAAACTGAAGGACAGACAGAACTGAAGGATGTATCCAAATATGTCTGGCAAGTTTTAGATGGGCCCTCAGAGGGTGTGAGGAAAGTTCATAGACCAGATTCAGGGAGGTAATTTAAGGGACAAAATGATTTCTGAAGGAAGAGCTTCAGTGGGACAGACTCTGGGTTGGTGCCCCTCAGCACAGCGTAGTGGCTTTGATATTGGGCAGCACATTGTCCCACTGAACTCTAATAGTTTGATGGGCCAATGACAAGGTCTTGGTGGCTGCTCTTTCTTCTGCCTCAGTTCTTCTAGGACTTTCTATTTTAATATACTTCCCTCTAGAAACTGTTATAATTCTTGGCCAAATACACAGCAGGTATATAAATAGTCTGGTATTTCATCCCTAGGTATGTCTACCCAACGTGGATATTAGCCAATCCAGCAGATTTCTTGATAATATAGTTGTCATTCTTCAAGGTGTGCACTTTCCAGTAAGCAAATTAGCTTAGTTTGTTGTTTAGTAGCTTCCTTTCTTTGAAATAAGAAATCTCTTTTTTTAGGACATTAATGATGATACAATATGTCTCACTGTATGACTGGCACTGTTCTAAAGATGGTTAGTAGCCTTGTGAGGTGGCTACTGTTGTTGTCTCCCTCTTATGGCACTGAGGCCTTAGTGGGGAAAATACTGTGCTCTAGATCAGAGCAGCAGAGCCAGGATTTGAACTCCATCAGGCTGCCTTCTCAGTTGTGGCTTTCAAACACACGTCATTCTCTGTTTAAGCCCGTCTTCTATAGGTCTGTTTTCTGGTGGATGAAGAGTAGTGGGGTTGGCACCAACATGAGAAATATTGCTTGCTGGGTCCCTTCCCTTGAGGCCATACTTCCAGGCTGAATGCTGGAGGCAAAGGCCTCACCTCAGCAGCACAGCTCCCCGTAAAGCTCACTCCCCCCATGCCTGAAGGAGCTCTGGGTCTTATCTTTAAAGCAGCTATAACTCATTTTGTCCTCTATGGAAATTATTCTCTTATCCTTGAAGTTTCATCTTTTAAGTTCAAAGGGAATTTGAGGGTTTAGGTTATGGAGCAGTAGTGGTTTTAAAAACCCTTTTTTATAGTCAAAGACATCTGAAAGTTATTTTTCTCTTTTCAGTGAGTAACAATCTCACAGACTTTCCATATTATTATAATAGTATATTTTAATTCATTTGCATTTAAAGGATTAACTAAAGGAAAAGCTGCAAATACATTTTCTGTTTCCATAATTACTTACAGTTATTTAAAGGCAAGTAGAGTATCCCCAAGCAAGGAGGTAGGCAAGTAGAGTATCCCCAAGCAAGGAGGTTGGGGTCCAGGTCCTCGTTTTGCTAAAAAGGCCATTAGCACTCGCCTTCAGGCGCTTAAGTACTCTAACCCAGGGTTAATTGGCAGCGCAGATTAGCCCTACCATGGAGATATGTGGCCATATCTTGGCAAAGTAGCAGCTTCTATGTGGCGACAGTTTTCTTATCGAACCAGTAATTCACTTTCTATTATCACCTTGTCAGGGCTCTGATTAATAAGTTTACTTTTGGTAGTATTGAGCACACCTAGGTACAGAATCAGGGTTGGATTTTTGCCCTCTAGGGACAAGGGCACACAGGGTAAATTCATTCCATAAGGTGACTAAGTGAGCACCCTCCATGAAAATCAAGCCACAGGAAGAGGACCACATGCTCTCTCCAGTTCCTTTGAGATGTAACAGGCCCCCTTGGGGATGGCTACTTGCTTAAAACTAGTAGAATATCCATAGTTGACTACTTCCCTACATTGACCATGTCCTGAAGTTGACCTAATTTTCATAGACTGGACATGTACCACATGCACATGTTAGTACAGGAGCCTAGTTCCTCATGTTGACTACCTCCGTATGTTGACCAGTTTATTATAGTCCCTTGGGTGGTCAACAGAGGTTTTACTGTATTTGCTTCTGGCATCATGATATAGGTGTAGAAAGCCAGAAAGTGATAGAAGCAGATTGGGGGTGGGGGGTGGGAATTCTATGAAAAGATGGAGAAGGGCCCAAAGGAATCTCACCTCACAAATAAGAAAGGGAATAAAGAGATACTGAGATTTCCATAGTAGACTTGTGAGTGCTAGCATTCATTCATTCAAGATATATTGATCACCAGGCACTGTGTTAGGCACTAAGAAAACAAAGAAATAGAGCTTTGTAAGATCTTTATATGATTTATGGAATTTGGCACTCATGTATTTTGCTCTTTTCCTCTTCATTTACTTATAGTGACGAGATAGAAAAGTCCTGAAATAAATGAGCCTGTAAGCCCAGTCAATCATACGTTGTCAGTTGCAGTTACTAACTCTGTCCCTAAAGTGTGAAAGCGGCAATAGACGGTGGTACACAGAGGGATGTGGCTGTGTTCCAATGAAACTTTATTTACAAAGATAGGCTGGGAGCTGTGGTTTACAAACCACTTTCAGTGAACTTTCTCCTGCCTGCACTTCTGGCTTCTTTGCTGGTTCTCCAACCTCACATGGCGAGGTCTCGTTCTGAAGGCCGTCTTGTCATTGCTGCGTGCATGTGTGTGTGTGTATGTTTTGTTTCAGCTTGCTTGCTCTTCTAGTGACTTCATTTAGATATAATTCACATAGGATACACTTCACCCACTTAAAATGTACAATTCTATGAGCTTTAGTATATTCATGGAGTGTGCCGCACTCAATTTTAGAACATTCTCCTCACCTTTGAAGGGGACGCTTTGCCCCTTAGTTGCCACCCTACAGTCCCTACTCCCCAGCCCCAGGCAACCACTAATCCGCTTTATATCCCTGTAGATGTGCCTATTTGGACATTTCCTTTTTTTTTGAGACAGAGTCTGAGTTTTTCCACCTTTAGTAGAGTGCCATGGTGTCATAGCTCACAGCAACCTCAAACTCTTGGACTCAAGTGATCCTATTGCCTCAACTTTTCCAGTAGTTATAACACCTGACTAATTGTGCCTGCCACAACACCTGACTAATTTTAGAGAGAGGTGTCTCACTCTTGCTCAGGCTAGTTTTGAACTCCTGAGGTAAGCAATCCATCCACCTCGGTCTCCCAGAGTGCTAGGATTATAGGTGTGAGCCACTGCAGCTAGCCTTGGACATTTCATTTAAATGAAATCACATAATATGTGGCCTTTTGTCACTGGCTTCTTTTATTCTACTCTCAATCTTATGATTTCAATTTTGTAATCTTTTCAAGTTTCCCCTGTGCTATAGCACATCAGTGCTTCATTCCTTTTATCAATGAGTGATATTATTGTATATACCTAGGAATTGAATTGCTGGGTCAAATGGTAGTTGTCACCTTTGGTAGAGTGACATTTAACATTTTTGGAGACTGCCAGATTATTTTCCCAAGCAGCAACAGCATTTTATATTTTCTTTTTTTTTTTTTTGAGATGGAGCCTCAAGCTATCCCCCTGGGTAGAGTGCCATGGCATCACGCTCACAGCAACCTCCAACTCCTGGGCTCAAGCGAGTCTCCTGCCTCAGCCTCCCAAGTAGCTGGGACTACAGGCGCCCGCCACAACGCCTGGCCATTTTTTGGTTGCAGCCATCATTGTTGTTTGGCGGGCCCGGGCTGGGGATTCAAACCCGCCACCTTAGGTGTATGTGGCTGGCGCCTTAGCCGCTTGAGCCACAGGCGCCGAGCCAGCATTTTATATTTTCACCAGCAGTGTATGAAGGCTCTCATTTCTTTACACATTTTATTATCTGTCTTTTAGCTGCCTGGCTGTTTTTAGAGGTGGGGTCTCACTCTTGCTCAGGCTGGTCTTGAGCTCCTAAGCTCAGACCATCTATCCTCCTCAGCCTCAGAATGCTAGGATTACAGGCGTAAGTCACAGCACCCAGCCTCAAAGATATTTTACAATTGAATTAAACTATTATTTTTTCTTCACAGTACTTCAAGTATTGTTCAAAAGGAAATGGCAGAACTTTATAAGAGAGAAGTACAGAAATATTTTCTGCGAGTGAAATTTATGAAGAATACTACCTATAAGAATGGAGTTCATTTTATAAAAGTAAAAAGAATTTTGCCATTTATAAAGGAAGAAAGGCAAGTTTTGCCCAATCGTCAACTCTCGACCCATTGCCTATATTCCTACTCATACCTCCCATGTCCTCCATCTCTATTGGGAGTTATTGTGTGCGGCTGTTTAAAGTTACAGGTAGCTCTTGGAATGTGAACCTAAGATGTTTGCTGTGGGCGTTTACTGATAACAGTTTATATGCTATTGAATCACACTAGTTCAGTTCACTGGATTATTTCTCAGTATAGCTCAGCACTCTGAGTAAATACTATACTAGAACATCTATATCATTATTTTCATGCTTATCTTAGGAAGTGGAAAGATGAAAGAATGCAAAAAGGGCTTACTTTGTTATTGGGTATAGTAGATAATTTTCTGTATGGTTTCGTGATACAGCAATTTTCTGTATGATTTAGTGATACAGCAATCACCCCTCCCATAAAATATATGTTCCTGACATTAAAAATAAAATGCACTGATCTTTGTACAATGTGTGTAAATGATGGCAAATACTTTCTTGATGTGGGCTTTTTAAAAAAGAAGAAACATAACATGATTATATGTGTAGATGAACAACCTGGCTGTGCTGACAACTTTGCTAGGAGCCCTTTTAGAAAGAAGTATAAAAAGTGATGTTTCCCAGAGATGGATTCAAGTTTTCCTTAAAGTACAAGAGATACTGGATATTTTATTTTATTTTTCCTGGAGCTCATTTAAGACTTTCTTTCTTTAAGAAGTCCGTCTGAAAAAGAAAATCTTTCTCTGTATTCCAGCCTTGGGTTTCTTGTTCATGCTGGGTCCATCATCACTCACTCTGATGCCTTTATCCTTGGTTGTGGGACTATCTCAGTTTGAGGCCTCCTGAGTCAGACCCAGCTCACTGGCTTCACTTCTTCATGTTCCCTTCCACATTCTACTGTCTCCCAGACCTGGACCATCCTCTGTTTTCTCATTATTGACTGTTAAGAGTAAAAGCTAATCCTCTTTCATATCTTTCTGGTGCTCATTCTCTTTGTTTTTCTTGTTCATTTTTCTCTTGTGCTGAAATTGCATTCTTATTTATCTATTTCTGAATTTTGCCTCTGAGAGGCCAGACTATTATAAACTAGTGATGGAATTAAGATACCTTTATTTTGCCTTAGGACATATGAATGCATTATCATGTGGTATGTGTCTACATAAATGATTGTGTAACTTAATTAAACATTTTCTACCCAGAATTTAATTGCACTTTGATGAAGTATTATCACAGTGGCTTAGGATCCACAGATAGTGTGGAACAGTTCTGGATTGCAGGAGGGGTATCTTTAAGTTCCACGATTAGGAAACTCAAGTGGCTAAAATCTAGCAAGAAGGTCCACAACAGGCTCCCTCATTATCAGATCTCCGTGCGGAAGGTCAGGGTGCTTCCCGCCATCTTCTTCTGGTAGTCTTTGTCAAATTCTTCATTTTGGGCCACAGTGAAATAGTTCTTCCAGTCCCCAGGCATCCCTAAAACAAGGCAAAATCTCAGTGATTGCAGCAGGAGTACAGGGGGAAGCAAGCATGTCCTCTTACTACCCACAAAAGAATGGGGAGAAAAAGGAAGTTTGCCTCTCAAAAAATTATACAGTGGTGCTGCTTGGCATGAATGAATAACAGAGCAAAACATTACTAGAAAATCCAAGCAGACCGTGGGGACCACAGAGTCACACTTGGCACCTCAGAATATAAATCTCATCTACCTTTCCTCATAAAAGGGGAGATGGAGTGGTCCATGATGCTGGTGGGCAAAGTGGTATAGTTGGCCATTGGGTTCTGCTTCATTACATCAAAGGAGGTGTGATGGACGATTTTATTCAGAACTTCCTCTGGTATGTCTTTCTCCAGGAACTTCAATATCTTCTCAATTTCCCGCTTTGGGTCCTGTATGTGAACAGTCACACCAAACAAATCATTTTGGGTCTTCCATAAGGAATGATGTTCTGTTGAGACAAACAGTGTTTGGAGAGGAAGGAGCTAAGGGATCAATTCAAATATATTCTATAATAGGTCTCAATGGACTGTTACTCGAGGCACTGTGCTACCCCAGATGCAGCAACACGAAGTTGAGGACTGTCCCTGCCCTCAAGAGGCTTATCCTACAGGAAGGGAATCAGACATAAACACAAACAACTGGGGCTCGTCCCTGAGAAAGCACATGCTGCCTGCACACAGAGGGGATGCCAGGAGATGTGGGGGAAGGAGCAGTGATACCTCTGGGGCAGATTGGGGGAGGTCACTGGGGGGAGAACAAACTTGGTGGCGGAGTGCAGCATGACGAGTGCTAGTATTTGCTATCATACAAGAGGTGGCAAAAAGAGTCTATTGAGCGGAACAAGAGATCACTAAAGAATAAGTGAAAGGAATTTCAAGTTGACCCAGAAATGTGAATGCTTGCTCTGATAACAGATGTGCAAATAGATGAAGCTAAGGCTTTTGATTAAATTTCTTGGCATGGGCAGAAGAGGTATTTTTGTAACTTCAGGACAATGACCCACTGAATTATGAGAGTGAATTTGTGATGCCACTCACACACAGTGACTTAATTAAAGAAGTCAGTCTACCACCCTGCTATATGGGACTAAGCTGACCAGTGTTTATATGGATAAAACTTTACTTTGTGATGTGGGTTTGAGGTGTGGAAGAGGGAGAAGGAAGTTACATTTCCTGAACACAATTCTGTACACTTTTCACACATCATTGTGTAAATCTTTCTAACAATCTCATGAATAGACATGACACCATTTTGTAGCATGGCTCCCATGTGTCAGGATCCCAGAGGTTGACTTGACTTTAAAGCATGTGCTATTAACTGAGGAAGAGGGATCTTCTGGAAACTTAACTGAAGCAAAGAAAATTTAGGAGACCAAAAACAACCCCCCCCCCCCAAACCAGTTAGAGCTTCTGAGGATGAAACTGTGAAACTGAGGTGGAAAAAATGTCATGGACGTGCACTGAGAGGTCTTCTGTGGGCAGGCCCATGCACCAGCATCCTAACTGGGGCTTGTTGCCTCTGAGGATGTGGGAGGATCTCATGGAGATGACACTGCCCTCACCTCCTTCATGTCCTCATAGAATAGGTAGAGAATGCGGTGTTGGTCTTTCACTTCCCACCATCCCTTTACGTGGTCATACCAGGAGCCCCACAGCACTGAGGGGAAGGAGAGAGATGGGATGTTAATATTAATTTGAAACTTGGAAAACAAGCACAGATGCCTTAAATAAAAGAGAAGACAAAGACCCTAGGCGGAAATCTCATTTGCAGAAGACAGGGATTTTTAAAAGAGGGTTTAGGGAGATGATAAAAAATATTCTGGATTTCTTGGTTTATATTTATACCCTCGAACTTATTACTTCCTCATGGCCAGGGATTCACCACCCTTATTTTTCTTGCATCATTGCATAATGCATAGGTCAATGTTGTGCAGTAAATATTGTTTCCTAACTGGCTGATTTTGAAAAGAAGACTATAATGACCAGACATGTGGGCAGCTTCATTCCCTGTGATAGTAAGTGGGAGGAAGTGAGGTGCTCTGGGTATCTTCTGAAGGTCTGCCAGCTCCACCCTTCACCCCCTTCCACCCTGCTTAGTGCCCAGTATGGATGGACTGTGTCAACAGACACTGAACAGGGTGAAAGAGAGTGAAGGGTGGAGTTGGTGGGACTGTCCAGAGGGCCTTTGCCATCAGGCTTATAGCTGGACTTTGCCAGCAGGAGTTATTGGGAGACTTGTAGAGGCAGAAGGGAAGGGAGAACATTGTATTTATTTCCCTAGTATTTTTCCTGTTGGCTCACTGTGGCTCTCTGCACCAAATGCAGTCAAGGGGTCCTCTCCTGCCTCAGGGGAGCAAAGGTTCCCTGCTGGTGCTCTCCCCAGAAGACTGTACCAGCCCTTGTTGGCTCTGTCTATGTTTTTGTAAATAGTCTCTTTGTTAAAGTCTCCCCAGATGACCCAGTTTGCATGGACCATCTTCTTCCTCACAAGATCCAATGAATACCACCATTCTTTTCCAATGTCCACATGAATAAGGAAATATGAACCTACAGTTTCCTTTCACTTACCTTTTCCAGCTTTGAATGTCTCAACATATTCTTCCCAAGTACCAGGGTCAGGCAACATTTTATTCATTCTTGAGAAATGGTAGTAGGATACCAGACAATCCTTGGCATTTCTAGCCACATAGATAATCTGAAATCAGCCGGCAGGAGGAGTGAGAGGCAGAGAGAAAGTCAGAAAAATACATTTTCACTGTAAACTTATAAATGTACTTTTTGGGGAGGGTGTGGTCACATCATTAACAGTAACTTCCACTGAGACAAGGTCCTGGCAGTGGGGGAGGGCTATCTTCTCCACTTTGTAGCATTCTTAATATGCACATTTTCTAACCATGTACATGTGCTATTTTTAATTTCTTAAAATTACAATTGAGTTTTTCTCAAAGAATTTTAATTCCTAAAAATGACACCTAGATATAAATGTTCTTCAGAGTAGGCCACAACATGTGAACAGCAAACCAGACACTGACAAAATAGCACGTGGTTCAGACCACACAGAGACACCACGTGTTCAGGCACTCTACCAAAGAAAAGTGCTTAGAAATAAGTGAAGCTATCACATCTTCTGCCACACCCTGCAAAGGACACTACTTGTTCTCTGTTCACGTACTCTAAAACTGTCACATTAAATGGAACCTATAAACGCTTGGGCCAGCATTACTCTTTCCTACATAAGGAAACAGAACAGGTTTTATAGACCACATGAAACCTGGCAGGCACACCACAGGTCTCTTTAACTGATGAGTGCAATTCAAATCAAAGGAATTCAAAGCAGAGCAGGGCTCAGTGGCTCATGCCTATAATCCTAGCCCTCTGGGAGGCCGATACGGACGGACTACTTGAGTTCAGGAGTTTGAGTCCAGCCTGATCCAGGGCAAGACTGTGTCTCTAACATTAGCCTGGCATCATGGCAGGTGCCTGTAGTCCCAGCTACTTAGGAGGCTGAAGAGAGTTTGAGCTTGCTGTGAGCTATGACACCACAATAGTCTACTGAGGGTGACAAAGTGAGACTCTGTCTCAAAAAAAAAAAAAAAAAAAAAAAAAAAGAAAAGGAAAGAAAAGAAATTCAAGGTAACTGCTCAGGATTTCCAAGTGCCATTATTTTCTGTTCTGCTCTGCCTGCAGAGATTTGGGATTTACGCACCCCTGGCTTCCTGGTTCTACATTTAGGTATCAGAGCTTGCTGCAGGGATATCATAGCATCTTTACTTCTATAGCGATGAAAATGATGTTTGTAGTGGAAGAATCTGATTCAATTAAGAGTTTTAAAAACTTGTCTGATTAGAATCTGCTATCCTTTTAATTAACAGAAAATAAAAAGCATCAAAACAGCAGGTCACCTGATCAGAACAGGTGCATGGAGGAAGGGTATGGAACCTCAGTAGAGTCAATGACTCAGCAAGTTTCAGTGGGAAGAAACAACACAGTCAAGTGGCCATGTGAGGTATTTTTATAGTAAACATGAATTTGTCAATGACTGATATTATTAATTAGAAAACTTGTCTTCTTATTTGAGGGCTTTTAAACAGTAATTCTTACACTGACCATGTGGCAGATAATTTCTAGAAGAAACTAGAATGTCATTTGGTGTGTGGTTCCCTGTGTCTGTCCCCACCCCACCATCCTGGCAAGGAGCATCCCATGTCCACCTGTTCCTCTGCAGAGCACCATGGCTGTCCTATCACACATCTTCCCTTTTATTTCCTGCTAGATTGTCTTCCTTGGAAGCCCAAGATTTTGAATCCCCTTCCTTCTTTTTGCCTTTGTCTAGCTTCATTTTATTTTTTTCTTTGCTTCCTTCTCCTTTGGCAGGGCCCACAGGTCCCTCCAGAGTTATATCAGCAAACCTGTCTTGACTGACCAAAAAAGTCCTTGATCTTCCAGGCATAGATCCCATCACAAAGCACAAAGATAGCACGGTCTGATCCCACAATGAACACCAGGACATTGTAATTGGCATTAAACAGACTTCCCTGCCAGAGGCTCCTGATTTCCTCTGCTTCTCAGTGGGGTTCCCTGATGCAATGACACACATCATGAGAGCTTTCCCTGTTTTTGGGAACATTCCAATATGCTTTCAGGCTTTCCGGATCTATCTTTGAGAAGTCCACAGGTCAGGAGTCTCTCGTGCTCTGGAAGATCTCCTTCTTTGTGTAATCATCTTTTCCCCACTCTTCCAGAAGACGCCTCACTTCCACAACACTGTAATCACCACATCCTCCTTCTTCCAGCCAGGTGGCAGCCTCACCAGGCATCCTGGCCAGGCTCCAGGTGGTGGCAGCAGGTCAGAGGCATGAAACAGCCCCAGAGTTGCCTTCTTCACCTCTTCACTGTGCTGCCCACAGGATCCTGCCTCTCACACCTCTGCCCCCCACCCCAAATATTATTCACTGCCAAGGTTCATGATCTTAGAAAGCCTGTTTGTAAATTTGTTCTTCACAGTTTTAGAGGCTGGACAGTCCTAAAAGATAAAGGTGCTGTCAGGTTCTATGTCTGGTGGTCTTCTTCCTCTAGATAACGATGTTTTATAAGGTGCTAATCTAATTCAGGAGTGCTCCATCCCTGTGACCTAATCATTTCCCCAGTCTCCACCTCCTAATACTATCACTTTGGGGTTAGGATTTCAACATGCAAATTTTAAGCGGGGCACACTCAGGCTGTAGCACGTAGTATTTTTCAGTGTGCAAAGAGGGTTCCCCTGCTCCACCTTGGCTTTCACTAAGCAGAGAATCTACCCAGGATATAGGATGGGAGGAGCTAAAGCAGTTAGACATCCATTCTCATTTCACAAGATGAATCCTAGCCTTTCAGATGAATGATCACTCCCACTTTCCCATTGCTGATAAGGTTGAAGGAGCCCTGAAGGCAGTGCCAAGTCCCCCTTTGGAGCTGTTGGTGATGATGTCTTTCTACAGGAAGGGCAGTGGTGTGGTCTGTGGTAGGGGTGGGGAGACCTGACCTCCTGTCTTCTAGTCCTGCTGTCCCTTTCCTTCCTCATCACCCTGCTCCCATCCCAGCCTGTAGTGCTGTCTGAATTCTCAGCAGGGTTAGGGAGAAAGAGCACATGAGTAGTTTCTCAAGCATCTGTGTCCTGTATCTCCTTTACTCAATAGAACTTTTGTGTCCAACACAACTGACAACCCAGTCCTAGTTTCCTCTTATCAAATTGCCCCAGACTCTTGCATTCTCACCTGCATCCCCTCCTTGCTCTCTCAGATGAACACAGCTTTGGTGCGACTGTGTCTGCCCCCTTTCTTGCTGCTGGATTTCTATCTAATATTCATGAAAGCATTTAGGAAACCAAAAAGCATTACATAACTGGAAAATCTTATTCTGTAAATATGTTTAGTATAATATTTCATATTTCGTAATGTTTGAGTATCTGGAAACAGGATGAGCCTGAGGCCAGACAGGGAACATATTTAAATGTACTTTCAATGTGGAGTCCAATGTCAAAAAAAGTGACCATTACTAAGCCTTCATAACATGCAAAGCTTAGACTAATCTCTCTGAAGTTGTTTCCTACTCAGATAATCCACAAATCTAAAAGTATAAGGAGAAGTCCTGCAATTGAGATTTTTGTGTTGGTTAGAAGTCTTGATTTTACAAAAAGAAAGTGTTAGTGTAATGACTAACCAGGTCTTAGGTTGTCTTTTGACATTGCATCTATAGGGTTTGTAAATAATATTGGTTCTTGAGCAGCAAAAGAATTGAGCAAAGATATCTATCGGTGGGAATAAACCAGGATGTTTTCACAAGTCAAAATAATCTGGGTTTAATCTCAGAGAAGCAAATCAGAAATAGTTATCCATTTTGATACATGGAAAACTATTCAGTGGTATTGTACTTTATTTGGAGATAGAAAATTGGCAAAATAAAGAGCTGGTGAGTCATAGAAACCCGGAAAAAGGAAAGAGTCAAAAGCAATCACTTGCATTGTGTGTTTGAGCCCTACACTGAGGAGAAAATCTTGGCTAGATTTGACTTTTATGGTTTTCTCATTTAGTCCAGAAAGTAAATGACTCTGCAGTTGTCTTATCTGAGAGATACTTTTAAAAATCAACTCACTCTCTCAGCACCAATCGTATTTCCAAAATAGCTTATCCACCAGAGAAGATGTGCTGGTCCAGCTGATGTAAGTGTTTAATTTGATACATTTAATTGAAAATTTATAAATTGATATTTAATTTACAGTCCATATTTCATTAATTTCAAGATTAATGAAGCAAATATTAAAAGAAAATACTAGTATATTCAATGTATACTACATTTATAGGGTCTGAATTTGGAAGTATCAAAAAATTTTTTTGAAAATGGAGGAAATAGATGTAGAATACTACTTGAGAGCTTACTTCATGAAAAATGCTTCATATAGCCATGTAAGGTCAGACCAAGTTTCTATACACTGAAAAAAATCATATTTATCATCTGGAAAGGAGGAGGATCATATTTTGGAAATATGTAAAGCCATATTTCCCAGGTTTTCTCCTAAATAGTTCTCTTTATCATCTCACTCTGCTTTGGCAGGTGCTTCTTAAAAGACCTAAACTAAGATAATAGCCTTCCCTAGGAGACACATGCTTTGTTTAATTAATAACCCATTTTGAAAGTGGTCTTATTGGTAGAAAATCAGAATGGTTTTGTCTGAAAACCTCCTAGTATGTACCTAGAAATAATATCTTGAAGAAATCAGAATGGTTTTGTCTGAAAACCTCCAAGGTTGCATCTAGAAATGATATTTTGAAGGAAAGGTGAATCCAGAATGGAGTGTGTGAGAATGTGGGGCTGTACTACCATCTGCCCTATAGCTCCACTGCTCATTTCTCTTCTAATTCCTTTGATTGTTTATCCTTACATAAAGACATCATTTGGCCATAATTATCAAAACTTTGTTTGATGAGTTGACTTTTCTTACCTTTGAATTTTCTTTCCAGAAGGAAGGTGGTAGCATCTGAACTGGCAGATGAGTCTTCAAAGTTCTAGGAGAAGGCATTTTGTTAGCCAGATCCAGACCTGGGAAATAAGGCCACATCATTCAGCCAGACATTTGCATGGACTCAGTATTATTGCTGTGTCAATCATCTGGAATCACTTTGGCCATGTTATTGGACCTTTGCCTAAAATAATGGCCTTCATGTCTGTTTCCCTCTTTTTTCCCAAGATTAATCATGTTAGATAATAAAACAAGTCTCAACCAATGCAGAAAAATAATAATTATTCCATGTATCTCTCAGATAACAGTAGAAGTAAGTTACAAGAAGAACTCTCAAATCCACATAAAGTAATGGAAATTAAACAAATTGCTGCTGAACAATCCATGGGTCAATGATGAAATTAAGATAGAAATCAAAAGATTTTTCAAATTGTACAACAGTGATGACACCAGCTTCAAATTCTTTGGGATTTTGCATACAGAAGCAGTGCTAAGAGAGAAATTCCCAGTCTTAAATCTTTACATCAAGAAGTCAGAAAGATCACAAATAAAAAACCTAGTGTCACACCTAAAGGAACTAGAAAAAGAAAAACAAACAAAACCCAAAGCTACCAGAAGGAAAGCAATAACAAAACTCGTGGCTGAATTAAATGAAATTGAAACTAAAAACTAAAAAAAGTACACAGGATAAATGAAATAAAAAGTTCTTTGAAAAGATAAAATCAATAGACCTCTAGCTAGATTAACCAAAAATAAAAGAGACAAAATTCAAATATACCCAATCAGAAGTGAAAAAGAAGACATTACAACTGATACCACAGAAACACAAAATATCATCTTTGACTACTATGAAGACCTCTATGCAGTTATTCTATATAGGAAGACTAAATAGGGAAATTCAAACCCTTCTGGTTTATAAGGTCTCTGTGGAGAACTCTGCAGTTCAAATGATGGGGTTTCCTTTCTAAGTAACTTTCTGCTTTTGTCTTGAAGCTTGTAGGATTTCCTCATTCACTTTGATTTTGGCCAGCCTGTTGACTGTCTGCCTTGGTAATATTCTATTTGCTATAAGTCTTCCAGGTGGGTTCAATGACCTCTCAAATCTGGATATCTAAATCTCTAGTGATACCAGGGAAGTTGTCATCAATTATTCCATCAAATTTGTTTTCCATGCTTTTTGCTTTTTCTTCTTCTCCTTCTGGGATACCTGATTCTTATATTAGCTCATTTTGCTTACTTCCGTATTTCTCACAGTGATTGTTCACTCTTCCTTAATCTTTTTGCTACATTTTTTAACTGACTGGATTCATTTGGAAACCTGTTTTCAAGCACTGAAATTATTTTATTTGCTTAGCCTAGAAAGTTGTTAAAATTTTGAAATTCCTAAAATGACTTTTTCATTTAAGTTCTGTTATATCTTTTCTTATGTTATCTATCTCTTTAGATAATTTCTTCATTCTTATTTATAGCCAAATTCTACCACACCTACAAATAAGAACCAGCTCCTATTCTACTTAACATGTCATGTTCCATAACATTGTGAAGGATGGAATCCTCCCTAACTCATTCTACAAGGTCAGTATCACCTTGATACCAAAGCCAGGAAAAGATGTAATGAAAAAATAAAACTGCAAATCAATATCAATACTAGCAAAACAAATTCAAAAATACATCAAAAAGATAATTCATCATGATCAAGTGGATATCATTCCAGGGTTGAAACTATGACTCAATACATGCAAATCAATAAATGTGATTCACCATATAAACAGAAGTAAAAACAAAGACCATATAGTTATCCAATAAATGCACAAAGTGCATTCAATAAAATCCAGCACTCATTTGTGATGATAACCTTCAACAAACTAGGCATAGAAGGAAAATACCTCAAAATAATAGAAGCCAAATGTGACAAACCCACAGCCAGCATCATGCTGAATACGGAAAAGCTGAACACATTCCCTTCCCCCCCACCCCGCAACTGGAACAAGACATTGTTATCACTATTCTTCAACACAGTACTGGAAATCCTAGCCAGAGCAATCAGGCAAGAGAAAATAAAAAGGACATCAAATAAGGAAAGAGGTGGTCAAACTATGCCTTTTTTCTTCTATGTAGAAAACCTTGAAGACTCAACCAAAAGACTCTTAGAATTGATAAATAAATTTAGTAAGGTCTTAGGTTACAAAATCAATATATGCAATTCAATAACATTTCTATATACTAATAACAATGAAGCTGAGAGTCAAATCAAGAACATAATACCATTTATAATAGCTACAAAGAAAATAAAATACTTAGGAATATACTTAATCATGGAAGTGAAAGATCTCTACAAGGGGAACTACAAAACACTGATTAAAGAGGTCATAGATGACACAAGCAAGTGGAAAAATGTCTCATGCTCCTGAATTGGAAGAATCAACATTGTTAAAATAACTATACTTCCCAAAGTGATTTACAGGTTCACTGAAGTTTCTATCAAAATGTCAATATTTTTCACAGATCTAGAAAAATAAGTTCATACGGAACTAAAAAAGAGCCCAAATATCCAAAGAAATCCTAAGCAAAAAGAAGAAATCTTGATGTATCATATTACCTGATTTCAAATTATACTACAAAGCTGTAGTAACCAAAAAGCAAAGTACTGGGATAAAGGTAGACACATAGACCCATGGAACTGAATAGCAAACCCAGATACAAAACAATTTAGCTATAACCAGCTGACTTTTGACAATGTAGACAAAAACATGCACTGGGGATAGCACCACCTACTTGGTAAATGATTCTGGGAAAACTGAATAGTAACATGCAGAAGAATAGCATTGGATTCCTATCTCTAACCATATATAAAAATTAACTCAAGGCTTAAATGTTAGAAGTGAAACTATAAAAATTCTGAAAAAAATGTAGGAAAAACTCTTCTAGCCATTGGGGCTAGGCAGAAAATTTATGAACAAGACTCCAAAAGAAATTGCAGGAACAACAAAAATAAATAAATAGAGCTTAACTAAACTAAAAGGTTTCTCCACAGCAAAAACAATAATCCACAGAGTAAGTAGACAACCTACAGACTGGGAGAAAATATTCACAAAGTCTACATCTGACAAAGGGCTAATTACCATAATTTACAAAGAACTCAAATGAACAAGTAAGCAATAAACAAATAACCCCATCAAAATTTGGGAAAAGGTAGGAACAGATTTTTCTCCAATGAAGATGGACAAGTGGCAAAAAAACAAAAAACCAAACAAAAAAACACGAAAAAATTGTCAACATCTTTAATTATCAGAGAAATGCAAACTAACGCATGGATTGTGGAGTACTTAGAAATGAAATATGCCAATTGAGGCATGCAGTGATCACAGCAACCAGTGGTAGGATATATGGAATGCTACTGGTTGTTTTTTGATTTTTTTACTAATCAAAATAATTCACCAAAGTTTGTTTCAGTTTCCACTTTTTGTACAAATTATTTCAGGTACAACTATGAAAAATATTGAGAATGAAACATATGAGGTTTACAAAGTCAAGTCGGGTAACATAACAGTAACATGTGCCATCAAGTTTTTGTTTGCAAAGTGAACAACAACTACAGGCATCATTTGCACCTACTGAACATTTTGTTTGAATGCTTGTACATGTTGTTTATAGCCAAAAGGTTAAAACCAAATACCAGTGAGATACTACCTTACCCATCTCTGAATGGCCATTATTAATAAGTAAAAAACAATAAATGTTGGTACAGATGTGATGAAAAGGGAATACTTTTATATTATTAGTGAGAATGTTAACTAGTAAATTACTATACAAGCAGTATGGAGATTTCTAAAAGAATTAAAAGTAGACGTATCATTTAATCCAGCAACCCCACTAGTAAGTATCTACCTAAAGGAAAAGAAGTCATTTTATAAAAAGACATCTGCACCTGAATGTTTATCACAGCACAATTCACAATTCACAATTGCAAAGATACAGAGCCAACTTAAGTGCTCACCAATTCATGAGTGGATAAAGAAAATATTTTTTTGTGTGTATATATAAATGGACATATATATATGGAGAGAGAGAGAGAGAGAGAGAGAGAGAGAGAGAACTGCTTAGCAACAAAATAATGTCTTTTCAGCAACTTGGTTGGAACTTGAGACCATTATCAGGGATAGAAAACAAAATACCACACATTCTCACTTACATATAAGTGGAAGCTAAATGAGGGATATATATGGTCCTAAAGTGGCATAATGTATATTGAAAAACTAAGATGGGAAAGTTGAAAGTCCTGACTTCAGCATGATATAATTCATCTATGTAACAAAAAATACTTGTATCCTGTAAATTTTTGAAATAAAAAAATACAAAGAAACTTGCTAGTTGAAATTAAGTATAGTTAATCAAATATAAACCTTTATTCTACCCATATCTGCTAAAAGTAGTTTAAAAAATGAATTTACAAAGTCCATTGAAAAAAAGCAAGAGAGCAACCAAGAGAATGACAATAAGATAAAGAAAGATGTAAAAGTGTTCAGAAGAAAGGTAAAGAATGTCTAATATTAGTATAAATCAGAGTCCCTGAAAAGTAAATAAAAACAGTAAATGGAACTAATATTTAAACTTATAATCTGAAGGTTTCTAGGAAAAAACCCTTCATTTACATCTTAACATGGAGTATCAGGGAAAGTTGATTTGTAATTATCAATTCTTAAACATAAAAATGTTATTTTCTTTTATGCTAAGGAAAAAAATTCTTAGGGCCTCCAGGTAAAAGACGAAATAAATCATAAAGTGAAGAAAGTTAAACTGGCCTCAGATTTCTCAAAAAATAGCACACAAAGCAAGAAAACAATGGAGTAGCATTTTAAAGAAACTTAAGGGGAAAATGTGTGAATGAAAGCTATGCTCAGGCAAGCTCTGCTTCAAGTATCAAAATAATAAATAAAAGTTTTAAATGTACAAGAAGTCAGAGAATACAGTATACATATGCCTTTCCTGAGCAATCTGCTAGGATAAATTTAATTCAACCAAGAGATGAATGGGAAAATTTTATCAAAAGGACTAATGGTGAATATTTTACATTAAATAATACTAGAACTAAAAGTTAATGAGGGTGAAGGCCTGGATAGAAGGATAATGTGTAAACTTTATAGGTTCCAACAAAGAAATAATATGAATGAAAAATTCACCTTAGAGATAGATATCATAAAAAAGAACAAAATAGATTTCTGGAAGTGAAGACTTCATTAACTGAAATACAAAATACATTTGAAATTTTCAAAAAGACTAGATGATCCAGATGCAGTGGCTCATACCTGTAATCACAGGAACCCAGCAAACTGAGATGGGAGGATTATTTGAGGCCAGGAGTTCAAGGCCAGCCTAGGCAACATACTGAGATCCAGTCTTTAAAAAATGAGGACACCTCCTCTCTAAATCCCCAATAAAGGCTCAGCACCTGTAGATCAGAGGCTAGGGTGCCAGCCACGTACACTAGAGCTGGCAGGTTCAAATCCAGCCCAGGCCTGCCAAACAATGACAACTATAACCAAAAAATAGTCGGGCATTGTGGCAGGCACCTGAGATAAGAAGAATCATTTAAGCCCAAGAGTTTGAGGTTGCTGTGAGCTGTGGCACCATGGCACTCTACCCAGGGCAACATATTGAGACTTTGTCTCAAAAAAAAAAAAAAATCCCCAATAGACTAGATTAAGTAGAAGAAAGAATCTGAGACTATGAAGCCCAGTCTTTTGAACTAACTCACTCAGAAAAAAAAAAAAGAATAAAAAAGGAGCAAAGCCTACATGCATGACATATGGAATATCACAAAGCAATGAAATATTTGAATTTTTGGAGTTCCAGAAGTTAAAGAGAAAACAAAAGTGTTAGAGAAACCATTCAACAAAATAATGAATGAAAACTTCTCAAATCTACGGAGAGATTTGGATATCCAGACACAGTGGGCCCAGAGATTGTCAGATGTATACAAAATGAAAAGATCTTCTCTTTGAGAAAAGTGGCTATTCAGTTATAAAGGTAGAATAACAGTAAATTTCTTAGCAGAAACCTTACACACCAAGAGAGTATGGGATAATATATTCAAAGTGCTGAAAGAAAAAAACCTTGCATCCAAGGATACTATATGTAGCACAGTTATCCTTTATAAATAGAGGACAAACAAAAGCTGAGGGAATTCATCACTTGACCAGTTATATAAGAAAAACCTAAGGGAGTCTTATACTCAGAAGTGAAAGAACACTATATGCATCACAAGAAAATATAAAAACCACTTGTAAAGCAAATATGCAAACAATGAGGAGAAAGGACCCAAATATTAACACTATGGAAAACCACCAAACCACAATGACAAAAATAAAAAAGATAAAAAGGAACAAATGATGTATGAAACAAGCAGCAATCAATTAATAAAATGGCAGGAATAAGCCCTCACAGATTCATAAAACCTTGAATGTAAACAGATTAAACTTTCCATTGAAAAGATATAGACTGCCTAAATGGATGAAGAAATATGATGCCACTTTATACTGCCTACAAGAAACTCATCTCACCTGTAAAGACATGTATAGACAAAAAGTAAAGAGATGGATAAAGACATTTCATGGAAACAGAAACCAAAGGTGAGTAGAAATAGTTATCCTATATGAGATAAAATAGACTTTATTTTTATTTATTTATTTTTTAATTAAATGATAACTATGTAATGCAATTCTGGGGTACAGTGTGGTGTTTTCATATGCAATATGAAATATTTTCATCAAACTGGTCAATATAGCCTTCATGTCATTCTCCTAGTTATTGTGTTAAGATGTTCATACTCTACTCTTAGAAAGATTCACTTGTACCCCTATAAGATAAACCATAGAAGTGATCCCTCCAATCACCCTCCCTCCACCCAAAAATAGACTATAAGTCAAAAGAAGTTAAAAGAGACAAATAAGGTCATTACATAATGATAAAGGGATTAATTTTCAAACATATATGCACCCAACTACACCAGAACACCCAGATATATAAAGCAAATATTATTTGATTTAAAGGGAGAGGTAGACTCTGATAAGTAATAGTCAAGGACTCCAACATCCCACTGTTTGCATTAGAAAGATCATCTAGACATAAAATCAACTGAGAAACACTGACTTCAAACTATACATTGGACCAAATGAACCTAGAAGACATTGACAAAACATTTCACCCAATAGCTACAGGACATACTTTCTTCTTATTAGTTGACGAAACATTCATTCTTCAGTATGGACCATATGTTCAAACACAAAAAAACTCAACAAATTAAAAAAAAATTAAAATCATATCAAGCATGTGATCAGACCAACATGTAACAATTGGAACTTTGAAACTATACAAACACATGAAAATTAAACATTTTCCTAATGACCAAGGAAGAAATTAAGGAGTAAATAAAAACTTTCATTAAACAAATGAAAATTGACACATATCATACTGAAATCTATGAGATACAGAAAAAGCAGTGCTAAGAAGAAAGTTTATTACAAAAAGCACATACATCAAAAAAGTAGAAAGATCTCAAATAAACAATCCAATGACACACCTCAAGGAAGTAGAAAAGCAAGAACAAAACAAACCCAATATTAGTAGAAGAAAGGAAATAATAAAGATCAGAGCAGAACTAAAGGAGATGGAGACTAAGAAAAAAATCAAAGAATTGGTAAAATGAATAGTTGTAAATAGAAACAAAATCAATAAAGTATTTCCTATATTAACAAAGAAAAAAAGAAGATCCAAATAAAGTCAGAAATGAAAAAGGAGATTACAAGTGATACCTACAGATACAAAATGTAAAAAGAGACTACTATGAACAACTATGCATTAGCAAACTGGAAAACCTAGAGGAAATGGATAAATTCCTGGACAAATATAACCTACCAAGAGTGAATTAAGAATAGAAAACTTAAACAAGCCACTAACAAGTAATGAGATCAAAGCAGTAATAAAGTCTCCCAACAAAGAAATGTTCAGGACTGGATGGTTTCACTGCTGAATTCCATCAAATTTTTAATAAGAAGTTTAACATTAGTTCTCCTAAAACTATTACAAAAAACTGAAGATAAATGAATTCTCTCAAACTCATTCTACGAGGCCAGCATTACCCTGATTCCAAAACCAGATGAGAATGCAACAAAAAAAGAATACCACAGGCTCATATTCCTCATAAACATAGATACAAAAATACTCAACAAAATAATAGTAGGTATAATCTAACAGCATATAAAAAATACACCACTATTAAGTAGGATTTATTTCAGGGATACAAATGTAGTTCAACATACATAAATCAATAAATGTGACATATCACATCAACAGAACAAAAGATAAAAATCTTATAATCATCACAAATACAGAAAAAGCATCCTTTCATAATAAAAACTTGCATAGAAAAAAACTATGCATAGAAAGAACATGCCTCAATGTAATATAGGTCACACATTATAAACCCACAGCTAACACCACACTGAATAGGGAAAAGATGAAAGCTTTTCCTCGATTTGGAACAAGAGAAGGATGCCCACTTTCACCATTTCTACTTAATACAGTACCAGAAGTCCTAACCAGAGCAATCAAGCCAAAGAAATAAATAAAAGGCACACTGGAGAAGAATAATTCAAATTGTTTTTCTTTGCTGATGATATGCTGTTATATCAGAAAAACATAAAGACTTCACCAGTAAACCCTTAGAACTGATTAATAAATTCAGTAATATTGCAGAAGACAAAAGCAACATGCAAAAAATTAGTAGCATTTCTATACAGTAATGAACTAGTGAAGAAAGAAATCAAGAAGGTAATCCCATTTACCAAAGCTATAAAAACAAAATAGCACACCTAGAAATAAACTTAGCCAAGGAGATAAAAGATCTCTACAAGGAAAGCTCCAAAACAATGATGAAAGAAATTGAAGAGGACACAAACACATGGAAATATATCTCATGCTCATGGATTGGAAGAAATAATATCATTAAAATGACCATATTGCCCAAAGAAATCTACAGATTTAATGCAAGCCCTATCAAAATACTACTGTCTTTTTTTCATAGAATTATAAAAAAAATCCTAAAATTTGTATAGAACTAAAAAATATCCAGAACAACAAAAACAATCCTGAGCAAAAAGAATAAAGCTGGAGGCATCACACTACCTATCTTTAAAATATATTATAAGGCTATAGTAACCAAAACAGCATGGTGTTTATGTCAAAACAGATACATAGAACAAGGGCAGAGAGTAGAAAATCCAGAAATAAATCTATGTATTTATAGCCAGCTGATTTCAACAAAAATACCAAGAATGTACTTGGGGAAAGGATACTCTCTTCAATAAATGATGCTGGGAAAATTGGATATTTATATGCAGAAGAATGAAACTAGACCCCCTATCTTTCACTGTATAGAAAAGTCAACTCAAAATGGATCAAAGACTTAAATATAAGACCTAAAACTATAAAACTCCTAGAATAAAACAGAGAAAACACTTTAGGGTATTAGTCTAGTAATGATTTTATGGCTAAGACCTCAAACACACAGACAAAAAAAAAAAAAAATACAGATACATGGGACCATAGTAAATGTAAAGCTTTCTTCATAGCATAGGAAACAAGAAAATGAAGAGAAAATCTATTGAACGAGAGAAAAAATATTTGAAAACTATTCATTTGACAAGAGGCTAATGTCAAGAATATACAAGGAACTCAAACAATTAAACAGTAAAAAATAAATAATCCCATTAAAAGGTGAGCAATAAGACACGACTAGACATTTTGAAGAAGAAGACACACAAATGGCCAACAGGTATATGAAAAAATATTCAACATTACAAATCAGGGAAATGCAAATGAAAACAGCAGTGAGGTATTATTTTCTTCCAGTTAGAATTGCCATTATTAAAAGATAAAATATACAAATGATGGTGTGAATGCAGAGAAGGGGAATATAAATGAACATAACCACTATGGAAAACAATATAGAGATTTCACAGAGAACTAACGGTAGAACTATTATAGCACTCTCACTACTAGATGTTTATGAAAAGAGAGGAGAACAGTGTATCAAAGGGATGCCTGCACTCCAGTGTTTGTCACAGCAGTATTCTCAATAGCCAAAATATGGAGTCAATGTAACTGTCCATCACTGGACAAATGGGTAAAGAAAATGTGGTGTATATGTACAATGGAATACTACTCAGCCATAAAAAGAATACAATTATATCATTTGTGGCAACATGGATGGAACTGGAGGCCATTATGTTCAATGAAATAAGCCAGGCACAAAAAGAAACATATATGAAAGCTAAAAAGTTAATCTCATCAATGTAGAGAATAAAATGGTAGATACCAGAGGATTGGAAAGGTCTGTGGGTGGACAGGGGGAATGGAGAGAGGTTGGCTAATGGTTAAAATGTATGGTTAGATAGAAGATGTAAGTTCTAATGTTCAGTGGTAGAGTAGGGTGACTACGATTAGCAACAGTGTATTATATATTTCAATATAGCTAGAAAAGAGGACTTGAAATGTTTCCCAACACATGGAAATGTTAAATACTCAAGGTGATAGATACCACACATACCCTGAATTGATCATTATATATTCTATCTGTGTGAAAGATGATCATGTGTACCTCACAATATGTAAATATGTATAAATTTAAAAAACCCACAGCAGATGCAAAGAGAAATAGAAACACATTAATAATAGTATATTTTCACTTTCAGTGCAAAAACAGGTCTAGTGGGCAAAAAAAGAAAAGTTACCAAAGAGTGAAACAACATAAAAAACATATCAGATCTTTTGGGTAATAGAGATTTTGCTTACTTCTAAAGTGCACATAGAAAATTCACAAAAAGTGATCAAATATTAAGGCACAAGTAAAATAAAGATTTTCATAAAGTTGGAATTTTACAAACAATATTCTGTTATCACAGTGCAATAAAACCTACAGCCAAAATTTTAAAAGATACTTGCATTGGGAAATTAAAAGTATCTACTAAATATTTCTGATATAAAATTAGAAAAAATTTTAAAAATGTGGTAAAATGTAATGAAAATACTACATATCAAAAACCAAATGCATTTTAGCCTAGTGATCACATAAAAATTTATAGCCCTACACAAGTAATAAATAAAAGTAAGTGAATTACATTCCCAACTCAAAATGCATTTGACTGAATCCAACACTGATATGTGATTTAAAACTCAAAGAAAACAAGGAATAGAAGAGGACTTCTTCAGTCTGGGAAAGAGCATCATACTTAATGGTAGAAGACTGTATGCTTTTCCACTGAGATCAGAAACAAGCAAGGATGTTTGTTTGTGTGATTTCTATCCAGCATTGCACTGGGAGTCCTAGACAGTGCAATAATGCAAGAAAAAGAAATCATAGATATCAGGACAAGGCAAAGAAAAAGTAAAATTTTGGTTATTTACGGAAGAGACTGTCTTATTGTAGAAAACCCAATGGAATGTACAAGAAATCTATTAGAACTAATAGCCATGTTGTAGGTTACATGGTCAAAGACAAAAATCAATTGTATTTCAATATATTAGCAACAAGTAATCAAAATATAAAAATGCCATTTATAATACCATAAAATAAAAAATGCTTAGGGTTGAATTTAACGAAAGATGTGCCAGACTTAATATGAAAGCTATAAAACGTTGCTGATGAAAATTTAAAAAGATCTAAATAATTGGAGAGATAAACCACTTTCATTCACTAAAGACTCAATTTTCTTAGGGTTTAAATATTCCCAAATGGATTTATAGATTTGGTGCAAGCCCATATCAGCAGATTTTTGTTCTTTTGCTTGTTTGTTTTGGCAGAAATTGGCAACTTGGTTCTAAATTTATATGGAAATATAAAGATCTAAGAATAGCTAAAGCAAAAATAAGAAGGAAAAGTCGAGTGGACTTATACTGTGTAGTATCTACTTAATTTCAAAACTTATAATGCTACAGTGATCAAAATTGTGTAGTCTGGCATATATGCTTAATTGATTTTGGCAAGGGGGTAGATGCTATTCAATGGGTGTAAAAGATAAACTTTTCAACAAATTATTGGAATAATCAGCACAATAAATAACATGTTTTCCATATATGTTAGTTATTACTATTTTACAAATGAAGAAATAGTAAGTTTGGAAATGCTAAATAACTTGCTCCAGGTCACCCAGATGAGAATTCAAACCCATGTTGAAAGCTGGACTGATTTTCAAGTCTATGCATTCTCACCATAGGGTTGTCTCCCACTGAGGAAACTATCTGTTACTACTTACTTTATAAAAATATGTCCTTTATTTCCAACCTGATTACAAACTCTTCAAGGGTGTTATGTCATGCATTTCTAAGCATTTTTTAATAATATAATTTAGCATTCCCTAGTAGACAGGTTATAGATAAAATATATTTGAAGACAATGCGGCATGAGCAGGTAGCACAGTGACACCGGAATGTGGTCTTACTGACTGGATGCTGTGTCCCCAGTCCCCATGCACTGTCTTATAAGTAGACAGCAGTAGGGATGTGCTGTCTGATGCTGCCACATCATACATCTTAGGAAAGGAATTTGGAAGTTTTTTTTACCCCAATCTATTTTGACCTAAAACCCCTTTAAACCCCTTCCCAGTTCCATTTGGCATTAATTTCTAAAAGGCAGATTGTGGAAGTGATTTTTCCTTTCAGATGAAAACTAACCCAGGGCAGTGGTTGCGAACTTACCCGAGTTGAGGGGAGAGGGCAGAGTCCACTCGATGAAAGGATGCCGGTCAAAGGTGTTGGCTCGCTGGCACTTCTGCAAATCCCCATCATTTTGGATCATGTCCACAATCTCTTGTGTCCAGGTTGTGCCTAGAAGTATTAGTTATTTTCTATTCCAGACATTTGCCACACAGTTTAATTCTATTTCCTGGATTATTTGGGTATTCAGTTAAATTCACGTTTGCTCGGTGTGGAGCAGAATCGTCTCTGTTGGCCACTCCCTGCACCCGCTACCAGCATGGGTAGGGCTTCTGGCTGACACCAAGAGTGGGTGGATGGTGCTTCAACTTGCCGCCCAGGGAGGGCAGGGTTTTTTTGTGTTAACCGGGATGGGTAGGGCTTCTATGTGCCACCCAGTGTGGGCAGGACCTCTCCTGTGTGCACCGGTGGCCCTGTGCTCCTCATGATGGCCCGCTTACTATCTGCTTTCTTGCAGCCCTGAGAGCTAAGCACAGGGAGGGCCTCATCCTTTTGTTCTCTTTTCCCTCATACCTTTAGAGGCACAGGCCTTTAAGCCCAAGAAATGTAGCTTGATTGAATGAATATTGAATCAAATGAAAGCAGGGAGATATATAGATGAATTAGCCTTTGCACCTGTGCTAACAAGCTTGGAGCTATTTTGGAGGGGAGGAATAAGATGTGACAGAGACTGCTTCTTGCATAGTTACTATTCATGCCTCCCTTCTCTTACAACTTAACAGAGTCTCAGAGTCTCTGAGCATGTGCCTGCTTGGCTCAAGGTGACATTTTCTAGTCTTTCTTGCAGCCAAATGGGGCCATGCCACTAAATTCAGGGAACTTGTCTTTAAAGGGAGAGAAAGTGACATTATTTCTTCCTTCTTACCTCCTTGCTACTGTTTTTTCTCACTGCAATTATTTCATTAAAAACAATTCAAGCTGGGAGAGATGGTTCACACCAGTAATACCAGCACTGTGGGAGACTGAGGAGGGAGAATTGCTTGTGCTCAGGAGTTTGAGACTTGCCTGAGTGAGAGTGAAACCTCGGCTCCTAAAAAAATGAAAAACCCAGCCGGTGCTGTGGTGAGCTCCTGTAATCCCAGCAGCTTCCAGAAGCTGAGGCAGTGGATTGCCCACAGCCAGAGACCAAGGTTGCAGTGAGCTATGACACCATTGCAGTCTGCTCAGGGCATAGGGTGGGACTCTTGTCTCAATAACAACAACAACAACAAAAGATAAAGAAATAAAAATAAAAAATAAGCAAGGAAATAGAAACTCAAAATGTTAAGGGGGTACAAATGTTTTTGTTACCTGGATACCTTGTATAACGTCTAAGTTGGGGCTTCTAGTATGCCCATCACCATAATAGTGTTCATTGTACCTGATAGATGAGTTTTTACCTCTCACTCCATTCCATGCTGCCCCCCACTTGGATTCCAATGACCTTTACATTATTTTATGCCTGTGTGTGCTTGTCATTTAGCTCCCAATAACTAGAGAGCACATGTGGTGTTTGTTTTTCCATTCCTGAGATACTTTGTTTAGGATAATAGTCTCCAGTTGCATGCATGTTGCTGCAAAAGACATTATTTTATTTATTTATTTTGAGACAGAGTCTTACTCTATTGCCCCTGGCTTGAGTGCCTTGGCATCATGACTCACAGCAACCTCAAACTCTTGGGCTGAAGCGATTCTCTTGCCTCAGCCTCTCAAGTAGCTGGGACTACAGGCACCCACCACAATGCCTGGCTATTTTTAGAGATGGGGGTCTTGCTCTTGGTCAGGTTGGTCTTGAATCTGTGAGCTCATGCAATCCACCTGCCTTGGCCTCCCAGAGTGCTGAGATTACAGATATGAGCCACTGCATCCAGCCATCTTATTTCTTTCTATGGCTTGATCCATTCATGAATTTGCTGAGCTCAGTGACTCACTATAATCCTGGTACTTTGGGAGGCCGAGGTGAGAAGATCACTTGGGACTGGAAGTTTGAGACCAGCCTGAGCACCATGGAGAGACCCTCTCCATCTCTACAAAAAATAGAAAAATTAGCCTGGCACACACCTGCAGTTTGAGATACTTGGGAGGCTGGGACAGGAGGATCAACTCAGCCTAGGAGTTTGAACTTGAAGTAGGATGTATTCATGACATTGCACTTCAGCCTGGGCAACAGAATAAAACCCTGTCTCAAAAAACAAACAAAAAAGCAAAACTTGCTGCTCTTTGGATGTGCACGTGACGGAAGCAGTCATATAGGACTATGGAGATGATGGAGCAGAAACAAAGAGTTTGGTTTGCTGATAATCAGTGTAACCACCATGTAATCCCTTCAGATTAATTTTTCATTTGCTTTATTTTGGATTTTCCAACATCTGGATCCTAAATTGAATCCTAACCAGTGCAGAAGAGGTGTGTAAACGAACATGTGGGTAAGTAAAAAGCTGGGCTGTCGGGGAGAGAGCTAATTCTCCACCAAATATCTACTTTCCTCATCACTAGTTTTGGGGTCTCTGTGGCATGCAGCTAAGCCTGGTAGTACTAACAACTGATATGGGAGACATATACCCAGATCACTGAGAGATAAATGGTTCAAAGGAAGGGCTGTAGAGGAGTGCTAAATGCTACAGCAGTTCAGAACGGGAGGGCTGACCGACTGCAGAGGGCTCAGGAGGGCTCAGCTGAGGAGGAATTCCTATAGCTAGGAATACCTATAGCTTTGCAATAAGGAATGGAAGCAGCAATAGAATGTCCCCTTCATGTGGGGGTAGGGCTTGCCAGCTGTAGAACCTTATAAGCTAAGATAAAGGCAGCATGTCATGGTGGGAGGGAAGTAGGGCTGACAGCAAGTTGAGAGTTGGTGGGAGAGGTGGGGTGGGGGGACGGTTTTGGACCTTTGGATGAAAGGCCTTGGGGTGGGTTCCATAATTTCCAGGGTGGACTAAAACAAAATTTCTGCCCTGGGGAGATAGGGGTTTAAGTTCATATCTGGGCAAGAGAAGTGTTCAGTGCAAACTAGACAGAAAAAAGGAGATTATTGAGAAATTAAAATCTGCTAACAATGAGCCTCTACCCACATTTATTAAGTAAGTCCTGTCCAGCAAATGCTGAGTGGGAGAGAAGGCAATGAGGCTAAGGAGGAATTTGCAGCCAGTGAGGATGGAAGCACATTTCACAGAAGTGGGTGAACAGTCCTTTTCTGATTATCTTTCTGGTTATGGACTGTCCATTGTCCTCTTATTGAGTCAAGTGCCTAGTGACTTTCCTGAAATGGTTACAGCTTAAAGTTCATTACCTCACTTGGTCGCACTGCTTGAAATTATAAATACAGCTGACATAGGGGGATTATTAGTCATTACCACAGTCTCCCCTGGTGGGGATATTTCCTATTCCTCTATCTACACAAGTCTGGGACACTTTCCTAATTCTTGATTTTCCCACAGACACATTATTTTCTAAGGCTTTGGTAAATGTCACCCCCTCCCCACTTTCCCAGATCCTCGCCTGCCCCCTCACATAAGTTTTGGACCCAACTGTACCAGCACTTTTATACTGAGGTGAAAAGTACTCAGTTCCACGTCTGCCTCCTGCCACTGGGAGGAGCTTCTTTGAGGCAAGGGCTGTGGTTAATTCCAGGGGAGCTTATGGGTGAGAGCAGGGACTGGCAAGATTTACTGTAAGAACTTCTATGCAGTCTGTCAGATTCTGTGCTCTTAAATCGCTTTGTAATTCATTCCGGCCTTCAGGGACTTGGGATTCTGTCCACATCTTTATCAGGGACCCAAATAAATGGAGGATGCTGGGCCTGAGGGAGCTGCAGCCTATGAGCAAGTCTGCTTTACACTTTTCCCAGGGGCCAGCCCTGTTGAAACCCTGAGTATTTTAAATTAGGAGGCTCACTTCTGGTGTCAGTCTCTGCTAGCTCTGGCTTGATGGACATGCTCTCATACCTACCTGCCTTTGCATAGGTTGCAATGAGGAGATCATCAGGTTTTGCTTGGAAATTCCAGATTTTGTCCCAATTATCACTTATCGCCTTGGCCATGAGGATTCCATTCACTTCTTTGGTTTCTGGTTGTGGGTATTTTTCTTCCAGCTGTAGATCTTTCATGTTCTCCAAGGACATCTTGCTGTGTGGACTGGAGCGGTGTTTCAGAGAAAGGAATGCATGTCAATTCTAATAGTTAGAACAGTTCAGTCCAGAAAAAAAAAATTATATCAGAGAGTTAAGAGGGGGTATGTGGTGGGAATTCATTACTGTGTTTCCTGTTAACTTAGGTGAGAGAAGTCAAAACTGTGGGAGCCTGAACATTGTAAAAGCTTCGTTTCAGGGTGTAGAGATGATAAAGAAATAAACACGTGTCTGATGGAGATGACTACCAGGCAGGATGGCAAATCTGGGAGATGTGTTAGACTAGGGCTGCTTTGGTTTGGGCTCATCAGAGATGTTTGTCTGAGGCCTGAGGGTCAGGCAGAGGCAGCCTTGGGGAGCCCAGGGGCAAGGAGTGGAGGGCATTAAGTTCACAGATTCCTGTCCACCAAATAAGGAGGAACCTCAGTTTGCTTAGGGGAGTAGACCCGACTAGTTTGGAATATGATAATATTTTCCATAGTAGATCACTTTTTTAATGTCTATTAAAATATTGAAATTAAACTTATTATAGAAATAGTATAAATTAAATCAAACCATAGAATCACTATTTTTGTTGTAAGTTTTGTTGGAACATTTAGTAAGTGCTTGTTATGTAGACAGAAGTTGGCACTTCAGAATATCTAACAGATGAACTTTCAAGTTGGAAGTTAGTATGTTATTAAGTGATTTAATATTATGCTTGAGATTTTAGGTTGAAAGTTCAGATGATTTTACCAAGCTTGACAATATTTTAGAGAATTTAAATGTTAGCATATTCATAAACTTGATTTACTAGATTTGTAAGATTTATTGAAGTTGGATTTTTTTTCTTTTTGTTGTTAGACAACTGAAGTACATATTAAGAAAACAGAAGAACATATTAAGTTATGTGTAATTTAAAATACCTAGGGAAATTTTATTATCTATGTTGAAAAGCCTTATGGAAAACATTTATCATATTTCCTAGATATTCTGAGGCCTAGTAAGAAGGCTTGAGACAGAAGGACATTGGGCTGATGTCAGAAGAATCCATTCTGGTCTTAATTCTGAGTTTTGCTTCCTTCAGCTGGCAAATGAGGGGGTCACACTGTCATTGTAAGCTCCCTGTGACTTAATAATTGCATATTAATATAACATTTTTATTTGATCAAAGTCAAATAAAATCATGACCACTCCATTTATGAGTTGCTTGCTGAGGCCTCTTCTCTCAGTTATAGCCTTTAAAGTGATCAGCCAGCACATGCAGTGTGCAATGGCAGTGTGTGACTCTGCAACTTGCCTGCCCCTTGCTGTCCTCCACCTTGGGTCTCTCAGACAGGTAGGACACACCACATCTAGGACAAAGTCTAAGTTCAAGACTTCTTAAGTCTTTAAGGCCAGTCTTTGGCAGGCCTGAAGATGCTTGGAAGACACTGGGATGCCCCCATCCACCCGGAGAGCTGGGTGCATCTGACTCCTGAGGGGATGGGATCTGGCCCTGCCTTCCCATCCATTTGACCTAAGCAGGTCCAGTCTTATCTGTCTTCTATTTTGGGGATCCTGTACATTTTATTTCTAACAAAGGGTTCTGGAATTAATAAAACAAGTGTGATACCACCTTTATAGGACACTGCTCTCCCTTCTAAAGTGAAAAAAAGCAGCCCATGTTAACAGCTGAACATTGTAAAAGCTTTGACTTTTTCAGGAATTGAAGTCCTTAAGGTGACTGAAGATGAAACCTCACAGGTAGGGGAGAAGGGACAGCTGGAGGTGTGTCCTAAAGCCGCACCAGGCAAAAGAGAAATTTTTGAAGAACTTTCTTTTGTCCTAAAAATTAAATGAGTTATAGCAGAATATTATCTACAGCTAAAAAGAAATGAGTTACCAAGCCATGAGAAGCCATGGAGGAACCTAAATGTCTGTCACTAAGGTTGAGAAACCAATCTGAAAGGCTACATCCTGTATGATTCCAACTATGTGCCCCTCTAGAGAAGGCAGAACTATGGACACAGTAAAAGATCAGTGGTTTCCTGGGTTGGGAAGGAAAATGATCAGACAGATGACACAGGATTCTTAGGGCAGGGAAACTACTCTCTATGATACTATAATAGTGGATAGGTGTTGTCATACATTGTTAATACCCATAGAATATACAGTACCAAGAGTGAACCATCATGTTCACTCAGGATGCTGGGTGATAATGATGTGTCTAGCCATGGAGGGTCATAGATGCAGTAACAAATGTCCCACTCTGGTTGGGGTGGCAAGACTGGCGGAGGCTATACATGTGTGCAGGTTGCGGGGAGGATACAGGAAATCTCTGCATACCTTGTGCTCAATTTTGCTGTAAACCTAAAACTTCCCTAAAAATAAAATCTATTTAGAAAAATGAAATGTTTTTCATTTTTCTCCTGTGATATATCTATTAATATTTCACATAAAAATGATTTCCTTCTACCAGAATGTATAAGAAAAATTGATGCATCAGAAGTATGTATTATGTTTTAGGCATATCCAGGCCTACTACACATATTTTGCAACATTTGTGATTTTGTTGAAGAATAAATTTGATGCATTACCAGTCCCTGTAAGGACAGCTTTGATGGGGTCACAGAGACACAGAACGTAAAGAATCAGCTCTAAAGTTGGAAAGTGAACGCAGGCCAGTGAAGCTGACTTTGGCACATGTTGCCAATATACCTGTTCGTGCTGCCTCTTTCTCCACAATGGGAGGCATGTTCTTTTTATTTATTTATTTATTTTTGAGACGGAGTCTCAAGCTGTTGCCCTGGGGAGAGTGCCTTGGCGTCACACCTCACAGCAACCTCAAACTCTTGGGCTTAAGCGATTCTCCTGCTTTAGCCTCCTGAGTAGCTAGGACTACAGGCTCCTGCCACAATGCCCAGCAATTTTTTTTGTGGTTGCAGTTGTCATTGTTGTTTTAGCCTCCAGAGCTGGGTTCGAACTGGCCAGCCTTGGTGTATGTGGCTGGTGCCCTATCCACTGAGCTACGGGCGCCTCCCGGGGACATGTTCTTATGAGTTCTTTTAGAAATTGGGTAGAAGTTTGAGATATTAAAAATGGCGTAATCTTCCAAGTGTAGAGAAGTGTGATCAATTATTCCACAAAGCCTCAAGAAGGACAGAATCTGGTTCCTGATGGACATGCTTTGCAGCTGCCATCACTCTCCTGTCCTATACTGTGTTTGCTCCACCTTGGACTTACTTCTATATCCTGGACAGGACTAGACCTTCAGGACCTCAGGTTGTGTAACTACACACATGGCCCTGGGTGATAAATCTTTAATTCATTCTTTAAGACCCTCTCAAATACAAGTTTGGGGAAATGCCTCCAAGATGTTGGACTAGAGACATGCCTCATCAGCCCCTCTCAATGAGGTCAGGGAGAAGAGTGTCTAGTGGCCTCCATAGATGGTCTTGCCCAGAAGCAACATTGTGATATCACAGTGAGACTGCGTGGGACACCAGAAGCCAAAAAAGATAAGATGGGTGGGAGGCCTACAGAAAGCCATGCAAGGGAATGCCATGATACAGGGACAGAGCCCACATGTGGAATCCCAGGGAGATTAAGTCTGCAGCAGATTCTCCTCCATCCCTTCCCTTCACAACACCCTGTTGGGTGATCTGGGGATCAGACTGAACTCTGGGAGGGCCTGTCCCTCCATGAGTGGGTATGGAATGAACTGAGCAGGAATTAAGGTCTCACAGGACTCCTCTTAGAGATGGAGCTGGAGGCTTGAGCCTGGGCACTCATAGGAGCACCAGCAGGTGCGAATTTGGACTTGGAACTTGTCCAGCTGGGGGCCTGGCTGCTAGGCACCCCACCACCCTGGGAACTGCAGGGAAGGAAAGGAGAGTGCTGAAAACTTGAACCAGCTGGCACCTGTGGAGGCCCAGTTTCAAGCAGCATTTGAGGGGTCTACCTACTCCCACAGGGAAGCAGGCTGAATCGGGCAGACACTGCCTCTCACACAGATGCCCCTGTAGCTGCCGGGAACTATTTGGATGGCCAAGGTGCATCCCCCAGAAAGTCTAACCTAAGCATCAGGACTTTGTTTCCCCACCCCTACAGGGATCTGACTCTTGCACCTCTATGCCTAGATTAAAATTTTAAAAATCAGGACATCAAGACTGGGTTTTCATGGCAACTAGCTAGTAACTTCCTGCCCCCATCAGATCCAGAATTGAAAGGAGAGTTTTATTGTTGTTTGCTTGTTTTCTAGTTTGTTTGTTTTTAAACCCAGGAGCACCAACTGGTATCCTCTAAAAAAATTTTTTTCTTTTCTTTTTCTTTTCCTATCCTGGAGCCATCTGGCCTCTAGATAACATCTATTTTTTTTTAAATATTAACTTTTTGTTCTTCTCTTGCTTTTTTTCCTTTTTTGGGTTACTTTTCTATTTCCCATCTTTCTCTCATAGTGCTTTTAGACAACCAAAACATCCTGTCTGTTTGTTTTGTTTTTTTGTTTTTGGGGGCAGTCTTGCTCATGGGCTAGACCATGAGGTTCAACAGCCTTGAACCTCTGGGTTTGTGAGATCCTCCTACTTCCCAAGTGGCTGGGCCTGCAGACCCTACCACAATGGAGGGCTGTTTTTTTCTATATTCACTGGAGATGGGGTCTTGGTCTTGCTTGGGTGCATCTCCATTACCAAACCTCAAGTGATCTCCTACCCTGGCCCCCAAAAAGAGCTGGGATTGCCAGGCTGTCTCCCACCTGCAGGGAGAAACTTGGCAGTAGTTTTCTCTGGGGAATTTAAGCTAACTTTTGAGGACAGTTACTCCATAATTTAATAAGGCCATAATGGGGCCAAAGGACAGAAGCCTTGGGAAATTTGGGACTAGGGTAAGAAAAATACTTTTTTCTTCCTTCATATTTTTGAAAAAAAATGTTTTTCTGTTTTGTGCTGGAGAGAGTGATCACATCCCCTGCTTCTTCCTGACTTGCTAAGTGTTCTCCCTGAAGGAAGCTGATTAGTAGTTAAAGATGGGAACTTTCAGCAGTACTCACAGGGTTCCAAGTGAGAGTGGTTCTTCAAGACTTTGCTTTTTGTTGACCCTTGATGACTTTGCTTTCTTTAGTGTTTTCTCCAGGGCAGTTCATGAATTCCGAAGCCCTGACATGTGTCACATATGGAGGAGGGCTTGTGGAGTGGTTCTTGATTATCCTATCCCTTCCTTCCCTTGATATAGGACCTGCTTCAGGGATCAGGTTGCATGTAATTGCGTCAGAGTTGAAGGAGGAGGTGAAGGAAGTAACCAATAAAGCCTAGTCATGAATTGCAGCCAGTTTTCCTGACGGCACAGTCTGGCCCTTGGCTCCAAACTATTTTGTTTCATGGCTATTTCCTGACACTGACAAACCATTTTGAAATTGTAAGTTTGAAATTACAAGGTAGTGTGGCTTCCTTCCCTCCTGTACCTGTAGTGTACATCCATAAAATGGGCAGGGAACTCTTTTCCCAGTGAGCCTAGATGTGTCCTCAGAATTCCCTTAACCCAAATTGCCAGAGAATCACTTCCAATTGGAAAGAGTTGGTGAAAAGATAAAACCTGACTGCCAACCCTGGTTCATCATTTACCTAATGTTCTGATGGAATAAATGCCAAAGATTAAAGATGCAATGATACCTTTCTTGTTGTTATTTAGAATTTCATTTTTTCCATTATTTTTTTATTTTTTCTATTTAGTAATTATTATAAACTAAGCATTTTTTTTGGGTTAGCTTGTTTAATTTAATTGTGCTTCACATGATTCTCTTATCATAAATGTTCCTATGAACATGCCGCGTGGCGATTTTGTATTTGCTAAATTCACTGTTTTTATTTCATAAAAACATAGCTACCTTGTCTTAATGTTATTTTGGATATGTTTTTGTTCCACTGATAGCTTAAACAGCATTTAAATATCTTATTATGTGTGTGAGGGTTAATATGTTAATTTTTATCACTTCTGGTAATTGCCATGCAAAGGCACTGTGGACCTCCAAATGAAATAAGTGAAACAATAAATAGCTAACACTCATTAAAGGCCAGTATATACTGAGCCCAATTTGTAAGAGCTCTACTTGTCTTACTATAATTTTAAAATTTTTACCACAGTCTTGGCACATAGATATTATGATTTTTTCCCATTTTACAGGTGAGAAATCTAAGGCCAAGAGAGCTTCAATAACCCACCCCCCCCCAAGAGTTACACAGCTAATTTGGGATATGAACACAGGGAGGTGACCTTCGAAGCCTTATAGTCATGATTATACAGTCCTTCCTACAGTGGACAGAGAGGTCTTAATGTAAAAGTGATTAATGTAGTTTAATGCCAGGAAGCTTACTTTGACTAACAGAAGCAGAGCTATAGGTTATTCCAGATTTTGAAGTAATGACTTTAAAGGAAATTAGATTAGCAAACTGGTCATTGTCTAAATAAACTATATTTCATACTTTTATATGTTAAACTAATAATCTTTGAAGCCAACCAGGTTATTTATATGTATAATAATACATTTAAAAATGTTAAAACAATGGCCTCCGAAAGATACTTGCTCTAAGTTAGTGGTTCTCAACCTTCCTCATGCCGCAATGTATTTTCATTGTTAAAAAGGGGTCGCAACCCATAGGTTGAGAACCACTGCTCTAAAGTATAAAACTTTAAAATACTATGCATTTAACGTCAATTTACTCCATTTGTTCTAGGGGAAAAGAATGAAGCGAGAGAAATAGTATATTGGCAATTTCTGGAAATGTTATGTTCTGGACTGTTAGTCCAGAATAATCATCACTGTGGCCCCTACTGAGGCCCATACCCAGAACTGCAATAATGGTCACGTGAAAGATGCATGTTGAATTGTGAATTACAAAAAAAAAATTGCAATAATTGTGTTGATTCTTCTGTCCACGTGTAAATGCTTTAGGACTTCTGACTGGACTAGCTAATCATAGGGATGGTAGAAATGACCTAAGAAATCTGAAATGCTAGTCACATCTGGACCATGACATTTGAAAATCATGAGTGAATTTGTGAGCACTAGGAATGAAATACAAAGTATAGGGACTTACTCAGATTATTCCAAACAAGATAACTATGGAGCTTTGTCTGACTTCTATATGTAGATAGGTAGTCCTCATTTGTACGTTAACCCACCCTTCCAACAAATAGTTACTGAGCACCTTCTATGTGCTAGGATTGCTTACCTTTTGTTATTGTGGGGAAGAGCTTCCAATCCAGTATGAGGAGGCAGACCCCATGTAATAATAAAATAATAAGATTGTGGAAGGTGCTGTGCCATGAAGAAACTAAGTGGTGGAATGTGGACCTGAGGAGCTAAGCAGAATGAGAGCCTTGGTGAGGGAATGCCAGGTCCTGAGAGCCCCATGGAGCCAGACCAGCTCCTGAGCCAACAAGAGGCTCAAATCCATGTGGTCGTCAGGGGCGAATGGTGGGGTGAGATCAGGAGGGTAGGGAGAGGTCAGGCCAAGTAGGCTTTGTGAGTGACTTGGAGAGAGTTGGGCTGGCTTTTATTCCAAATCAAGGGGGGCCCTTGGAAGGGTTTAAATCTACTTGCTTAAAATCAGAACTCTGATATTGTTTACTTGATTAAATTATACAATTTAATCAGGCCAAGCACAGTGGCTTGTGTCTGTAATCCTAGCACTCTGGGAGGCCAAGATGGGTAGATTGCCTGAGCTTTGAGACCTGCCTGAGCAAGAGTGAGACCCCATCTCTACTAAAAATAGAAAAACAAACTGGGTACTATGGCAGGCACCTGAAGGCCCAGCTACTCAGGAGGCTGAAGAAAGAGCATCATTTGAGCCCGAGAGTTTGAGCTTGCTGTGAGCTATGATGTCACAGAACTCTACCCAGGGCACCAGAGTGAGACTCTGCCTCAAAAAAAAAAAAAAAAAAAAAGATTAATCAAATTTATTAAATTATCACAATAAATTATTATATAGGCTTGAGCCTCTTGTTTGCTCAGGAGAAGTTTATCTTGTATTGGTAGCTTGAAATCAATCACAATGAAAGGATTTATTACTTGTCAAATGCTATAAATCAGGGCTTGATTTATTATATTGCTGATCTTCTAGACTTAAGAAAATAATGGAGAAAACATTAATAATTCAGACTAAATTTTAAAATGTGAAAAAAAAATCAGAACTCTCATTTCCTTTGGTCAGAGAGCACACTGGTTGCTGCTGGAGAGTTCTTCATAGGGGACAGGAATTCTGCTGACTAAGACCAGCTCAGAGACTCCTCTGCAGTCAAATGATTGTTCACTGGGATTTATTCTGTCTTGAAGTAATGGAAAAAACCATTCACTTTATAGGCATCTTCTGGACTAAATGTGTTGGCAATGGTGATGGGAACATGTACTCTGGCTCATATTTGTCTGGGAGAAGAACTAGTCAGCCATCCCAGTGGCCTTACCTGTTGGCTGTTCAGTGGAAACACCTGCTGAGAGTATAGACTTACCACTTGGACACCTGTATGGATCATTTATTTCTCTCCACAATAGATGTGTTTTCAGGGAAAGCTGTACTCACTGCTCAGTTACCTGGGAGATTAGAGGATTTCATCATTAGTGAAAATAAGCTCAATTGTATGTGAGCATAAAAAGATTAAAGGATTAAAGAATTGTTTACCTGCCCCTGAGGAGGTGGCCACTTGCAGAGCCTGTGAACAGAAGCATGGGTGCGGGGAGGCTTAGCAGGACTATCGGCTGGCTGGCTTCCTCCTTCCTTACAGGGTGAAGAGGGAAACTGTGGTGGAGTGAAATTCTCTTCTCAGAAAGGCACAGTGTAATAATTTTAGTCAGAAAAAGCAAATAACAATAAAAAAAAAGAAAGAAAGAAAGAAAGAAAAACCCAAACAGGTGAGAACAGTAAACTTTTCTGAGAAATGGAGTCTGACCCCCAGGAAATTTACTGTCCCACTGTTGATTTCCTAGACTAATAGACTTCAGTCTTGAGTCTTTATAAAGACTGACGTTCCTGAGATCTGGAATGAGTCTTAACCTGTACATCCTTGGTGACTGTTACTTGTCCTAGTTTGTAGCGGGCAGCCACAGGGCAGCAGGTGAGAGGAGAGCTCAGTGGGGGTGGCCGGCAGGCACTGGGTTTGTGCTGTCATGAGGAAACTCACAGTTCCCAAGTGAGGGAGGCTGAAGCTGGAGCCAGATTGTCCTGGGCCTGTCAGACACTCCTGATGGTGACATGTGGAGGCTTTATCTGGGGATTCTACAATTGGGGCTCTTGGATAAGCACTGAGCTCCCTCTTGCTCAGGCAGGAATAGTGGCACAACAGCTCTCCACCAGATGGCCAGAAAGTGTCTCCCCTCTGCTCCCCACCACTCCTGACATGATTAACAAACCACTCAGCTCAAAGCTGAGTGGAGAGAGAAACACGGATACATTTGTTTGTTAAAGGTCAACAGGAAGCAGTCTTTAGTATGACACAGTGTTCCTCTGACCACTGTCAACTTAGTTTTTGGCTAATATCTTTTGATGGGCTGAATTGTGTCCCTTCCCCCACCCCAATTCAAATGTTGAATTCTTAACCCCTCCTACCTCAGAATGTGGCTGTGTTTGGAGGTCAGCCCTTAAGAGGAAAATTCGGTTAAAGTGAGGTATTTAGGGTGCATCCTCATCCAGAATGACCAGTGTCCTAAATAAGAAGGGATTTGGACTTGCCAACACATTCATCTTGAAGTGTAAGCCTACAGAACAGTGAGAATATAACTATCTGATATTTTGGCCACCCAGTCCATGGTACTTTGTCATGGAGTCCCTAGCAGACTGATACAGACCTGTTCCTGCTCTGAGAGTCAGATAAAGCTACCCTTTCCTTGCTGTCTTTTTTTGAGCTGTGTCCCCTGGTCCAGGCTATATCATGCTCCTCTCCTAGGGTGACTAAATTTTGTCATCCCATGAAGTGAAATGACAGACTTCCATTAATCATCATGGGACAGTGGCTATAACTGCACTCTTTCGTGGGCACACTGGGAGGTAGGGTCATCCCCCTCTTTTCTGTGCCCTCTCATCACACTGTGATTTCCTTCAAGACGTCACTTAGTGTGTAGTTAGCAAACCTCTTAATGAACATCTTCTCCCTACTAGGAATGCCATGAGCTCCTCAAGAGTGGAGCTGTGCCCTGTGGCCTCTGTCTCCCTCAGCGCCAGAGGGGTGGCTGGCATATCGAGAGCACTCGACACTTGCCTAATGAATACATGAATGATGGATCCATGTATAGACTCAACAACTAGACAGCCTCAAAGCAACTACTGTGAGGACTCGGGGGACCCTACAACAGTCAGGCAGTCAGACACTGAAGGTTGATGGAGCAAGATAGACTCAGATTTAGTTATCTCGGGTGAAATAACCAATGAGGGCCTGGAGAGGCATACTCTGTCACTAGCACCAGAGAAGGCTAGCAAGTGCAGCCCCAAACAGACTTCCCAAGGGTCCTTTTATTTAGCAGAGAGCCATAAAATGTGCTGAACACATGGACCATAAGATTAATAATAGCAATAAAGGAACTGGGCATCCCAAGCAATCATTAACAGTAAAGAACAGGAAGTAAAGGGGAAAAAATCATAAAAGCACATCATGTGATTCCAAAAATCCAATCAAAGAAATAAAAGGGTAAACTTTAACTTTCCTAACTTGCTTTGGTGATTTCCATCTATACCTTAGCAAAGCTCAGTATATAGTAATCTTTAGTTGCTAAGTAATCCATTCTTACCCCATGATGACTATTCAGCTGTTTACAGTATTGGGGTGGGAGGTGGGGTGGAGGCCCTAGACTCTGGCCAAACACATCCTCTGGAATGCTAGCCCTGAGCCTCCAGGGGCAGGCATCCCATTTAAACTGCCAGGCTATTACTAGCTTATGTGCAATGCATCAGCACAAGGGGATCCTGGCCTAAACTGCACTATGTCCTTAACTAATACCCACAAACATTGCATGTGCAGTTCAAAAAACTTTCTAAGTGTAGAAGGACAACAAAAGTGAAAAATAACTTCATGGTCTAATAAACTTGTAAGCATTAATTGAAAACTGAATGTAAGAAAAAAATTTAGAGGTTCAAAGGCATGTACCTCTGTAAAGGGTGTCTATAAAATTTGTGTGCAATTTAAAATAAAATATTTAACATTGCACAAGAACTTTATGGACACCCTCTATAATGACAACCCCAAATAACTACTAACCCAGGTAAAGATCTCATTACTGAAGGGCTATTAAGCCAAAAGTGAGGATGTGCCCGGGAAAGACAACCACCATATACAAATTAGCGGCTGTTTTTCCAAAGTGGAATTTGAGAATTGAGATTTGAAAGGGGATAGGGCACATAGAAAGAAATGAAAAGGAGTGAGGTGGGTAGGGAAACAAAATGATTACATTCTCCTGAGACCCATGAAATCTGCTTTACCTAAGATAAGGTAGAAGAGAAAAAGGGATTGAAAAAAGCATTGGTTATGCAGGAGTCTCTGAGGAGGCAGAAGAATGTGTGATGGCCTCTGGTTGGAAGCATGGCTTTTGGTGTGGGTGAGCTAAAGGACAGCCAGGCTCACAGAGGGGTGGTTACAGCCTCAACAATACTCTGCTGATTGTGCCCGGGTTCTGCCTGGAAGGTGCAGTTCATTTCCTTCCCTTCATGGATGGACAGGTTGTGTTTTTGTAGCTGTCCTAAGCCAAGAATCTCAGCCCCTGGGTCGCTACACAACTGGATCCACAGCCAATGCCCCCATCACCCACTCAGAATAAGGCATCTGGAGAAACAGTGGGTCCTGGGAGAACTACAGGTCTCCTGGAGCTTGGGGATTCAAGGAAGGCTCTTCTAGCTGAGAGGACAACATGGCCAGATGGCCTTTTAAGACAAATGAGAACGGGGCTCCAATGTCCCACTAGTTGAGACCTTCTCCTGCCCTCCCTGGCTCACTGCTGCTGTGGCAGTGTGGCTTTTCTGCTCAGAATTGGTGAAGATTCCACAGGGGACAATTAAGCCAGGGCACTTGTAAGCCCTCAGAGTTCCCTTCACAAGCAGGACTCCACAGAGGTTGGGGCTCACTCCTTTTCCTCTAAAAAGCCATAGCAAGTGCTTTCATACAGCCCCAAGGACAAACCTACCACCTCCCCTGAGGGAGTACAGGCTCGTAGCTCCCTCTCTGAGCCGTCTGTCTCTTCTGGGAGGAGGTGCCTCCCTTCGGGGAAAGTCCCTGTCTCACTATTGACTATAAAAGGTCTAGTTGCCCCACATGAAAGATACAGATGGAAGGAATGGATTAAAAACAACAACCCAAATATCTACTATCTCTCAGAAATCCATTTAAGGAGTCATAGAGACTTAAGGTTAAGGGGTAGGAAAATATTCCACACAAACGGAAACCAAAAACAAAAAGAGAGACTTTAAATGAACAACAGTAAGAAAAAGGCAAATACGGTCATCACACAATGAAAAAGAGATAATTTCAACAAGAAGATATAACGATCCTAATTATATATATGCATCTAACACCAAATCCAGATTCATAAAACAGTATCTCTAGAGAGACCTAAGTAAGGAAACAAAGTGCACCTTAATAATAGTGGAGGAATTCAAAACTCTGCTGACAGAACTAGACAGCTCAGGGCAGAAAATTAACAAAGAGATGTCGGACTTAAGTGAGATGTTAGAACAAATGGACCCAACAGAAATTACAGAACATTCTACCCACAAAGTGTGGAATATACATTGTTTTCATAAGCACATGAAACATTTTCCATGATAGACCTTATGTTAAGCCACATAATAAGTCTCAGCAAGTTTTAAAAATCCCAAATCATTCCATCCTTCTTCTTAGACCACAGAGTAATAAAACTAAAGGGTGAACCAAAAGTCACTGTAAGTAGAAAAAATTAACACACTCATATTACATTTTATATTTTTTGTATTTATGTATCAACATGTGAAGAAATACTTTGTAAAATTTTGTAGTGAATATTTTGTAAATAAAGGTACATTAAGTAACAATTTCTCATTTTCCTTATGTATGTGTGTATGTATGTATGGTGACCTTTAGGATACCCTGTAGAAATTAATTCCAAGAGAAACTTTCAAAACTATACATGGAAATTAAATAACCTGCTGCTGAATGATCTTTGGGCCAACATAAAATCAACATGGAAATCAAAAAATAATTCATATTAGCCAGGTGTGGTGGCTTGCACTTGTAATCCTAATACTCTAAGAGGTCAGGGTGGGAGGATGGCTTGAGCCTAGGAGTTTGAGGTTGCTGTGAGCTAGACTGAAGCCACAGAACTCTAGCCTGGGTAATGGTGTGATTCTGTCTCAAAAAAAAAAAAAAAAAAAAAAAGAAATTCTAAAGATCTCCAGCCTTTTTGCAGCCTCTCCCAACAGTAGTGGGGAGAAATGCATTCAGACCATTCAGACTCCCTGATCAAAGACAGAACCTGGGAGCTGAGAGGAGCAGCAGGAAGGGAAGTCAATGAGGAAAGCAGGTGAAGGGAGGGGAGAGGAGCGGGGGTGGAGACTCCACGTGGACATTTGCACTGTTTGGGCTGCAAGGGAGTCCAGCACCATCTTTAGTGGCCTGCCAGGGTGGTCCGGTGACAAACCCAAACTCTGTACAGATCGGTTGGCCCCACTGGACACTGACAGGAGGTGAGAATGAGCACAGGGAGGTCTTCATCCCCCAACTGCCTGGTGCACAGAGAGGGTCTTGTTGGATAGACTGATGGCTACTCTGAGCCAGAGGTGCAGATCTCTAGCTGAGAGCTTCCCTCATGGATTGCTGGCAGATCCGGGACGGGGATGGCAAGGTGAGAGATGGGAGGGAGGCTTTACTCTTGGGAGATGTTGCCACACCATCACACCTCAGAGAGGCGTAAGAGGTGCAGAGAGCCTACTAGCAATGTGATTGTGGTCTCATAAGTGGTCCCATGGCACATGGCTTCCCACAGGCCTTGAAGCTTTATGGTCTGGACTGCATGCTGCCAGCACAGCCTCTAACCTCCAGGCTTGGGTGGCTCCTGCCAACCTAGTCCCATAGCTTTGCAGTCCAGATTAGAGTGGCCCTGCCCCCAACCCCAGAGGGACACCCCTTTTGGGCTCCAGGTCCTATTTAGATCACTGAGCCTGGGTCCATGCCCCTATGCAGACCCAGGGGCTCCCTATCTATGACAGGGCCCCAATCTGCAACTGGAATTGCAGGTAGGCAGTTCATCTGTGACAGGTTCCAATCTGCAACTGGAATTTGGTAGGCAGTCCTAAAGTGGCCAGCGTCACCCTGGGTCTTGCAGCTACATCCCCAACTACTCCCAACCTCATTCGTGTCCCAGGCCAAAACCTCTCCATTGAGCATTGAGCTGGAAATCCCACACCAGGGGTCAAACTGGCAAACTGATTCACAAAAGCAACTTTAGCTTTTAATTTCAAACCCCAGAGCACCACCTACTGACCTTCATTTACATTTTTTTCTTCCATACCATTTCTTTCCAAGACAACAAAGATTTTCACAAAGTCAATTTCAATTTTAATAATTAAATAAATTTTAATTTTTAATCATTTTTGTTTTAGTTTTTATTTCTTCTTCTATTTTAGCTTTCCCCCTTTTTCTTTAAGGAAGAGTTTAATGATCACAGTTCAAATTTGTTTTGTTTTTGTTTCTTTTTTCTTTTTCTTTTCCCTCTTCTTTCTGTTTCTTTTCCCAAGGCAACAAAGAGGATTTCAGTATTGACAGTCAATTTTTAAAATACTTTTTCTTCCTTTTTTCTTTTCCTTTTCTTTCTACCTCTCTTCCAAGACAAAAAATAGGATTTTAATACTTACTATCATAAAAACAGTATTTTTTATTTTCACTCTTCTTCTTTATCTTCTTTTTCTTTATTAAATCTTGGGATTAGTTCAGCCCATTATCTGGACACATTCCTCAGTTTAGGGGCTTCATATGGAAGCTCTGCCCCCAGCCCAACCCTTCCCAGTTTTGAGAAAATTGGGCTGAGACTCAGGGGACTCCACTCTGTGAAGCCCCCAAAGGCAGCTTTGGCAGGCTATGAGCTGGAAAGGCCACAGGGGAAATTGGTGGCTCATTTAAACAGTGGTGAAGGGGTCTTTTTTTTTTTTTTTGAGACGGAGCCTCAAGCTATCCCCCTGGGTAGAGTGCCATGGCATCACGCTCACAGCAACCTCCAACTCCTAGGCTCAAGTGAGTCTCTTGCCTCAGCCTCCCAAGTAGCTGGGACTACAGGCGCCCGCCACAATGCCTGGCCATTTTTTGGTTGCAGCCATCATTGTTGTTTGGCGAGCCGGGCTGGGGATTCAAACCTGCCACCTTAGGTGTATGTGGCTGGCGTCTTAGCCGCTTGAGCCACAGGCGCCGAGCCAAAGGGGTCTTTGCCCTGTAGCCTTTGAAACATATTGGCCAGCCAGATTTAGAATCCAGGTGGCCCTAAAACCCTGCTGAGTGGGTCAGTGGAACAGCAAACTACCATTTTCCTTTGGTAGATCTTGGAAGGGGTATGGTGAGGTCCATGACAGGGTCTTTGAAGCTGACAGCCTGCTGGCTTTAGTATCTAAGTTGCCCTAAAACCCTTCAGAGCATACCAGTGGAACAATAAACTGCCATTTTGTTTTCACAGGTTCTGGAGGAGTGCCATGAGATCCATATCCCAGGGCCTTGGAAACTGATATCAGCCTGCCAGTTAGTACCAAGTGGCCCTAAAATCCTGCTGTGGGACAGTGGAATAGTGTGATCCTGCTTCTCTTTGGCAGGTCCAAGAAAGGGTGTGGTGAGCTTCACATTCTGGGGCCTCTGAAACCTACAAATGGCCTCCATATATGATGAGCGGGTGGCAGAACAGGCTGCCACTTGGCTTCATCAGGTCCTCTTCCAGGACCTAGAAGAGAGAGCTGTGACGCCAGGACCTGTGGAGAGATATACCCCTGGCATCTCTGAAAGTGATATCAGAAAGTGATATCAGAAAGTGATATCAGAAAGTGATATCACTTTCAGAGGGCTACTCTAGAAGCCATATAGCCCTTCATGTCTGGAAGCCAAGTAGCCCTAAAACCTGCTGAGTAGTTGGTGAAACAAGGAGTTGCCACTTCACCTTGGCAAGTCCTAGAAGAGGCATGCAGAGATCTGTATTCTGGCAAGGCTTGTGTCAACATTCGCCTCCCTGACTGTATTCATATGGCCCCACAGCCTGTTAAATGTCAGAGTGGTGTGCTACCTGGTTAGCCCAGACTCCACCTCCAGGCCCCAACTGCCTCCTATGAGCTAGCTAATTGAATCCAACCAGAATACCTCTCAACTATGATTAAGGGACACCCTAATCTTTTTGCTCAGAGTTAAAATATATATTTATTTTTATATCATGGAGAAAAAAGAATCACAGAATGAGAATGGAAAACTTAGGAGCTAACCCAATCATTTAAGGAGACAGAGAAAAAGAGAGCAAAACACACGTGGGGAGGAAAAAGCAAAACAACCTTGGAAATCTGAAAATTCAGAGCAAATCAACTGCCCAAGGGATTATAATGGAGCTACAGATGAAAATGCCATCCTTAAAGAAATTGCTGAAATGACATAAATGGAATTCAGAACATGGATGTCAAATAAGATGAATGGAATTAAAGGGAAAGTGGAAAAATAAGTCTAAAATTTGTTTCAAAAAAATCAGTGAAGTTAGAGACAAAGTTGCCAATGATTTGGATATAATTAGGAAAGATGTAACAGAGCTAAAGGGTTGAAAGAGGCATTTAAGGAGTTTCAAAACACAGTAGAGAGTCTCAGCAACAGTTCACATCATGGAAAAAAAAGAATCACCAGACTTGAAGGGAAGACTTTTGAGCTAACCCAATCATTTAAAGAGGCAGAAAAGAAGAGAGGAAAAGCAGAGCAAATTCTTAGAGAGATATGGGACTACACAAAGCACACAAACATAGGAATCATAGGTATACTTGAAGGAAATGAAGAGATTCCCTAGAGCATGGAAACTCTAGTTGAAGACATTATAGTTGAAATTTTCCCAGGTATTGCCAGAGACCCAGATGTACAGTTATTAGACAGATGGTTATCAAACTTAAGGATGACTCAATCCAAATATTCAAACAAAGCATATACTATACACATTATAATTGGCCAAAGTCAAAATGAAAGAGAAAATTCTGCAAGCAACCTGGCATAAGCAGCAACTAACCTACAAGAGAAAACCCATTCCATTAGGGTGACAGTGAACTTTTCAGTGGAAACCTTACAAGCCAGAAGAGAGTGGGTTCCCACCGTCAATCTTATCAAACAAAACTACTGCCAGCCTAGGTTCTATATCCTGTAACACTAAGTTTCATATTGAGAAATCAAAACTTTTATTGACAAGCAAAAATGGAGGAAATTTGCCATTACAAGACCAGCTGGGCAGGAAATATTCCAACTTTATATAGACCAATACAGTGGACCAGAAGCAAAGCAAAGATACCCAGAAATGAAAGGACAAAGCCTAGCTTCCATAATGGCCCAAGTGATAAAACAAGGCAACAGATCACACACAAGTCAAACAAATCTATCCTATATACCAATTCTCTCAATAAATGTAAATGGCTTGAATTCTCCACTGAAGACACACAGGCTGGCTGCCTGGATAAAAAACCACAAGCTAATGATCCGTTGTCACTGAGAAACCTACTGTCTGAACAACATGATATCCTGCAATACCATAATAGCCAGGGACTTTAACACTCCATGACAGAACTGGACAGATGCTCCAAGCAGAAAATAAAAAATGAAATAATGGACTTAAAATGACTCTAGGACAAACAAGCTTACAGAACATTTCATTCACCCCAATCTACTGAGTATACACTTCTCTCATTCTCTTATGGATCATTGTCTAAAATTAATCACATCTTAGGACCCAAATTCAATCCTTACAAATTTAAAAGAATAGAAATTATACTTTGTGTATTTTTGGAGCACAGTAGAATAAAGGGAGAACTCAACTCTAACAAAAACCTTCCTCTTCACACAAAGTCCTAAAAACTGAAGAACCTTTTGCTGAATGACAACTGGAACAAGGAGTAGATAAAGAAGAAAATTATTAGATTCCATGAACAAAAACAACAATGAAACCATAGACTATCAAACCTGTGGGATACCGCAATAGTCCTAAGAGGGAAATTTATCCCATTAAATGACCACATTTAGAAGAAAGAAAGAGCACAAATAAACAATATAATGAATCATCTCAAGAAATAGGAAAAGGAAGAGCAATCCAATCCCAAACCCAGCAGAAGAAAAGAAATAACCAAAATCATATCAGAATTAAATGAAACTGAGAAAAGAGAACCATTAAGAAGATTAGCAAAATAAAAAGTTGGTTCTTTGAAAAGATAAATAAAATTGATTAACCAGAAATAGAAAAGCAAAATCTCCAATAACCTCCATCAGAAATGAAAAAAAGAGAAATAACAACAGATATCACAGAGATACAAAAGATCATCACTGAATACTACAAACAACTCTATGCCTAAAAATTTAAAAATGTGGAGGAAATGGACCAATTCCTGGAATCACATTACCTCTCTAGACTTAACCAGGAGGAAACAGAACATTTGAACAGGGAAATATGGAGCTCCAAAATTGCAACAATAGGAAAAATGTTTCCAACAACAACAAAAGTCTTGGACCAGATGATTTTACACCAGGATTCTACTATACCTTAAAAGAATAGCTTGTACCAATATTGCAGAACCTATTTCAAAACATTGAGAAGGAGAGAACTCCTCCCCAACCCCTATGAAGCACATATCATCTTGATACCAAACCAGGGTATCACCCTGATACCAACACAACAAAAAAAGAAAACTACAGACCACTATCATTAATTTTTACTGACATAAAAACACTCAATAAAATCCTAGCAAATAGAATTCAGCTACACATTAAAAAAAATACATCATAATCTGGTGGTTTTATCACAGGGATGCAAGGCTGGTTCAACATATGCAAATCCATAATATAATTCACCACATAAAGAAAAGCAAAACAAAGTCCATGTAATCCTGTAAACAGATGCAGAAAAAGTATTTGACATCCTATTCTAATAGAACAATTAAGAAGATAGGTATAAATAAGACATTTCTTAAACTGATAGAAACATCTATAACAAACCCATAGCCAATATTATACAGAATGGAAAAAAACTGAATGCATTTCTGCTTAGAAGTGGAACCAGACAAGGATGTCCACTATTATTCCACACAGTGCTGGAAGTCCTCGCCAATAAAATTGGGCAAGAGAAGGATATCAACAGTATCCAAATGGGGAAAGAGGAGGTCAAACTTCACTCTTTGCTGATGATATGACTTTATACTTAGAAGGGAACATTCATACACTGTTGTGGGACTGCAAATTAGTACAGTCTTTATGCAAAGAAGTATGGAGAGTCCTGAAAGAACTAAAAGTAGAACTTCCATGTGATCCTGCAATCTCAATGATAGAAATCTGCCTAAAAGAAAAAAAGACATTTTACCATAAGGACATTTCCACTTGAATGTAGCAGAACAATTCACAACTGTAACGATGTAGAAACAACTCAAGTACCCTTCAACACATGAATGGATGAATAAACTGTGGTATATATATCACAGAATAAAAGCCATAAAAAAGATGGTGATTTTGTATCTTTTGTAGCAATTAGGATGGATTCAGAGCACATGCTCCTAAGTAAATTGTCAAACATGAGGGAGTCTAAGTCTACAGTATTGAAAAGTATCTGCTTTACCCCAGGAAAAGTTAAAGCCCAAATAGAAAATTTCCCAACAAACTGTGGCTGCAACAGGGCTGCACCAGTGATGCCACACATGATTGATTTTTGGGAATATTCATTTGTATTGCTGAGAACTTCAGTTATGTTCTACAAGGGCTCGTAAAGCTAGGTATTACCTATGTTATAGTTCACTATTCACTTAAGTACTGTGCTAAGGCTGTAAATAAGAGCACTAATATTTTCATCATGCAAACCTTAGATTTGAAACCAAGTCCTCATGGATATTTCTCAGTGACTAACAAATGGTCTTATTCTCTTTATGCTGAGGATAACCCCAACTATGTCCCATGTCAGCCTGAGGAAGCCAGAGAGGTAATTGGCCCTTTCCCTTCTCATTTGCCCATATCTCAGGAATGAGGCTGGGAAAAAGCCCAAGGGGGAAACTGAAATCAACCATACAAGTTGGCTCTTAAATACTGATGTAGTGAAAGATGAGAATTAGAGTAAGGGTCCCCAAACTCCACAAGGAACAGCTTTAGCTAAAGTAATAGTAATAATCAGCCACTGTCCCCTCATTTGCTTGAGAATAATCACTGTCCAGTCATTTTTTTCTTTACCTAGAGTCATTCATAGCTGTTGGTTATAAAGATTCTCAGCCTTCTATAGTTGTCAGTTATAAAGATTCTTAACTTTCTCCATGGATAACATCACTATTGAAACCCTAAAGGTAGTTTCTAAGCTATTTCCAGGACTCACATTCTGCTGGATTGGATATTCTGCCCTGACTTACTCAACTGGAATTATGATCTCAGGAGCAAAAACAACACAAGAGGATTCCACTATAATTTTACCTCAAACTTAGCAGGTTATTAATAGCAAACCTAATTCCCTGATCCCCTTTCTGTCAAACTATCTTTAAAAACACTGTCCTCCAGATTCTCAGAGAGGTGAATTTGAGAACTTTCTCCCATCTCTTTGCTTAGTGCTATGGGAAATAAACTCTTTCTCTGCTGTAAACCCTGCTGTTTATGGGTATTGGCTGCCTCTTGGGCAATGGACAGATGAACCTGGCTGGGTGGCAACAATGCCCTTCAGTTTCCTTTGGTCAATTTTATCAGTTTCTGTCTACCTGCTGGAGTATCATTGTGGACTGTTTAAGAGAAAAACCAATGAAGAATTGTATATTTCGCTTGATTTCCCATCCCATCCCCTTGTCTCTGCACCAGTAAAATGGTATATTTATAAGAATAGAGTAGAATATCTTGGACACAAATTGCAAGAAGTACAGTTAGGCCTCCTGGGGACAGAAAAGCTGTCAGGCATCTTGTTTCTCCATTTCTCTGTGAGACTTCATACCTGCTTGTTGTGGTTTGGCTTTGCTTGACTGCTTTATTTTTCTTTTCTTCCTTCTCACTCATTTCTCCCTCCTTTCTTTCCTCCTTTCTTCTTCTCTCTTTTCCTCTTTCCTACTCCCTCCATTTCTATTTTCATCCCTTCCTTCACCTTTTCTCCTTCTAGTTTTCTTTCTCCCACTCATGAATTTTTATTGTCCTCTTATCGCAATACCAACATGTTTCAAAAGTTGGGAAAATTCCCACTACATTATCCTGATTTTTGGATCAAGGAGAAATGGTCAACAGAGGCTGCATGTTATTAACTTATTGTACTCTAAGAAAACTGAAAGAAAATCTCCTCTAGTTTAATCTTTGAAGCATAATAAATCTCTATAGACACAGTATTTTTGTTCTCTTTGAAGCAATGAGTCATCATAAATAAATCAGATCATTGCTCTTTCAATAGAAACTTTTTGGTTGACTCATGGAACTTTGGGAGGACTTCCTAAAGCATTGTGTGTCTTCCAGAAGAGTAGGTTGGGCCTGGGTGGGAAGAGAGGTCCAAGAAAGTTACTATTGCCTTCATAACATGAGATATTTTTTCTGTAGTCTAGTGATAAGCTTGCTGTGAGTACTTAATTGCAATTCAAGTAATTGTGGAAGGAATTGTTTCTCAGTCATCCTACAGCCAGCCAGGGGTGTTCAAATATTTTTTTTCTTCTGTTGCACATGGGAAGAAAAGTTGTCTTGGGCCATACCTTAAATACACAGTAAACACTAAGGAAAGTTGATTAGTGGCAAAAAAGTTCTGTGTATACTTTTCATGATATCTGACATCACAGATAAGCAAAAATGTCTTCACAAAATCAGCAGGGGCCCATGGGTGCAGGGGGCAGGTTGGACACTCCTGTCCTGAGCACTGCTTTTTCTTCTCATCTTGAAAAGGAATTGCTTTCCTTCAAAATGCCTATCTTGGAGGGTGAAATGAGGTTCAGTTTGTCTATTTTGTTTTTTTGGCTTTGTTTCATTTTTTCCTAGCTTGAAAAATTTAAAAGCAATTGTAAAAATTACTGTGAGGATTTTTAAGCTATCTCTATTGAAGAAATTTTTTTCCTTTGTGTTGTTAACTAAGATGAATTGTATAAAATCCTTTTTTAATTAAAAATCTTAAAAATTTTAGTGGCATAAGAGTGTTAGCTTTTTAAATTTGTTTGATTTCCTAATTGAAGCCATTATTAACATTGTAAATGACTTAGAATTTTATATAGAGCCTTTCTATCAAAAAAATTGGCTTAATTTTTCAGACTTAGAAGTTGATGTTAGCTGTCCTTTAGTATGTCTTAGAAGTAGAATTTCTTAAATTTATATGTAAAGCATCAGTTGCATGGTTCTTTTGAAATTTTCAGAATTTTATAAATGCTTAATAGAGCTGTCTAATTCTAGCTTAATAATTAAAAATAAATAAGTATATGTATACTAATATGTGTGTGTGTTTGCATATAGATATGTGTTGTTTCTATATTGTTTATGTGATATTAATGATATGAATGGTAGCAGAAGTACTGAGTCAATTGTATAGTTCTAAATAAATTTAAAATACTTAAGAGTGATTGGTATATGAATTTTAAAAAATAATCAATTTGAATAAAACATATATTAGATCTGAAATCACAAGTGAGAAATTTTCTGCTTAGTATTAAAGATAATTCTTAAATTTTAAAGGAGAAATACCTTTTTTTTTTTTTGTGGTTTTTGGCCAGGGCTGGGTTTGAAACCTCCACCTCAAGGATATGGGGACGGTGCCCTACTCCTTTGAGCCACAGGTGCCACCCAAGGAGAAATACCTTTTTTGCCTAAATTTAACCTTTGCATAGGATGGTAAAATTTTCAAATTGTTTTTAGTGAAAAACTAACACATCTATGGTTTATAAAATTTCTTTTTGTTGATGTGTTTCTAAAGTATCTAGAAACTTTCTAAAAAATAATCACACAATTTTAGAGGCACTGATGTCTAACTGTAGGGATATTTAGGTAGAAACCTAAAAAAAGATGTTTATTTTATGCAAAAGATGAAAAGGGGAATGGAGTGACTTTAAAAGAGGTTGAATAGAACTTTCAAGCATGCTTAATTAAAACAATGGTGTTTAAAGCAAATCTTCATTTCTTGAATTTTTTTTAATTTAATTTTATTTTTTTATTGAATGGTAACTATGTACATTAATGCACTTCTGGGGTACAGTGTGGGGTTTTCACATGCAATCTGAAATACTT